>NC_068938.1:86624342-87224342 GCF_016801865.2 Culex pipiens pallens
TTTTTTTAAATGGTGGGCAAACTTGGGCACTATTTTTAAAAAATGAAAAACTGCGACTATTTTCAAAAAAATTACCTAAAAATGGTTATAACTTGGAAACGGTGCACTTTATCAAAAATTTACTAGAGTACTTTTTGATTGCAAATTCGATTTTACATCGAAAAATGAAGTTGAAAAATTTTTGCGACCAATATTTCGATTTTTTGAAAAAATCTGTATTGATTCAAAAAATCATAACTCGGTCAAAGATTTTTTGCCCATTCTGAAAATTTCTGAAAAGTTGGCATTTGATGTCCTCTAAAACATATCAAAAAATAAAAAAAAATTAAAAATATTGTTTTTTTGCAAATCAAGTTTTAGTGACAAAAAGTTAAATTAAAAATCACCAAATTATTTTTACCGTGTATCATTTTTTTTCAGTGTAGTCCATATCCATACCTACAACATTGCCAAAGACACTAAATCGATCAAAAAATTCCTTCAAAAGATACAGATTTTTGAATTTTCACATATTATTTTTGTATGGACAGCTGCCAAATTTGTATGGAAAATTAAATGGACAAACTAATGATGCAAAATGGCTTCTTTGGGCATACCGAAGGCACCAAAAAAGTTTCAGCCGGATTAAAAAATACAAAAATTAAAATTAAAGAAAAAAGACCGATTCCGTAGAGAACTGCTCAGCATTAAAACACAAATTTACAATTTTATTTATAAGCAGGGAATTAACTAATATCAAATTCTATCGATTAGAACGTGTTCAGGAAGCCTAAATCCATCGTACCTTGACAAAACTAAAGCGTTTACTGACATCAACTTTGAAATTGTCGAGTTGTGAATGTAGTGTTTTATTTTACTATGACTTATAACAGAATCAAATTAGTACAAATACACTAAAACCCCGATGGTTTGACACCAATTGTTGTCAAACGAACGGGGTCCCTTTTTAGTGTGACACCCTCGTTACACGGAGCTAACACACACTATCATATGTTTGGTGAGTCCCGTGTAAAAAGTGACAGTTCGTCACATTCAAGATCAACCCGTCGGCGAGTCTTCCGAGCAGCGATGCTATGGAAAGTTCTTTCTGGTTAACAACTCAGAAAGCTTTGTAGGCGAAACGTCAGAATTTGTTGAATTTTATCAAAACTAATAGTAAATTCTTAGTAAGATTCATTTAACATGGTCCGGTTTTGACAAAACTAAGTGTTTACATCGAATGTTCTGCATAATAACTCATTTTAATTGCTTATTTTTATGCTCCCACCCACAGAAAAGTGCCATCTACCAGAGCATCAAGCAAGCTTCCGGCTATGGGGCGGACTCGGGCAGCCCCACGACGCAGTTCAACGTGCTGGGGATGCTCGCCCAGCGCCAGAGCGGCTTCGGCCCCAAGGGCGGCGCGTTCGTGCAGAGCGACAAGTGCAAGATCAGCAATCTGTTCGTGCCGAACCGGACCGAGCGGTCGATCGTGAACTGCAACTCGAAGGTGTTTTGCGGGCGGTTCTCGCGGGACGGGTCCCAGTTTATCAGTGCCAGCCAGGACAGCCGGATTCGGGTGTTTGACGCGAGTAACAGTCAGTATCCGATGATCAGGCAGATCGAGGCCAAGAACGTGTCGTGGTCCATCTTGGACATTGACTTTAGCCCGGACGGGGAGCACTTTGTGTACTCGACGTGGGCGGATGCTCGTAAGTTGGGTGACGGTTTGGAGAAGTATTGCGGTTGTGACCTCTTTTAACCCGTTGCAGTGTTCGTGTCCCGCATGTACAACATGGCCTCCGACGACATTCACTGTCTGTTTCTGCGACCGGAGCGGCAAAAGTTTGGCGTGTTTACCGTGGCGTACTCCAACTGTGGCAAACAGATCCTGGCCGGCGCCAACGACGGTTGCCTGTACGCGTACGATCTGGTTGGCAACAGGCGAGTGCTGATGGTCCCCGTGGCGGAACACGACGTGAACGCCGTCGGGTTCCTGGATGAGACGTCCAACATATTCTTCAGTGGCACAGACAACGGGATCATTAAGGTAACAGGTTTAATGAGATAAAATTTCGGTTGATCTTATCAAAATCATCTTTTCTCGTCAGGTATGGGACAGACGTTGCCTTAACGAGGACAGCCCCGAACCTGCTGGGGTGCTGGTGGGTCACTACGACGGCATCACGTACATCGACTCCCGGAACGATGGCCGATACATCATTTCAAACTCCAAAGACCAAAGCATCAAGCTGTGGGATTTGCGCGTGTTTTCCCCGGCCGATGCCGAAAACAAGGTCAAGGATCACCTCAGCTACGGAAACTGGGACTACCGGTGGGACGAGGTTCCAAAACGATGTAATTTCAACGTGTTTTATTGCGTTCTTTCACCTAGAACTTGACGCCATTTCTCTCTCTCCATTTCAGTCTACAATCCGACAAAGTCTTTAGAGGGCGACACCAGCGTTATGACCTACCGGGGTCACCGGGTTCAGAAGAGTCTGATCAGAGCCAAATTCTCGCCAGCGGCCACCACCGGCCAGCGATACATCTACACCGGGTGCGGCACGGGACGATTAATAAGTACGTCGAAAAGCATTGAGTTGACTAAGATTTGCTAATCCCCTCTTCGTTAACCTTCCAGTTTACGACACCCTCACCGGCAAAATTGTACAGGCAATCGAAAGTCACCGCGACACGGTGCGAGACGTGGCATGGCATCCGCACCGGCCGGAAGTGTTGACCTGTTCGGTAAGTTCGCTCCCCTGTTCCCCCCACACCAAACTAGTCTCCATCAACATTTTTCCGTTTTTTTTTTCACCCCAGTGGGACTTTAACGTGAACCTGCAGACGTTCCAGTGCGCGGAGAACGCGAAAAAGAAGACCTGTCCGTACGCGTCGCGGACGCGCCGCATCGAGGACACCGACGACGACAGCGAGGACGAGAGCCCCCCGCTGAGGCGGTCGCGCCGCATCGCCGAGCTGCGGCGGGCCCAGTCCAATTACGATTAGGCCGCGGTGGCTTTTAAAAAAAAACTTTGTCTAAGTCCCTTTTTCCCCTTCGGTTCTAGAGCTTTCCCCTTCTTTTTAGCAAACAAAACCGATATTTTAGTTTGTTTTCTAAATTGTCAATGTATTTTTTTTCTTTTCTTTTCGATTTATGCATGACGGGGAAGTGGAGTGTGTAATATAATAAATTTAAAAACTAATAATTGTGAAAACGGAAGTGGACTCTTCGAGTGAGAGAACCGTTGTCGGTTCGGTTGGAATCCTTTGAATAAAAATGAAGGAATAACTTTGTGTTAAAAAGAATTGAACTATACAGGTGAACGGTTCTTGGTGGAGCCAGCTATAGTTTAGTTCTATGATTGCTAATGTTTTGCTATAAATTATTACCTCCTAAATTTTATTAGCTAACCAGACCGGATAACAGCAGCAACACGTTACAATGGATAAGATTACAATAAAGACATCAATGAGATTGTTCAAAGCTCTGTAGATTTCACTTTTTGATTTGAACCGAAAAGAAATTTCAAAACCATAATATTTGACACCACCTGTTTTCAATTTTATCAAATGGTAAAAAATAAAAACAAATCTGTTTTTTTTTTCATAACTTATCTTTATTAGGTCCTTTTAGGTGCTGTGACCAGGTTAGGGCCGAGGATCAATAGTACAAAAAT
Organism: Culex pipiens pallens; assembly: GCF_016801865.2. Taxonomy (NCBI): domain Eukaryota; kingdom Metazoa; phylum Arthropoda; class Insecta; order Diptera; family Culicidae; genus Culex; species Culex pipiens. The sequence goes on from NC_068938.1 coordinate 86,628,005, forward strand.
TAAAAAATAATAAAATAAAAAACCGTAACTGAATCAGATGATCATTTGCTCGTGCCATGTGTCAGCAAGTGTGCGATTACATCAATCTGTTCCTCGGGTATCTTAAAAAACAAATCTTTCCCTCTCCAGATATGATGCATTAAAAAATCAGAAGTAGCTACGCAGTACAACTATGATAAATAATCATTTTTTTTTTTTAACATGTTTTTTCTTTCCATTTTCGACTTTGTAGGTTTGCCATCATGCGAATTTTGAACCTGAGCAATTCTCTACGAAATCGGTCTTTTTTCTTAAATTTTAATTTTTGTACTTTTTAATCCGACTGAAACTTTTTTGGTGCCTTCGGTATGCCCAACGAAGCCATTTTGCATCATTAGTTTGTCCATATAATTTTCCATACAAATTTGGCAGCTGGCCATACAAAAATTATGTATGAAAATTAAAAAATCTGTATCTTTTGAAGGAATTGTTTGATCGATTTGGTGTCTTCGGCAAAGTTGTAGGTATGGATATGGACTACACTGAAAAAAAATGATACACGGTGAAAAATATTTTGGTGATTTTTTATTTAACTTTTTGTCACTAAAACTTGATTTGCAAAAAAACACTATTTTTTTTTTTATTTTCTGATATGTTTTAGAGGACATCAAATGCCAAACGGCGTAATATTGAATGTTTGGCCCTTTTGAAATGTTAGTGTTGGTTCAAAAAATTTGAAAATATTTTTTTCGACAGGATCGGAAAATTTCACGAATGTTTCATATTTTAACATTGAAAATCGGACCGTTAGTTGCTGAGATATCGACATTAGAAAATGGCGTGTTGTTTGGGTGGGACTTAGAAAACATTAATTTTCCGGTTTTTAAACCTTTGCATGGCAATATCTCAGCAACTATATAGAGAATTTTCTCAGCTTTTCAAAAACATTTTTTCAAAGGTGTGCACTAATTTAAAAAAATGGAAAACTTCGTCTATTTTCAAAAAAGTCACCTGAAAATGGATTTTACTTGAAAACGGTGCATTTTATCAAAATTTACTAAAGTACTTTTTGATTGCAAATTTGATTTTACATCAAAAAATGAAGTTGAAAAATTTTTGCGACCAATTTTTCGATTTTTTGAAAAAATCAGTATTGATTCAAAAATTCATAACTCGGTCAAAGATTTTTTGCCCATTCTGGAAATTTCTGAAAAGTTGGCATTTGATGTCCTCTAAAACATATCAAAAAATAAAAAAAATAAAAATAGTGTTTTTTTTTGCAAATCAAGTTTTAGTGACAAAAAGTTAAATAAAAAATCACCAATTTTTTTTTACCGTGTATCATTTTTTTTCAGTGTAGTCCATATCCATACCTACAACTTTGCCGAAGACACCAAAACGATCAAAAAATTCCTTCAAAAGATACAGATTTTTGAATTTTCACATCTCATTTTTGTATGGACAGCTGCCAAATTTGTATGGGAAATTATGTGGACAAACTAATGATGCAAAATGGCTTCTTTGGGCATAACGAAGGCACCAAAAAAGTTACAGCCGGATTAAAAAAATACAGATAAAATCGAATGACCGAAATCTCAAAGAATTGCTCAATATTCTGAAATTCTTAAAAAAAGTAAGGTTAGAAAATTTTCCAAAATTTCAATTAAGATAACGAATAACGATTTTTTATATTTCTCAAAATTAAACTGAGCTATGACTCAAAAATTATCCAAATTAATCTTATTTTGTGTAATCTGAAATGTATGTATGTTGTATGAATGTAGTTCAAAAATTTATTGGACAAACAGGGTTGTTACGGATATGATATGCTGGATAATTTTCCTCAGGCGCGGATTTGACGTGGATGGCAATTTTGATAAATAAGTTTGTCGAGAGAGATAAAATTGCTTTAAATTGTAAAGAAAAATATTTTCAGGAATAAGGATAATTTGTTTTTTGTTGTTGAGTGAAAAAACATCGATTTCTTATTGATTGAATTTTCTTCAGAAAATTTTTGTTTGTATTTCCTCAATAAGAAACGTCAGAAGGTGAAGCTTATGGAGAGATTTTTTTTTTGAATGTTTTGTTGAGAATTTCCTAAATAAATACACTCAATTACACTCACTCAATTCATTTTTAAACATCTACTTTGACTCTGAACATTTCAAAAAATCAAAAATCAAACCATCCACATTAACGACCCCCGGGTCTTTTGTGGTCTCATTTGTAAGTTTCTGCTCGAACCTAGGAGTCCGAAGGCTTGAATGGGGAGAGCACCCAAACCTCTTTTTACTCCAAGGAACCTTCCACCCCAGTGTTTGAGCTGACGACCTTTGGATTGCGAGTCCAACCGCCGCCAGCGATTCCACCGGAGTAGGCTTGGTTTGGTGTGTTGTTTGTACTTATGGCATGGAGACGACTCCTACATCTGGAATGACTTAACAGCCTAACAACAACCAAGGCCGGGACCGACATTTTACTTCCTCATTCGATGGAAGGTTGAAGCAGGTGGAAATCGAACCCAGAATCATCTGCTTACAAAGCGGACAGCGTAACCATTCGGCCACGCACTGCCACTACTGGATACATTCGATTTTAATCTTGTGAATCTTAATCATATTTCAAACTTTTCCTGAAGATGTTACAAAAATTATTATTGGGGCATGTTCCGGTGGGCGTACTGTGTTTATATGCCAAATATGAGCTTGATTGGACGTAACAGCAGCTGGCCTCCGCCTTTGAATTTTAGATGGGATTCAACCAGTAGAAATATCTTTTTTTAATTTGAACATTCTTGGGAGAACAAAATCAAAACATTAAAAAAAATACAGCTACATTCAAACTCGAATTTTCTCAGAAATTAGGCAATAAAATTAGGAAAAATAGGATTAACAATTCCAAAAATTCTAAAATTCATATTATTAAATTAAAAGGTCCCAAAAATGTTCAAATTCAAATTTTAAAAAATCTGAAATTCAAGCCTCCAAAAATATTAGAATTCAAAAATATCAATTTTCAATATATAATTAAAAATAATAAAAACAATCAAAAGAACAAAACAATATTTTTTTAAATTCTTATATTCTCCTTTTTTAATTCTTAAATTCTTAAATTCCTAAATTCTCAAATTCTTAAATTCATAAATTCTTAGATTCTTAAATTCTTAAATTCTAAAATTTTCAAATTCTTAATCTCTTAAATTCTTAAATTCTTCAAATCTTATATTTTGGAAAAAGAAACAATGAAGAACGACAGAATTCTTATTCTCTGAACCATCATTTACGATTTTTCTATGTGACGCTTTGGTAAGATCATCGACTATGAACTGCATTTTAATTATAAAATCTCATAATTAAGGATATTCTTTTTAGGTATAAATTTTACTCAGTTTCTAGATCAAAATTTCTAAATGTTAACATTTTTATTTTGGATTTTTTTTTTGCCGAAATGTTTGTTTTGGCTTTTTTTTCTAGTTTACTTCATCCTAGAAAAAAAAATCAGTTTTTCAAGATTCTGCGTTCTGAGATTACAAAATTGCATTTATATATTACGAAACTCTTTCCTATGTTTGTCGCAAAATTATTTTTCTTAAAATGTCGCCGATTGGGTTCTGGAATGGAGCGGATCTGGCGCAGATTTTTTTTCGACTTCTCCGTAACAACCCTGAATAAAGGAATTTGAGAGTTCAAGAATTAATAAAATATGTTTTTTTTTTCGAAAAAGTATACCCAGATATCATTAATTACTTTTTAAAAAGCTCGAGCAGGTTGTATTTTGTTTTTATTTTTAAAAAATGTATTGATCGTGTAAATAACCGTCTTTAGGCTCTGGTAAAGGTAGAAAATATATTGTTTAACATTTTATAGCAAAAGTATTTTTTGTAAAACTATTGAAGAAGATGTTTTTTTCAAATATCCAGAAACCCATTTATTTTAAGTAAAAACTTTGTTGAAAAAGACCTTGATATTTTTAACCCGTAAACATGTACTTGAAAAATCTACATTTAATTGGATAATTTACTTAGTTTTTCAATTCTTGAAATTTTTCTTAACGTTTTGCAAAATTACATATTTTTCAAGTTTTTGTCTCCAACACCATTATTTTTTTTAATAAAAACACAATCAAAAATGGCAACGGTCTAATTCATTTTAAAATTTGGCAAGTGCCAACAATTTTAAAATATAAAAAAGACCCATTACTTTAATTCAAATTTTCAACGGAAAACTTTTAACTTTTGTTTTTTTTGAAAGCTATTAATTTTAAATTTTCTATGAAAAATGGAGTGCTATTAGTTATAAATGCAATTTGAAATTAGCAACCATTTTAATTATTCTTTGTATTTTTAGATAAAGGGCAGCATTTAAAATGACATCACATCATCAAAATGTAAAAAAAAGTTTGAAAGTTTTGCAGAATCCATTATTAAAAATATAAAATAAAAAAATCATTGAAGTTTTTCAATATCTTGAATTTCCAATATTCAAAAAGGGGAACGCATGAAACCATAAAAAAACGTTCCAAACAATATGTTAGTAAAAAATATAAAAAAAGTTGGTCGTCTTGAGAGGTCAGAGAAAAGCCAGGGAATTTTATTTTGGGATTTGAATCGACACCATGACTTGATATTTGGTATTTTTGGAAGTGTCGTTTTTTGCGAAAATCCTCTACGTTTTCTAACGTTTCGCAGGTCACGAGTCCTTACAGACAGTTTTGTTGAGTTTTGTCACAGAACACATTTAATAAGAAAGTTACAACAACTTCGCTGATACTTGAAATGGTCCAAAATTCATACTCACCATAAAGATTGACACGATTTTCTGGAGACATTTAACATAATTTTAAATGAACGAAAAAAACATGCCTAACAAGGAAATTTCGGACATTCAATCAATTCCCAAAAACGGACCATCGCGTTTACAGTTATCAGAAAATAACCATTTTCTGCATTTCCATATTTATATGTAAAACTTTGTTTTTATTATTTTATTTTCTAGTGTTTTTTTTCTCTTCCTTACGCCGTATCATCGTAAATATAATTATGATGTTTATATGTATAGATCACAATCAAATTAGCTCCTTCTTTCGCTCCTTCGCCATCACACTCTTGCCTCAATTTCAATAAAACACATCTCTTTTCCCTTCTCCAAAGTGAGTTCTACTCTCGATCGCTCGCTCGCTCGTGGCCCCTCTCTCTTCAGTCAATCAGTCAGTCAGTCAGTACGCATTCCGGCATTGGTTCGTCGTCATTTCTATCACATTCCCACGCGTACATCTGTTCAACGGTCCGTGCAAAACACACCATTTTCACACTCTCTACGGCACATCGCAGTCTGTTCCAAGCATTCGCTTATTTTGATTCGATTAATAATAATGTTTTTTTTTGTATTACGTCTAATGTCATTACGTCTAGAATTTATTGTGTTTTCGCTCTTGATCAAATTTAATGATTTTTTTTCCTGCATTTAATGATTTTTTTTATTTGTTTAAACGATTTGATGGTTGTTTTGCTTTTATCTGTTTGTAATTTTACGCGCTACTGTACCGTTGTCAACTTTAACTACTTGTCGCTTGAATGCGTTTTTTTCTGTTCTCTATTTCAATGTTTTTTATAAGCTTAGTGTATTTTTCTTGAAGTTCTGACTTGCCTGGTTGCCCGCGCGCTCACAACAAATAGCTAAAATGCAAAATTCCAGCTAATTCGACCACTTTAGCAACGTGTTTTTGGGATGCGCTTTTGCTGTGTTTGTTTTAATTCACCTTCGTTTTCTAATTGAACACATGGTTGTTTATGTATTACTGTTGTTTTTGTTATTATTTCTGTAACCGTTTTAAATTTAGTAAATTTTTGAATCCTAACGCGTGTCTGAAGAGATTTGATTTGATTTTTTTTTTAGAGAAACTGTTCGCAAGGTTCAAAAGTTTGTGATTTTCTTGTTTTCTAAAATAGTTGAGTTTTGAAAACTACGGTTTTTTATTATCTACGCGACGCGCACTGGTTGATATTGTTCTGCGAGTTCTGTTTTCTCGGATGTGGATGTGTGTTTAGTGTGTGCTGCAAGCAGTTTCGTGTGGTGCTTTTGTACACGTATGAGTGTGGGAGTGAAGGTTGATTCAGCGGGCGCGCTTTGGAAATGTAATTGTTCTTTGTTCGGCAAAACGTACATACAGACACAGACACACAGTGACGAATGGTTTCAAATAGGTTATTTTTTTATCGTTCAGTTGGTTTGCTTTTTAAATATCGTGTTATTATTTTGCTGCTATCCTGAATAATGAAGGATACTCTCATGTTCTGTTTATGTTAGCGCTGTGGGTTTCTTACACAAAATGTTTCGCGTTTTCTCGTTTATTTATTAAGATTATAAGTATAAATATCAGTCATCTCTACTCCTACAGAGAACCTTCCTGGCTAAGCCGATCGCCTGATCTCAGAGAATCTCACAACATCGACAATACCTGGGTCGTGGTCCGTTGGTGGTCGGTGGCGGTGTCACTGGGGCAAAGTACGCGTGTACCTTAATGTTGGGGAGGTGATTCTGCAACAACAACAACAACAAAATTATCATCACAAAAATGCATCGTTAAATCTCGCACAAATCAAGTCTCACCCTCAGTCGACGGATGGCGTTCCGCGAGATTAGTTGGCAGTCGTACAGCTCTATCCGCTGCAGGTTGTGACAGGATATCAGATGTTCGAGGGTCGCGTCGGTGATCAGCGGACAGTTGTCCAGCTCCAGGACGGATAAGCTTTCGGCGGCGCAGCCGCCGGCGGCTAGCTGCCGGATGCCCTCGTCGGTGATCAGCTCGCAGTGGGACAGCGTCTGGGTGAAAAAAAAACGGAAATATAAATGTTTATACTTAAAAAACTTTATCATATCTAAGTTTTACTTAGCACGGTACAACCCAGGAAGGATCAAAATCTTAAATATTGTCAAAAATCTTTATTTAAAATTATAAAATATAACTTAAGCTCACTTTAATGATTCTATATATTTAAGAAAAAATATTGAAAAACTTAAACACTTCAGTTCACGGTTTCGACATTTGAATGAAAAAAGTGTTTTAAAATGCATTAGAAACGTGTCCTCTTGTTTTGTAATCATTAATTTCCAAAATATCTAAGGATTGACGAAAATTTTATTTTTATTGCGAAAAAAAGTTTTTGCGGTGCTGTACAGTAGTTGTTTGATAACTGGGCTGAACGTTGAGAACGTAGCCCAGTCACCGAATGCTGTTCGCTTACTGGGCTGAACGAAAAATAACGAGGGGACTACCGATGCATAATATTTTTTGATGAAATATAAAGATAAAAGTTACTGAAATTAAATTACAATGATTACTTTTCATATTTCTCTAATTGTGACTTGAAATTACATAAAAGTTTAAAAAAAGTTTTTTTTTATTTGTTGAACATGATTTTTGCATCCATTAATCCCTCGGTGAGTTCGGTTCGTTTGTCTGCTTTTTAACTGGGCTACGGCCCAGTTATCGAGCGCCCCGTTAATAAGCAGCCCAGTTAAACAACGCCCAGTTACCGAACAACTACTGTAGGGGAAATAAACCCATTTTAAGCCTAATAAGCGGTCTTGTTTGAATGATGCTGGATAATCTGGAGTGTTCCTTGAAATTCAGTAAAACCAAGTACACCAACGAGTAGAGCAACTTTTTGTGAACATTTCTGTTTATTTTCACTTTTATTAAAAGTTATGCTATTCCTTTTACAAGCATTTTAAAAAAATATGTCAAAAACGCATTCTAATCAGTCGTGTGCATTGGGCCACGCCCATTTTTCTATTTTCAGCTTAGTTCTTTTTTTCTTCCAACGCTCGTTTGGGTCTGCTTCGTGCTGCCAAAATTGATGAAATTTTGAGCGAACACTCACGAAAAGTAGCATTTATAGAGAAAGTTTCCTGGCAACACCACAAGCGCTGCTGGTGGTGTTGCACTATGGTACATTGGGTGGCCAAGTTTCAAAAAAGTTACCTTCTCCAAATATTTTTTGGTATTTTTTTTCTCGAAAGTAAACATTCTAACTAAGAAAAATCCAAATTTTCAAAGCTCTAAGTTTGTTCATTACGGAGATACGCAAGCTGAAAGTCAAAAAATGGAGTAAAAAACTAGCGTTTTTCGTAAAAAAGGCTGATTGTTTAATTTTAACATAGCTCAGCCATTTTAAATGTTTTATTAGGACAACCATACATCGTTGGAAAGGTAATGAGATAAGCTTTGAAACTATTAATAGATAAAATGTTGTTTCCAAGCCAAAAACCGAAGTTTTTATCGAATAACTGAAGCATTTTTTTGACGAAACTTATTTTTTTGTGTTTGTTAATCGAGTACTTTTTTTGCTAACCGATGCTAAACATGAAACTAAGATCACTTGAAAGATTGGATCATAATCTAACATTGCTGAAATTTCCAGCCTGCGATTTTTTGCGTTTTCGGAGATATGCCATTTTGAACATTTACGTTTTATAAAAATTTGCTGCAATCTACATATGCGCCCTTTTATTTCACTTGCTTTGCTACCTACTTCGTGGGCATCGTCGCTTCAAACATCAATACCTGGTTTCAAGAAGTTCGAAATGACTTTATTGGAATTTTCTGTTGCCTACATTTAAAATAGAGTACCTTAGTCAAAATAAGGTATTCGTACCGAAGTTTCTCAAGCGAAACTGGAGAATCTCAGTTTGATACCGGAAAAAGTATTCAGCAAAATGTTGACTTAGCATTATGAATTTCTGCGATCAATCCATGAAACTGATCCACATTTAAGTTCTATGTTGGTTAGTACAAAACATCATAAAAAGTACCTTTAACATATCCTGAAGCTGTCACAAACTCTATAATCAAATGAATTTTAAGAATATGGTTTGTATTTTATCGTTTTACTTCATAATTAATATTTCGCAATTCGCAATTTTCAGTGTAAGAACGGGCCTTGACCGATCTTATGCACAAGGTTCCCGACGAACACGCACTGCCCTTACACCTACATCTCACCCTTGCTCTGAGTCAGTACGAGCAGCACGCTAGAACACGCTTTGAGTGTTCGTGCCAGGCATGCACACCTTCTTTTCCGGTTACGCATTTAAACTCGGCCGGGGGTGGTACATTACGTAGGGTTTGATGTAAGTATAAGCGCCTAACCATTTATAGTGTGCCTATCAATTTTCATTAAAGCAAGTACTGTTTTATTTTTTGTTTGAATTCAAAAACTAGTTGTTATTCTACTGTGTACTGTTTTCTCCTGAAATCTTCCCTAATGTTGAATCGTGTTAATCTGTTGCTATTTCTTCTGTCGCGGTGTTTTGTTACAATGTTTTGGACCTAAGCATGTTATTCAAAAGTTTACCAAAAATACAATAATTTTATGTGTGTGATCATTCAATATATTAAGTAAGGACTCGAACCATACTTGTTTCAAGAAAAGGGCGTAGATTTAAACAATAGACAATAAAGGAAAGCAAACTACATAAAGTTCGATACTGAAAGAATAATTGTAGTTTGAAGGAAAGAAGAGTAGAAGCCGATGAAAATTACATTTTAAGCGGTATACGCACTTCGGAAGGAACCGGTCAAGAAAAAAATCAAATGGGCAGCAGCGGCAGCGCAAGCAAGTCAGAGAGGGTGAAGAAAAGCCCCAAGAAATCACTCCCTCTCCTTTGTTCTGCTGTTCGTAAAGCTGTTTCTTGACCTCTTTCCTTCCGATCTGCATACTAGCCTTTAATAAATAAATAAGTAAATGGGTAAAGGAAAGATCAATGATAAACAGAAGTTAACATCGTTTCGTTTACATATTAAGGTAAACTGTTTTTGTTAGGGAAAACACGTTTCAGTATTTATTGGGAAATGAGAGAAGAAGAGTAGAAAGATGAGTGAAGCAAAATTAAAGTACAGTACTGGTTCGGTAACTGAGCTTGTTTGACTGAACTACTTGGGCTGTAGCCCACTTAAAAAGCAGACAAACGTAAAATAACCAAACAAACCGGAATGATGAGGGGCCACAAGCTGGATGCACAAGCAAGTTCAGCAAATTAGAAATCATATTTAAGTTTTAATGAAATGTTAAGTCAAAATTTAAGGAAAAATTAAAGGTGAGCTCTGAAAGAAATTTAAGCAACCATCATTTTACATTTGTAGAGAAAATGTTATGCATCGGTCCCCTCGTCATTTTTCGTTCAGCCCAGTTTACGAGCAGCATTCGGTAACTGTGCTACATTCTCAGCCAAGTTACCGAACAAGTACTGTTGTTGGAAATGTGCAGAAGAAATACCCCGTGCTGCGATGTTCTAGGTACATTCAACATGTTGTGAATCAAAACAATACCTTCTACAATCACAAATGACTTCCCTTTCCCACATTGCTACTTTGTTATTGATGTCCATGCTCTGCAAAGAAAGGGATGTTAATAAAATATAAAAACTATAAAATAACGATACAAATACTTTCCGGAACCTGAGTGCCATCAGGTTGATGTTGTTGCTGTTGTTTCCAATGTGATAGATATCACACCGGAGACGTCTTGATTCGGTTGTCCTGGTGCGACCGTCCTCCAGTCGTAGGCCCAGGCATGACATGAAAATGAAGACAAAAAAGATGCATTGATACATGATCTTCTCACTCACGAATAACCCAATCCCACCCAAAACAACACAGCTAATCTAGGTATGCACCCAAACCAACTGCGTTGTTTCGTGCCCTCCTCATTCGGCTATTTCAATATGATTGTCCTGGAGAATCCTCCCTAAGGATCGTTAAATTCCGAAGTAACTTCCCAAAAGGGCACAACCCCTGTTGCAAACAAACAGTTCACTTTGAATGTGACTGGAATAGGGTGCCTGCTCACACCCAAGGCTACGCTCCATTGAAAAATCACTACGGAACTCCCTAGTGATGGCCGTCCACGCAATCATACTTCGTCATGATAGTGCTACCTTGTCACTCGCCTATACGTCAGTTACGTAAATACATGTGACAAGACAGAACAATCACCACGATTCGAAACATGGACATCATCGACCGCCAGCTAGACAGATGTTCAAGTCATCATCTAGCATACGGGGAGGCATGAGGATAGGGAACTGATGCAGGACCAGAGCTATACTGTTCAGACTCTCATAACCAGGAATACTAACAACCAACATTTGGCGGATCGCTTCCCTGATTACGACAGTCGCAAACAGGACTGCCGATACAGTCAGTTCCGCTCCTTCCAGGATGTCCTGCACCTGGGCATCCCTAGTATCCAAAGGCATTAAAACATAGTTCAAACTAGCAGGACTGGGAACTTTATTTATTGCACTGTGGTTACTTGGAATCTTGCAGCCCTTGGCCGACTACTTCATAATTAATATTTTGAATAAAATTAATTCTTCTGTTATTTGATTTAACAATTAAAATTTTCGCAATTTATGCCCGTAAGGGTGGGAAGCTATATGGCATGGACTCACAAAAAGAAACACACAAATAAATAATAAATGTTTGACTTAAAATGAATTTATTACACTTATCAAAATTTTGTTGGAAAGGAAGAGGGGAGGGGGGGGGGGGATGAAAGAAAGAGGAGGGAGGGGTTGTGTCCTTAAAGTGGGGATGTATTAGCTTTGCACTTGCAAATGTATGAAAAGACTATTTATTATAAACAATCAACTATTGAAAAACATGAAAAGTCATAAAAATCGACGTATATCATTTCAATACCATACAATTACCCAAATTTGTATGAAAAAACATTTAAAAAGCAAAAAATAATTTGGCCGCCTGTTTGTTTGGAGTTGGCCCATAGTGTGCTGGTGGTGTTGGTGGCCACCCTCTGTTCTTTATTTGCCTTCGCTCCTCGCTCGGTTTTCTTCAGCCTTCGATTAGAATCGGTATTCAAAATTGAAACGTCAAAAGACTTAGCGCGTTTGTTTTTTTGTTGGTGCTTGCTAATTATTTACATTTTTCGGGATTATTTTTCAAGTGAGTGACTAAGTAATGGTCAAAAGAACATGTTGCCGGTAGTTGGAAGCAATTTTATATCTTAAGCGCTTTGAAATCGTTAGCGCAAGTTAAAAGATATTGATGGCGACTTTCGTTAAGCAGTTAACCTCTGATCTTGCGTGTGGATGTGTGTGCCACCAAAATGATGAGAAATGGTCTCGCAAAATAGAAATTAAGATCAAAAGTGCATTAAACTTGATCTTTTAGGCCAGTAAGTGGCATAAATTTGATTGATTGATTGATTGTTTGTTTATTTTTGATCAATTTTCCTTGGACAGGAAAAGCCACTAGAATGCTGGCATAAAAACCTGCTTCTTTTCGGTTAAAAAAATACAATAAATAAATACAATTATAAAGTAAATAATGAACTGCGGCTGAAGACAGAACTCCATCGGTGGAAACCTTTACAGGAGTTCAGAACTGGCTGTTACGGGCTGGAAAGAAAATAAAAGAAAAAAAGAACCTACGAGATGAATGTGGCAAATGAAAATATAGAATGGACAACTGTATCGGAACAATAAAGGAAACATGAAGTAATAGTTATAAAATATTGTTTAACTTAAAATGTCAATGGATTTAATAAGTTTCTCAACTATTTCAGGTTGAGCTAGATACAATTTCAAACGATCTTTGAAAATGCTTAGGGATGAACATAAGCCAAATTTATTAAAAAAGAAATTGAAGTAATTAGCACCTTTGAAGGTTATACTACGTTCACCAGACAAAGTGGAAACATTTGGACGTTTAAGCAGATTATGATTTCTTGTACCATGTTGGTGAGAAGAAAGTTCGAATTTTGTATTTGTATGAGTTTGGTTAGATAAACTTTTATATATAAAAGAACAAACTTGAATAATGTAAATTCCTCTGACAGGCATAATGTTTTTCTCTTTAGTATATAGATCAACGGTATGACTTCTAAGTGGAAGGTTGAAAATCGATTTAAGAAATTTGTTTTGTACTATTTGAAGTTTATTTAGAAGATAATCGTAAGTATTCCCCCAGACGGCAGTTAAGTAAGACAGTAAAGAGTTGAATAAAGAATGATAGATCAGAATAAGAACATTTCTTGGAAGCTTATGCTTTATTTTAAAAACAATACCGGTTATTTTATTAAGTTTTAGAATTAACGAGTTAACATGTGAAGACCAATTAAGCCTGCTGTCCAAAAGAATACCCAAATATTTAAATTCAGATACAATATCAATATCTGGAAACTCAATTTTAGTTTGAATTAATGGGTTAGGTGTTGAAAGGCTGGAATTTTTGATATTGATGATATTTGTTTTATTAATGTTCAATGTAAGTTTATTTATTCTAAAATATTCAGAAACAATCAAAAGGTCATGTTTCAAATTTAAATCATTTACAGAATTTAGTCTACTGTTATAAAATAAAGAAGAATCGTCGGCAAATAATCTAAGATCCCCTTTAAGAGGTAAACGAGAAAAGTCATTAAGATAAATAATAAAAAACAAAGGACCAAGTACAGAACCTTGAGGGACTCCAACATCAATTAAATTCATTAAACTACTTATTCCGTTAAAACAAACAAATTGAGAACGATTTGTAAGATAACTTTTGAACAAGTCTAAAGCAACACCGTGAATACCTGCAAATTTAAGTTTTTCAAACAAAATACGTCTATCTACCGTGTCGAACGCTTTGGACAAGTCCAAAAACAGTCCCAACACGTCGTCACGATTATCAAGATCATGTTGAATTTTATTAACAAGATCAACAACAGCATTAAAAGTTGATGATCTTTCCCTAAATCCATATTGCTGATGGCAGAAAAAATTATTACTATTTAAAAAGGTAGTTAAACGGTTGAATAATAATTTTTCGAAAACTTTGTTTATTGCAGAGAGCACAGAAATAGGTCTATAGTTGTTGAATGAGGAAGTGGAACCAGATTTATGAATTGGGGTCACTTTCGCAACTTTTAGTTTGTCAGGGTAAACACCAAGGATAATACATAAATTAAAAATTTCAGCAAGGACAGGAGAAATGATATGATTTATTTTTTTTAATGTAAAAGCATTAATATGATCATTACCGCAAGCAGTGTTATTTTTAAGTGAATTGATAATGTCAAAGATTTCAGTTTGACTAATGGGTGTAAGAAAGAAAGTAGAATTAGGACGTTTTAAAGTTTTGAATTTATTGATATTGTCATTAGGAAAGGAAGGAATTTTGTTTGCCATTTTTTCTCCAATAGAGGAAAAATAATTGTTGAATTCATTAGATATTAATTGAGCATTATTTATTTTTTCATCATTTCCAAAAGCATCAGTAATAAGCATTTCGGTTGGAAGTTTGGAATGAATTTTTCGTCCAAGAATATCATTAATGTTTTTCCAAGTATCTTTCGCATTAGTAGCGTTAGCAAATTTATTAGTGTAATATTGAGTCTGTAATGTGTTTGAGTAAGTGCGAATTTTGTTAGTTAAATCATGAATTTTTGAATCAATTTCGGAAGTACTTTTACCTGCAGCAAAGAGCTTATTTCTTTTTTTGCGCAAATTTTTTGAAGAATTTAATAATGTTTTGAGACCGTCCGAAAACCATGGACAAATATGTTTAGATTTCGATTTTAATTCAGTTATAATGGTACTCTCCTGAATAGATTTAGTTAAAGTAGAAATAAAATAGTTGTAAAATTCATTGGGATCATCAAAATTTCCCATATAAACAGGATTAAATCTCATTTCAAGTAACTGTTCTAAACGGACATAGTTGGTTTGATGTTTGTGTGAAATTTTAGCTGATGTTGAAATGGGAGTAATGTCGAATAAAGATAAGATAAAATTATGATCACTGTCAGGATTAGTTATAGTATCGTTTGTAACAGTAAAATCATCGGTATGATTAAAAGCAACATGGTCTAAAATGGAACTGCTGGAAGGTGCGTGCTTACTCGAGACGGTGCTGTTGCTGGTAAGTTTATAGCCTGAAAAGTATTTTTGGAACTTTAATCGAGCATCAAACTCTCCATATGATGAAGATAGGTGGGTAATTCTCTACCAACTCACACGAAATCGGGAAAAGTTGCCCCGACCCCTCTTCGATTTGCGTGAAACTTTGTCCTAAGGGGTAACTTTTGTCCCTGATCACGAATCCGAGGTCCGTTTTTTGATATCTCGTGACGGAGGGGCGGTACGACCCCTTCCATTTTTGAACATGCGAAAAAAGAGGTGTTTTTCAATAATTTGCAGCCTGAAACGGTGATGAGATAGAAATTTGGTGTCAAAGGGACTTTTATGTAAAATTAGACGCCCGATTTGATGGCGTACTCAGAATTCCGAAAAAACGTATTTTTCATCGAAAAAAACACTAAAAAAGTTTTAAAAATTCTCTCATTTTCCGTTACTCGACTGTAAAAAATTTTGGAACATGTCATTTTATGGGAAATTTAATGTACTTTTCGAATCTACATTGTCCCAGAAGGGTCATTTTTTCATTTAGAACAAAATTTTTCATTTTAAAATTTCGTGTTTTTTCTAACTTTGCAGGGTTATTTTTTAGAGTGTAACAATGTTCTACAAAGTTGTAGAGCAGACAATTACAAAAATTTTGATATATAGACATATGGGGGTTGCTTATAAACATCACAAGTTATCGCGATTTTACGAAAAAAAGTTTTGAAAAAGTTACTTTTTGCGTTTCTCTTTGTTTCGTCGTCCGTGTCTGTCGCGGGTGACCATGAACGGCCATGATCGATGACGACCAACTTTTTCAAAACTTTTTTTCGTAAAATCGCGATAACTCGTGATGTTTATAAGCAAACCCCTTATGTTTATATATCAAAATTTTTGTAATTGTCTGCTCTACAATTTTGTAGAACATTGTTACACTCTAAAAAATAACCCTGCAAAGTTAGAAAAAACACGAAATTTTAAAATGAAAAATTTTGTTCTAAATGAAAAAATGACCCTTCTGGGACAATGTAGATTCGAAAAGTACATTAAATTTCCCATAAAATGACATGTTCCAAAATTTTTTACAGTCGAGTAACGGAAAATGGGAGAATTTTTAAAACTTTTTTAGTGTTTTTTTCGATGAAAAATACGTTTTTTCGGAATTCTGAGTACGCCATCAAATCGGGCGTCTAATTTTACATAAAAGTCCCTTTGACACCAAATTTCTATCTCATCACCGTTTCAGGCTGCAAATTATTGAAAAACACCTCTTTTTTCGCATGTTTAAAAATGGAAGGGGTCGTACCGCCCCTCCGTCACGAGATATCAAAAAACGGACCTCGGATTCGTGATCAGGGACAAAAGTTACCCCTTAGGACAAAGTTTCACGCAAATCGAAGAGGGGTCGGGGCAACTGCTGTGTGAGTTGGCGGAGAATTACCCAGGTGTTTGATTAGAAAGGGTATATTTCCCCTATACACCCTTGGACCAAATCCATCCATTCTCCTTTGTATGGAAAATTATATGGACAAACTAATGATACAAAATGGCTTCTTTGGGCCAGGATTAAAAAATATAAACATCAAAATTAAAGAAAAAAGACCTACTTCGTAGAGAATTGCTCCAATTGCAAAATTGCTAAGATCTTTCAGTTATAGCAACGCAAAGAATTATTAAAAAGAGAGTTTATACTATGAGTTTTACTCATTGTACCTATCTCAACGCGTATTATTTAATATTTCCTTTTCTATGATTGTTAAAGCTTTGTAATTTTCAACAAAACTGTGTAATTTACACGAAGGAATAAGTGTGTCGAACACTAAAATATATTTTTTATAAGTTAGTTTTAAGGTATCCCTTTTCCCTTTTGTACATGTAGGACCTTCTACATTTGAAATCACTGAATAGCGAAAGCTACAATATTTCATGAATAAATGAAAGTTGCTAGTATTTAAAATTGAGGTGAAAAGTCATCGTTTGTGATTGGACACTCAATAATATTTTAACTGAATGAATGTACATGGAAAAGAAATTTGAATAAATATAAATTAAAAAAAAAAAAACACTAAAATATTTCAATTTCTGTAGTTTCAAAGATGACACCGTCTTTGCTTGTTTAACTCAAAACCATTTGTTTACTTACCAATTTTTCTAAGCTAGGACATCCTACGGCTAAATTCGATAGCGTAGCATCGGTAATCAAGCTACACTCTTCCAGATCCATCCGTTCCAAAAACTTGCAGTTCTAAAAGAGGTGCCACGAAATTAACATCCAACAATTTTAACTAAATACTTGCACCAATTACCTTCGCCAGCGCGATGAACCCCGAGTCCGTAAACTGGGTGCAGCCGGCCACTTCGAGCGTGTTCAGATAGTGGTTGTAGGTGGCCAGCGCAATCAGCGTTTGGTCGGTCAGTTCGCAGCACTTGGACACGCACAGCTGCCTCAGGTTGATGCACTTTTCCGCAATCTTCGACACGGACGCGTCCGTTATGCTCTGAAATTTGTTTTGGGGATGGTTATTTTTCATTTTAGGGGAAAAACTTTCTCTACTTACATCACAACTGTGAAGGTTCAACACTTCGATGTTGGGACAGAACAGCGCCAGCGCGATCACGGCTCGGTCGTTCACCTGTTTGCATCCTGCGGGAGTGGGTGATAAATCGAATCACACGATTTATTGCAGTCAGTAGGTACACAGAGTTTAAGAAGGTGCTAACCGAAGTCAACGACTTACCTTTACTACTAAACTTTTTAACTTTGTGGCAACCCCTCGCTATTGCCTCGACGCCGTTCTCCGTGATCAGATTACACCAGGAAACGTTGATTTCGGCCAAGTTCTGCGAAACCGAATACCGTTAGTGCTGTTGTTGACCTTGCTGCCAACCGTACCCAAAACTTACCGGACACCCGTCCGAGAGGGCCTTCAGGCTGCAGTCGGTGATCTGCGAGCAGGACTCGAGGTTGATGGCGGTTAGCTTGGCGCAGTACTTGCTGAGGGGCTGTATGGCAACGTCGGTGATCTTCTTGCACTCGGCCAGATCCAGGTGTTCAATGTTGTGGCAGTATTGAGCGAGGGTACGGATCGACTGGCTGCCCACCGACTGGCAGCCCCGCAGGCAGAGATACTTCAGGAAACCGCCGCACCGCAGCGAGATGTTCTCGATCACGGGACCCTGCGCGTATCAAATTGGGTTAAGCAATCGTAGAATTTAATTTAAATCCGTACCTCTATGTCCCGTTGAAAGTCGAACAGGTTGATTTTCTGCCAGTTGGACCCATCCAGTGCCAAGATATTCCAGTAGCGGGATACCTGGAAATAATTTTAAGAACGCATTTTTTTAGTTGTTCAAATTTGAAACCATTTATCAAGTTTCGTTAAGTTTTGGGACTATCCATAAACCACGTAAACACTGATTTGGAAATCTCAGTGAAAAATTAAAAAAATAAAACTGAAGGTTGTAGATCAGGCCTCCTAACACTGCCATTAAAAAAACAAAAACTACCAAGATAAAAGTACAAACAATATTTAAAATGAATGAAAAAGAACATAAAACAAGAGAAGTAAAGTTCTTCGTAGAACCAACTATGCTACGTGGCTAGGTCAACAACTTTGTAGAAGGTTGCAAATCGATAAATATTTGGAAAATTGAGTTTTAATTGACTTTTTGAATATGTGGAATTTATTCAGAAATGAAACTCATTTCACAACATAACTTTAACGTGAGCATGAGCATGGTTGACTGCCAATGAGCTGCTACTCCGTTATTGGCAGATCAGCTGAAGTTAAACAATGAATCAAAAATGATCAGTGGGAGCCAACCATCCGTTCACTGTTTAACCTCTGAAGATCCCTACTTTATTAATCAATACCGGCGCCCTCCCAAGAAGCCTGCAGTTCAACGAAAGGGAGGAATGTTAGTCCGATAATTGAAGTTGCAGACTCATCAAGCACATAGTTTTTCGCTATATACTTGTTGATACCGCTTGAGACCGTTGAATCCACAGCATCTCCTTCAAGCATCACGTGATTATTATTTTTTTGGGTTAGTAGGATAAGGTATTGGCTTTTCGATGCCTCCCGAGCTACGATGCTATGGGGAGGACTTTCTGGTTAACACACAAAATCACTCACACACAGTTATTTTGCTCCACTATTAACTCAACCATCCAAATTGTCAGTGCGTCTTTCGATCATTATATAGAAATGACTTTTTCATCGCAAAAAAATAAAATCCTATTCGAAAAATTTAAACACAATCCACCCGACGCCGTGCCTTCCGATCAACGATGATATAGGAAGGGCTTTGAAAATCACAAAAAATCACTTTTCACTCCGAATATTTTAAACGACCATGCGCTCCCTTTGCTAATTATGCACTGATGACGCTGCATTTTCAGAGGGTAATCTTCTCCTCGCAGCACACAATTCACGACAAAAAAGCGAAACAAAAGGTACAAAAAAAAATCACTTTTCATTTCGAATATATTTTACGACCACGCGCTCCCTTTGCCAATTATGCACTCTCACAACATAACTTTAACGTGAAAAAAAAATGTTTACTTATGTTTGTGTTTAACAAATACCATCTGCGGGCTCTGATTAAGCTGACAAAATCGAAATATCCGTTTATTAACACTCTAACGCTCGGGTAGTAATTTGACCTCTATTTTTTTTTTCTTAGTGTTAAGAAAGTGTGTTTATAGTAGTAATCTTCACAAAACTCGAAATGTGAAACAATAGCTGGCCTCCCTAGCTACCTGTTAACACTGCGGGTTTTGTTGAATAGTTACCATTTGGCTTGGATTTTGCAGCTGTTAAAACGTTTATGTGCCCTTTTAAAATGTTGTATAGTCGAAAATGGACTGCAAATTACTGTTGCTACTGCAAACTTCAAAAAACACATTTTTCATGAGTATGAAATATGTTTTCAATATAGAATTTTCAAAACTCCGTCACAAACATTTTCAAAGTTCAAACAAAGATTTAATTTTGGAAAAGCGACTAGCAATTTAAATGAGCATAATATGCAATGTTTGGCCCTTTCAAAATGTTAGTCTTGATTAAAAAAACATGTTTTTTCGAAAATGTCATAAAAGTTTACAAATATTTCATTTTTTTAATATTGAAAAATGAACCATTAGTTGCTGAGATTTTGACATTAGAAAATGTGGGAATGTTTGAATGAGACTTAAAAAAACTTCAATTTCTTGGTTCTTTTTATTTTATGAGCAACTCTCTACGAAATCGACCGATTTCGACCATATTTATTTTTTTGTATTTTTTTATTTGACTCAAACTTTGTGGGGGCCTTCCCTATGACCAAATAAGCTATTTTGTGTCATTGGTTCACCCATACAAGTATCCATACAATTTTGGCTGCTGTCCATACAAAAATGGTATGTAAATATTCAAACAGCTGTAACTTTTGAGTGAATTTTCTGATCAATTTGGTGTCTTCGGCAAAGTTGTAGGTATTGTTGAGGACTTTTGAGAAAAAAAATAGGTACACGGAAAACAAAATTTGCAGATTTTTTTTATCAACTTTTGTTTCACTAAAACTCAATTTCCCAAAATACGTATTTTTTGATTTTCGAGATTTTTCGATATGTTTTAGGGGACAAAAATCCGCAACTTTTGAGCCATAGAGAAACATGGTCAAAAAATCTGCCGCCGAGCTTTAAATTTTTGAAAAAAAAAATGGAAGTTTCATGCAAAAACAAATTTTATTTTTAAATGCAAAATTGAATTTGCAATCGAAAAGTACTTTACACATTTTTTGATAAAGGGCTCCGTTTTCAAGATATAGCCACCGAAAGTTTGATTTTAGCGAAATATTTGTAGTTTTTCGATTTTTAAAAATAGTGACCGTGACCATTTCTAAAAATATTTTTTTTGAAAAGTTCAGAAAATTTGCTATAAAATTGTCTAAGAGACATTAAAGATGACACATGAAACATTCGTGAAATTTTCCGATCTTTTCGAAAAAAATAATTTGAATTTTATTAAATCAAGACTAACATTTTAAAAGGGCCAAACTTTGAATATTACGCCCATTTAAAATGCTAGTCTTGATTTAAAAATTTTCAAAATATTTTTTTCGAAAAAATCGGAAAATTTCACGAATGTGTCATGTTTTACCATTGAAAATCGGACCATTAGTTGCTGAGATATCGTCATTAGAAAATGGTGGGATATTTGGGTGAGATTTAGAAAACTTCAATTTTCGTGTTTCTTTTTCTTAAAGCGGTTCTATCTCAGCAACCCGAGGTCCAATCTTCAATGTCTCTTAGACAATTTGATAGCAAATTTTCTGAACTTTTAAAAAAAAATATTTTTAGAAATGGTTACTCATGGTCACTATTTTCAAAAATCGAAAAACTGTAAATATTTTGCTAAAATCAAACTTTCGGTGGCTATATTTTGAAAACGGAGCCCTTTATCAAAAAATCTGTAGAGTACTTTTCGATTGCAAATTCAATTTGTTTTTGCATGAAACTTCGATTTTTTTTTCCAAAAATCACTATTTTTCAAAAAATCATAACTCGGCGGCAGAGTTTTTGACCATGTTTCTCTATGGCTAAAAAGTTGCGGATTTTTGTCCCCTAAAACATATCAAAAAATCTCGAAAATCAAAAAATAAGTATTTTGGGAAATTGAGATCTAGTGAAAAAAAGTTGATTAAAAAATCTGCAATTTTTTTCCGTGTCCCTTTTTTTCTCAATGAAAAACGGAATCGACGTAACACCTTATAATGTGGCCCTCTTAAACCTTGCGGTTTCGTCAACGGATCCACAGGCGTGTATCGTTCTTTTTGCGACAAGACTCCGCCTCCCGGGTCTCCTAAGTGTGAAGGTATGGGCACGGGGAGAGGGCACCGAATACCTATATTTACACTTAGAATTTTTTGCGTCCGCCCCGGGATTCGAACCGGCGACCTCTGGATTGTGAGTCCAGTGCGCGGTCCGATTGATCCACACAGGCAGACAATTTTTCTCAATAGTCTTCAACAATACCTACAACTTTGCCGAAGACACCAAATTGATCAGAAAATTCACTCAAAAGTTACAGCTGTTTGAATATTTACATACCATTTTTGTATGGACAGCACAGCAGCCAAAATTGTATGCAGACTTGTATGGGTGAACCAATGACACAAAATAGCTTATTTGGTCATAGGGAAGGCCTCCACAAAGTTTGAGCCAAATCAAAAAATACAAATAAAATCCATTTCCGGCTTTTGTAGAGAATTGCTCTTATCCGCTGTATTTCAGCAACCAGAGGTCCAATACTCAGTGTCACTTAGTAAACTTTATTGGAAGTTTTCTGAACTTTTCGAAAAATATTGTCAGGAATAGACACATTTCGTAAAAAAAAATCGGGAATTTTTCAGTTGAAATTTAACTTTAATTGGCTATGCCTTGAAAACACTGTTCTTTGTCAAAACATCTTTTTTATTGCAAATTTCATTTTACAAAAAAATGTAATATGCATAAATAACACATAAGTACTAACTTTTGACAGGGTTGTCAGATCTTCAATGTTTTGAACGCATTGGAAAGGTCTTTCAAATACCTTTCTGAAAATGTATAACATGACAGGTTTTCTTACAAAACCACCCTTTTTACAATCTTCCGAACTTTAGTTAAAATCGTTTTTTAGCATAACTTTTGAAGTACTTAACTCAACTGCATAATTTTCAATAGCGACTTATGGGATCCTAAGACGAATTGAATGAGGCCAAAACGGACAAAATCGGTTGAGCCAATGTCGAGATAACCGAGTGACAATGAGCAAAAAAAAAAAAAAGATTTGGAATCACCGAATATTAAAAAAACCTAGAAAATCTTGGACGACAGGTTTATCAGAGTAGCTTCATGCAATGTACAAGTCTGGAGCAACTTACCTGTCCGCACCGGCATAGTGAGGTCACGTCAAGATAGGATAATATTCGCAGAAGTATCTCCTTCGGCAGCTTCTTCGATATCTCATCTTCCGGTATTATGTAGGCTTTCTAAAAAGAAAAAAAGAAAAAAAGTTCAAGATGGTATGTCAGAGACATAACCGAAAGACATAGGACCAAACAATTTGAATGTGTTTTTGGATTGCTAGTGAAATCTGAAATAACATTATTTTATTTTGTTTCATAGATTTGTCGGCAAAATTGTCATAAATGTTCTCCCAAGGTGAACCTTCCATGAGGGCACCGGCAACTCCAGGTTGTGGCCACTACGGTCGAAATGTCAATTTTCATGTTCAGTATCAAAAACCATGAATTTTGATATCCATATTGCCACAACTCGTATGGTTCTGTTAAAGACCCTCCGGGCCCCGGGGAAACCTGCTTTGAGATCACCGGCCACTCAAGGTTGTGGCCACTACTGTCGGAATGTCAATTTTCATGTACAGTATCAAAAACCATGAATTTTGATACCCGTATTGCCACAACTCGTATGTTTCTGTAAATGTCCCCCCAGGCCCCGAGGGAACCTTCTTTGAGGGCACCGGCCACTCCAGGTTGTGGTCACTACTGTCAAAATGGCCATTATTATGGTCAGTATCAAAAACCATGAATTTTGATACCCATATTGCCACAACTCGTATGTTTCTGTAAATGTCCCCCCAGGCCCCGAGGGAACCTTCTTTGAGGGCACCGGCCACTCCAGGTTGTGGTCACTACTGTCAAAATGGCCATTATTATGGTCAGTATCAAAAACCATGAATTTTGATACCCATATTGCCACAACTCGTATGTTTCTGTAAATGTCCCCCCAGGCCCCGAGGGAACCTTCTTTGAGGGCACCGGCCACTCCAGGTTTTGGCCACTACTGTCGAAATGGCCATTATTATGTTCAGTATAAAAAACCATGAATTTTGATACCCGTATTGCCACAACTCGTATGTTTCTGTAAATGTCCCCCTAGGCCCCGAGGGAACCTTCTTTGAGGGCACCGGCCACTCCAGGTTGTGGTCACTACTGTCAAAATGGCCATTATTATGGTCAGTATCAAAAACCATGAATTTTGATACCCATATTGCCACAACTCGTATGTTTCTGTAAATGTCCCCCCAGGCCCCGAGGGAACCTTCTTTGAGGGCACCGGCCACTCCAGGTTGTGGTCACTACTGTCAAAATGGCCATTATTATGGTCAGTATCAAAAACCATGAATTTTGATACCCATATTGCCACAACTCGTATGTTTCTGTAAATGTCCCCCCAGGCCCCGAGGGAACCTTCTTTGAGGGCACCGGCCACTCCAGGTTGTGGCCACTACTGTCGAAATGGCCATTATTATGTTCAGTATAAAAAACCATGAATTTTGATACCTGTATTGCCACAACTCGTATGTTTCTGTAAATGTCCCCCCAGGCCCCGGGGGAACCTTCTTTGAGGGCACCGGCCACTCCAGGTTGTGGTCACTACTGTCAAAATGGCCATTATTATGGTCAGTATCAAAAACCATGAATTTTGATACCCATATTGCCACAACTCGTATGTTTCTGTAAATGTCCCCCCACGCCCCGAGGGAACCTTCTTTGAGGGCACCGGCCACTCCAGGTTGTGGTCACTACTGTCAAAATGGCCATTATTATGGTCAGTATCAAAAACCATGAATTTTGATACCCATATTGCCACAACTCGTATGTTTCTGTAAATGTCCCCCCAGGCCCCGGGGGAACCTTCTTTGAGGGCACCGGCCACTCCAGGTTGTGGCATCTACTGTCGAAATGGCCATTATTATGTTCAGTATAAAAAACCATGAATTTTGATACCCATATTGCCACAACTCGTATGTTTCTGTAAATGTCCCCCCACGCCCCGAGGGAACCTTCTTTGAGGGCACCGGCCACTCCAGGTTGTGGTCACTACTGTCAAAATGGCCATTATTATGGTCAGTATCAAAAACCATGAATTTTGATACCCATATTGCCACAACTCGTATGTTTCTGTAAATGTCCCCCCAGGCCCCGAGGGAACCTTCTTTGAGGGCACCGGCCACTCCAGGTTTTTTTTCACCACAGTCGAATTGGCCATTTTTCATGAGAACCGCCGCATCATAGCGACTTCCACGCCGTCCGCTTCGCTCGAATTTCCTCCTTCTGCTGCCGGTGGTTCTTCCTTCTGATTGCTGGTCCTCTTCTTCTATTGGCCGCTGCTGCTACTGCTCCGCGCCGGCCCGACGTGCACAGTTCGAGTGCTCGTTCCAATGTGACTTGATTTTGCGAAATTTTCTGGTTAAATAGCGGCACAGCCGGAGAACGGCACAAAAGGGGCGCGGTCTCGAATGCATACGCTCGCTCTGATTGGTCATCTGTCCGATTTGTACTGAAAAATTACTCATTTTGATTGCATGTTTTAAGTGCTTTAACTATGTTTAGTCAAACTATCTATGTAGTTAAACGATAGCTGAAGTCTTCCTCTTTCGATTGGTGGTCCAACCATCTGGATTGATTCACAGGGAAAAAAGATATAAGCGTTCAAAATGTCCCCTTTTTTAACGCTTAAAAGTGACGCTTTGGATCGAATTTCTGAACTGGCCCCCCAATATAGTAAGTAGAGACATAGTCCTATGTCAAAAATAAGTATTAGAAAAGAGTTCCCAAAATTTAAAACTTTAAAGACCTTGCTCATTAGTCCCCTAATAATACCCGCTCTCAAGGTAATGATTCCAAAAAACACCCTCAAACGAACACTGCACTGATTCTGAAATGGCGTGATTAGAGCCACTTGAGAGTTCCTTGGTCGGACTGAGAGATTACTGTGCGCTGGAAGGTCATGTCATACACACTAACTCTACCTCACGATGCCATTATGCAGTCCCAGCGAGGGGGAGAGTGTTGGTGCATAATATATTTTTTAAAGCAGAGGTACTACGAGTTAATCGATATGGAGGGCTCCAGACTGACAACAGCAGGATAATACTGGCTTGCTGGGTGTAACAAAGTTAGCAAACTAATCGCATGATATCCAGCAGTGGCGTGATTGTTGTTTCAACTAATGTGCAGATAATCATCGGAGCCAGCTGTTTTTTCCACGTAAGTCTACTCTTCAAAAATCTCGTAGAAAAGGATTTCTTTAAATTTGATCAAACCATACTTTATTTCCATCTCAGTCTGAGAACATCCCCTCCTCCCCCTTCTCCTAATTGACATTGGATGACTTGCATCGGATGCTTCGGGAACACATCGAGATGGCTGCACGTAAGTCGGATTGTATGCGCGAGCGCGTGCAAAACTGTGTTTCTTCCTGCCCGATGAAAGAGCAAACAGTAAAAATAACAAAAAAAGCAAAAAAGTAAACTATCTGGAAATGTTTATTATATACTTTGGTTTGCCATCTCAACAAAGAAACCGTCAATATATGTACCGATGGCCAGCACGGAGCAGACACATGGCAATGGAGAGGGCACGTACTTGGTGTCTTAGCAGGAGGAATGGGGGTTTCCCACTGTTGTATACTGTAATGCGCCCGGACTTGACCTAGGATATCCTGCTGCACGGTGGATAAGGAAATATGTGCCGAAAGGGATTTCAAGTCCATCGTATGAAAAAATTAGGAAGGAAGCATGAAAAATACGCCTTATTTTGAGCACATGTACAAAGCACAAACATTTAAATGTATTCAAAATGTGTAATTGGACTCAAATTATTGTGCCAGCTTGTATTTTGTGTAAAATAATTTGAAGCTTTGGGGGTTTTACAATAACAGTAAACAATTATGGGAGAGGTTTTTTTTGTATTAAAAGATTTGGTACACTTGGTAAAAAGTTTTTAAATCACAGTATTCTGTTTCAACACCCACAAACTTGGTTGCCCAATTTAAGTCAAGTAAGATACCAAAATATTATTGGTCAACTTTACATGTACATGAGCATGAGAGATCACCCATGGTTGCCCCTCCGTTGCTGAACAGAACCGTAATATCCTTTCAGCACTACTGATTATATGCTTCGACGATCTAGTGGTGTTTCCCTTATCAACAGCATGTATGAATGCGCTGAAAAGATAAAACACCATGATTGCTAAAGCGAGATCAGTTGCGAATATGTAACAGTCATTGGCCACCAACGGCGCCCGCCATGTCAGTTTGTAGACCTCGATTTTAAGGGATGGGAATGTTAGTTAGCGCAGGTTGCTGCTAGGGCAGCTGATTTACTCTGAGCTTACATCCCACGAGCACCAGGAACCTGAAAACTTGTTAGTAGGATAGGGTGTTTGGTCCGGATTCATCAAAGAAGATGATGATCATAGTGTTTGTTGAAAGGTATTATATTTTATTCTCAAGGCAAACAATCGGATGCTGCGGATGAAACATTTCCCGTTTATCTGTTGTTAAATTTTAAATGAAATGGTTTAGTCTTAGACAGCCGGCTGTGGAAAGATAGAACCAAAATCATTTGAAATTTATGAATGAAGGATTGAACAGTGCAATTTTTAACTTGAGATGATTTTACGAGTTTTAAATGATTGATGTTTAGTGAGGTACTGGTTAACGTTGCGAACGACGAGTTACAATGTTTTTTCAATTCAATTCAATTCATGTTTATTTGTACTAATCAGAATACAATTTGCTTAACTAATTACAGAATGCAGAGTTTTGGAGATCCTTACAACTACAAATAAATTCAAATATAATCAATTGGATGAAATAAATTTAGTTTCAGTCGGTTAAGCGAGAGCAGAAAAAACTTTCTAAAATAACTGCTACTATTACTATGGAAGAGAAGGAGGATAGGAAAGCTTAAATATATATCACAGAAAAAAAATCAGTTCTTTACTGAAGGCGAAGACTTTTTCACAGTGTGTGAGCTTGCACCTATGCAGGGCATAGGTACTTCCCCATCAGCTCTTGCAGCGCGAAGAACTGCTCCAGCTTGTTTCGGCAAGTGTTGAGTCGCGTAAACATGTCCCTCGCAAGGGAGAGGAATTCAGTGAGGGTGAATAAATTACCATCACTGTTGCTGTCCGGGGTTGGACCGTTTGCGGTAGCCTGGCGTAAGTACGCCCGAATCCAGGAGGATTCGTTTGACGGGGTTCGGTCGAGGGTTGACCTGTCGAAGTCCTTGAGGAATGTGGTGCTGGCTTTTTCCTCTTCTCCAGCGCCTCGAGGTAGGTCTTCCTAGCGGTGCACCCGCGGTAATTGGCAGTGTGGTTACCGTCACAGTTAGCACACTTCACGTTCCGCTTGTTCTGCTCGGCTTGGTTGTCCTTTCCCAGGGATGCTTTCTTGGGCAGCGTGCATGCAGCCGTGAGGTGGGCTGCGCTGCACTTGACACACTTCGGCGCCAAAGTGCAGTTCCGAGATCCGTGTCCAAAACGTTGGCATCGGTGACATTGGGCAGCATCGGAAGGCCGCTTGCTGAAGTATCTCCAGCTCACCATAAATCCTTCCAGCGATTTAACTTTGCGCAGGTCCTGGATCTTAACGGAACCGCGTTCGAAGTACAGCAGCCAGAGAATCTGGTCTCCGACCTCGGTTACCTTATGCGAGAGCACTTTAGCTTCTCGCGGATAAATTTTTTTTTTCGCGAGAATTACATCCACGAATTCCTTGGGTGGCACTAGGATGGAGAACCCAGTCACCACTACCTTGACCGGAAGGTTTTCCGGCGAACCGTGCGTGTAGTACAGAATGTTTGCATCTTTCAGCGTTTTCTGTACTTTTTCGAAACGCGGACGATCTCGCGTGATGATGTTTACGGACGACTTGTTAATACGCATGAGGTATTGACAGTCGGCATCCGCTAATGCCCCCTCGATTTCAACAGCCGGGCGACCAGGCACTGTAATCGGTGGCATTTTTTTGTTCGATTTTTTTCCTACTTGCTCCCCCACGGTGGAGGTGCCCTTAGCCTGCGACGGTGTAGTAGTAACACCATCGCCACCACTGACGTCGTCGTCGTCGTCTATATTGTTGTCATCAGATAACACAGCGAATCCGTTTGAGGTTAGAACCGTCGTCGTCGAGGAAGTTCCCGGCTTGATGGTGGACAATCCACTAGTTCCAGGTTGATCCGGTTTACCGAGTGCCACCGATCCACGCGTTCGTATGGGGCTACGGGCAGGTACGAAGTTGGATGGCAGCTTCAGCAGGTTTGTTGACCGTTTGGAGCCAGACGAGGAGATCTTTCCGATGCTGCTGCAGGAACTGGCCCGGCCACGTCCTCGAGGTGCACTCGAGCTGCCACGGCCGCGGGTGTTCCTGCCCATCGTGCGGGGAAGAACTCGCGATTAATACAACGCACTTTCACCGTAAATCGAAAAAAAGATTACTTTAATCGATTTACTCAGCTGTGATACAAAAGTTGCTTGAGTTACAATGTTTATCGAGCTGAAATGGTATGATAGGGTTTTGTTGTTGTTGCACACCAACAACGGACGCGAAAAATTTTGCGACCCAATGAAAGGCATCGCAAATCGAACTCATTATTGGTCAACTTTACATGTACAGAGCAAAAAAGAAGTAATTTAGCTACATTCAAATAGCCTGGGTGTAAAAAAAAATTTCCTTTATTTTATGAAAATTTATGTCATATTAAATGTAGAAATTGTTGGTTATCAAAGGTTGGAGAAATTGTACGAATTCGCGGAACGCGTGAAATCCGTGATTATTTTTACTTTCCATGGATTCCATGGATATTCTAAATCACTTTTGCGTAGTTTAGGGGTCATACTTAAGCTCAAAATTAAAAAAATAAATGAGCCAGCAAAAAAAAATATGTCTTGACTCGATTATCCGAAGTGCCATCATGTCTAGACTATAGTAAAATTAAGTGTCTTAATTTGAGGTTTTGGTAGCTGTTCGCTCTTCCAGCTGTTTCTTCGGACACTTTAAAAACGCGAATAAAACGAACAAAGCTGCGCGAACACTAAAAGAACTTTATTCCGCTCGAAAAGACGCGTTGTTACCCGGTTGGTAGTTTATTGGGATCTAAATAATACTAATTCTGCTGCTGCTGTTGAGGGTCCCGCGATCGAGTACGATCGGGGAGAGAAAATGCCTTTTCGCTCCTGCGAGCAATTATCAGCTGTCCAGAAGGGACAGAAAGACTGCAGTTTGCCTGCGCTAGAGTAAGAGAGTGCGATCTGTGGATCACGTTTGTGCCCTATCAGCAATCCTCCTTCTCGTGTACAAACAGTAGCAATGTATGAGAGATTTTTCAAATATGTAAGGTTATAATCCATCAAAATTTTCAGGAGATTCTGGCCTACATGTCTGGTATGTCAGAATATGGCTTATACGCATTAAAAGTGTCCAAAATGCACTTAAATAATCATCAAAAATAAATTGAAATGTTCCGAAAACTATGACCGTAAACTATCGGACGAATAATTTACCCGACATTTTATAGTGGAATGGTCATACTTGAAGCCTACCGAGCTAAAAAACTAGCCAAATTATCACAAAATCTTGCTATATATCATCAGATATAGCTTTTATCACTTTGGTGTCTTCAACAAAGTTGTTTGTTTTGATATTACTGACAACTCTTCTGAAAATTGTAGTCGTTTAAAATGAACATTTAATATAATTTCGCACAAAAAACTGTTTTTTGGTGTGTGTTTGTAAAAAAGGTCCCAAAACTGGTATTCAACACAAAGATAGAGCTTTGGTGTCTTGTACAAAGATTGTGGAAAAAAATTTTATGTTAGATACGTCTTTATTGAACTTTCTTATAATAATTACATTTCTTTTACATGCTAAGTGGTATGGCTTAATGCTCTTCATCTTTGTTATATTTTTCGTTTTATTATTAACTGATCACATTTACTTCATTAACTTCAAATTGTTTTACATTTTTGCATTGAACCAGACACATTTGGTTAAAAAAGAAAAATCACTTTTACAACTTATCCTAACTTAAAACTAAAATAAAAATTCTTTGAAGTATTCAAAATCATTAGAACGAGTGAACTACGAACTGTATTTTAAGATGAATGCTCCAAGCGTTCGGTTCCGCAGTGGCTAGCGTGGTAGCCTCTCACCCCAGTATGGCCTGGGTTCAATCCTAGACGGACCCGGTGGCATTTTTCGATCACGCCTTTTTTGATCATTTTTTGATCATGCCTTCTATCGGATGGTGAAGTAAAACGTCGGTCCATCAGCGTAAAAGAGGTATTGAGTGACTCACCACACATAACCTTCGGACGTCTAGAAATGAGCAGAAACTTGCAACAGAGACCACAAAAGACCCGGGGTCGTTAAAGTGGATTGCTTTGATTTCCACTTCTCCGATTCTTGGTAGAATGGTTGCCGCCGCAATTGAAGCATTTAGCTTCGATGTTCTCGTTGATTGTGTTGCAAGCATGAGTTTTGTGCTCACCAGGTTGCACAACGACTCTTGATGAAACAGTTCCTTCCACCATGCCCAAACTGCAGGCAGTTCGAACATTGCGTCACGTCACGGTGCACTGGACGATAACGTTCTCAAGTCACGATGATGTTGAAAATTGCCCGAACTGCTTTCAGCTCAGACGGCGTTGTCGATCCTTTCTCGAGATGAACCAGGTACAGTTGATCACGATACTTGATGTCCTTGTTGTGTCTCGTCATCTTGAAGACTTCGATTACGTTCTACTTAAGAGTTTTGAGCTCTTCTATCAGCACACTCACATCCATGTCGTGCAGGCTTCGGAGGACCTGTTTCATGGGTCGTTTACCTGGATCGTCATGGCTGTAGTATTAAATCTTTGTGTTGTTCAGGAAATCCCGAATGTAGTTATAATTATTTCTGCCAGGTAGCAGAATTTTAAGTCCATCAGCACACACGCGAATGGAAGCTCGTAAAGCACCAGATTTGATAAATCCGGTCAGCCACTTTCGCACCGAATCCGATGACGATGTTTTCACAAAAATGGGTGGCAACTTTTCCCGTCGTTCAAATTCTTCCTTCTCGCTCACGTCTACAGGGAAGGTAGCGAACTGGTTTCCAGACGAATTTTGAGCGTCGTTGCTCAAACTGCCTGGCTTTGCAGGTAGCGCTTCGGCATTCTTTAGCTTCTTCAAATCTGCCGATCCTGCTGGAGAGGACCGCCTCTTTTTCTTGCCGTGAGGCATTTTTTGCACTTTTCAGGAGCTAATATCGAGGAGTACCTTTCTCGTTGTTTGTTCCCAAAGGAATACAAAGATTGTGGAAATTTCCTGCTCTACAGCTCTGCCGAAGACGCCAAACGCCTATCTCTTAACTGTCAAAAGTTAAAAAATTCCATAGCCTTCTGTGACGATTGTTTTTGAAAAATAAATTTCACCAAAAGTAGGCCATGGCTGAACAAAATTGTAGAATATGTCAAAACACGAAAATGCTCACTTTTAGCTCAAATCAATTAAGTTGCCCGCCCGTGTGGATCAATCGTACCGCGCACTGGGCCTACAATCCAGAGGTTGCTGGTTCGAATTCAATTTTTTTTTTCGTAAAATCGATATTACACGTGATGGTTACAAGCAAGCATCTTATGTTTATAAATCATAATTTTTGTAATTGAAATTTTAAGATGATTTTTTTTTGTTCTTAGTAAAGAAATACCCTTTTGGGTTATTGCAGATTCGAAAAGAACATTAAATTTTCCTTAAAATGCCATTCCCCAAAAAAAGTCACAGTCAAGTAATGAAAAATGGCAGAATTTTTGAACTATTTTATTTTTTTTAAATGAAAAAAATCCAATTTTACATAAAACTTTTTTTAAATCAAATTTGCAATTTGATTGATTTGCAATCATTGCAGGCCGTTTTTTTTTTAAATACGTTTTTTTTTCAAATGTTAAAAAATTGAAGGGGTCGTACCGCCCCGAATCTTCCGAAGCAGATTTTTCAAACGACGAGAAAATAGAACCTGAAAAATTACACTACACATGCACCATCAGCAGTGAGCGTGTGTCTGCTGCACTGCTGACGGTTGTCTGCTCCGTTCCCCGCTGGTGCAACACCAAATTGCATTTTTCTTTCTTGTCTGGAGTATCGCACGAGAGACTCGTGAAGATTTGTTTAGTTTCAGTTCAGCTGACGGGGGTTGGGCTGCTGCGCATGGCCAACGCGTTTTTCTCCGGAAAATACTCGCCGGCGCAGACTGGTGGCGACACGTGGAACAAAGAACCACGAACCAGCCAGCTGCAACCTGTAACAAGGTGGAGGAGTGTGGAAAAATGCAGAAAAAAAGTCATCGCGAGGGTGGTGGCTGCCACCAGGAGGAGACCACACGCAGTTCTGCTGGTGGTCGTCAAAAGTGCATCATGCCTGAGCGAGTTGATGAAGGTCTTGCAATATTGTGCAAACAATACGGCGGACGTTCCACGTGTACCGATCTGGATACGTGCAGACGGTGGATGCCTCAAACAGTAATCCTGGACGAGAAAATTACTTGTGTTTGATTTTATTAAAACTTGACAACAAATTACTACTCATAAAAAATCTTAATTGGTTTTCATTCCTTATAAAAAGTTTAAAAATTGTGTTATGGTTAAACCACAAACAACAAATAAAAAGCTGCAACATTCTGTCACATTTGAAGCTTGTTTACACTATAGCTTTCATCCCAGTGCATACTGCCCGTATTATCTTATCAATGGTTGGTTGGTTATGCCACAGTATTTGTAAAATGTTTTGACTAGGCAGCGTACAGCCAAAACGGACACTGACTGTTGTTTACGCCAGGAAGCGCATCTAACGCAAACGATGCAGTTAGAGCAATTCTCTACAAAATCGGTCTTTTTTCTTCAATTTAAATTTTTGTATTTTTTAATCCGACTGAAACTTTTTTGGTGCCTTCGGTATGCCCAAAGAAGCCATTTTGCATCATTAGTTTGTCCATATAATTTTCCATACAAATTTCGCAGCTGTCCATATAAAAATGATGTATGAAAATTCAAAAATCTGTATCTTTTGAAGGAATTTTTTGATCGATTTGGTGTCTTCGGCAAAGTTGTAGGTATGGATATGGACTACACTGGAAAAAAATGATACACGGTAAAAAAAATTTGGTGATTTTTTTATTTAATTTTTTATCACTAAAATTTTATTTGCAAAAAAACACTATTTTTAATTTTTTTTATTTTTTGATATGTTTTAGAGGACATAAAATGCCAACTTTTCAGAAATTTCCAGG
The DNA here is from genome assembly GCF_016801865.2 of Culex pipiens pallens. Taxonomy (NCBI): domain Eukaryota; kingdom Metazoa; phylum Arthropoda; class Insecta; order Diptera; family Culicidae; genus Culex; species Culex pipiens. The sequence continues at coordinate 86,661,993 of NC_068938.1, forward strand.
TTGTGCAAAAAATCATTGACCGAGTTATGAATTTTTTAATCAATACTGATTTTTTCAAAAAATCGAAATATTGGCCGCAAAATTTTTTCAACTTCATATTTCGATGTAAAATCAAATTTGCAATCAAAAAGTACTTTAGTAAAATTTTGATAAAGTGCACCGTTTTCAAGTTAAATCCATATTTAGGTGACTTTTTTGAAAATAGTCGCAGTTTTTCATTTTTTTTAAATTAGTGCACATGTTTGCACACTTTTGGAAAAAAAATATTTTTGAAAAGCTGAGAAAATTCTCTATATTTTGCTTTTTCGGACTTTGTTGATACGACCTTTAGTTGCTGAGATATTGCAATGCAAAGGTTTAAAAACAGGAAAATTGATGCTTTCTAAATCTCACCCAAACAGCCCATCATTTTTTAATGTCGATATCTCAGCAACTAATGGTCCGATTTTCAATGTTAATATATGAAACATTTGTGAAATTTTCCGATCTTTTCGAAAACATTTTTTTCAAAATTTTCAAATCAAGACTAACATTTTAAAAGGGCGTAATATTGAATGTTTGGCCCTTTTGAAATGTTAGTCTTGATTTGAAAATTTTGAAAAAAATGTTTTCGAAAAGATTGGAAAATTTCACAAATGTTTCATATATTAACATTGAAAATCGGACCATTAGTTGCTGAGATATCGACATTAAAAAATGGTGGGCTGTTTGGGTGAGACTTAGAAAACATCAATTTTCCTGTTTTTAAACCTTTGCATTGCAATATCTCAGCAACTAAAGGTAGTATCAACAAAGTCCGAAAAAGCAAAATATAGAGAATTTTCTCAGCTTTTCGAAAATATTTTTTTTCCAAAAGTGTGCAAACATGTGCACTAATTTAAAAAAATGAAAAACTGCGACTATTTTCAAAAAAGTCACCTAAATATAGATTTAACTTGAAAACGGTGCACTTTATCAAAATTTTACTAAAGCACTTTTTGATTGCAAATTTGATTTTACATCGAAATTTGAAGTTGAAAAAATTTTGCGACCAATATTTCGATTTTTTGAAAAAATCAGTATTGATTAAAAAATTCATAACTCGGTCAATGATTTTTTGCACAACCTGGAAATTTCTGAAAAGTTGGCATTTTATGTCCTCTAAAACATATCAAAAAATAAAAAAATCAAAAATTGTGTTTTTTTGCAAATCAAGTTTTAGTGATAAAAAGTTAAATAAAAAAATCACCAATTTTTTTTTACCGTGTATCATTTTTTTCCAGTGTAGTCCATATCCATACCTACAACTTTGCCGAAGACACCAAATCGATCAAAAAATTCCTTCAAAAGATACAGATTTTTGAATTTTCATACATCATTTTTGTATGGACAGCTGCGAAATTTGTATGGAAAATTATATGGACAAACTAATGATGCAAAATGGCTTCTTTGGGCATACCGAAGGCACCAAAAAAGTTTCAGTCGGATTAAAAAATACAAAAAAAATCGAATGACCGAAATCCTAGAGAACTGCTCAGTAGTAATCAGTGGCTCAGCGAGAGGTTAGCTATCGCCGTTTGTTTGAAATATGGTTTGGATTTTGATAACATTTCAATTCTTTCTTACCGGGTTTAATGGTAGCAATCTAGTTACTTTAGTGAATCATTTCATTAAAGGAGCCATTCCAGCCCAAAACAGGATTTTTTAGGTACTTTTTTCTCGACGCTCTCGGATTTCAATGAAACTTTGTAGACATGTTATCCTACGCTTATATAAGCCATTTTTGTGTATATGGAGCCAGTTACACTCGATAATGACATTTGAGAAGGGCGTAAGTGTTTTCAATATTTTTGTATTTCGTAATTTAAATATTGCTGTATCTCGAAGCCGTTGCATCGTATCAAAAAGTGGTCAAAGACAAACTTGTAGGAAATTTGGCGGGCTTTCCGAAAAAATACACTGAAACAAAAAAACAATCCACTTTTAGGAGATTTTTTTGATTTTTAAGTTTGAAAGTAAAATTTAAAGGTAAGCCCACGATTTTTTTTCGTTCAAAATTTTTGTGAAAATAGCCTAAGATGTTACAAAAAGACTCACAAAAAAATGCAGGATGGAGCAACTCACCTAAAAAATATTTAAATCATTTACTGAAACTGTTTTTTTTTTTTCAAAAGTGCTCTAAACATCAAAATTTGCAAAAACCGATAGTGGGAATCGATTCTCCAGACAATTTTACATAAAAGTCTCCATATTGACCATTGTCCTAAGTCCAATCCTTGTGAAGTTACAGCGGTTTTAAAAATAAAAATGTTGAAAAAATAGATTTGTGGAGGGTTTGTCTTTGATCACATTTCAATTGGATGTATGGGCTTACAGATATAAGCTAATTTACTATCCAGGTTACTACACTACACTAAAAAAATATTATGTTTTCAATTATGAGCAATGTAATTAGCTTATATCTGTAAGCCCATACATCCAATTGAAATGTGGTCAAAGACAAACTAATGGGAAATTGTACGAGCTTTCCGGTAAAAATATTTTCGAGCCTGAAAAATCAAGTCTGTCATACAGAAATTGCCAAAAACCCTCAAAAAATCTATTTTTCCAACATTTTTATTTTTAAAACCGCTGTAACTTCACAAGGATTGGACTTAGGACAATGGTCAATATGGAGACTTTTATCTAAAATTGTCTGGAGAATCGATTTCCACTAACGGTTTTTGCAAATTTTGATGTTTAGAGCACTTTAAAAAAACAGTTTCATTTTTCTTAACAAGTTCTCTAAAAAGAGTATCAGTTTGGGTTCAGTAGGCCCAATTTCGTAAAATAAAAAGTTTCTCAAAATTTCTTGGTTTGATTCCTCTTACATAATATCACATTATGTACCATGTTTGAGGTTGATCAGAAAATGTTGATTTAAATTTTGCACTGTTTTGTGAACGATTAAGGTGTACCGACCCATAAAGATTTCAACATTAATGGGTAATTCTCCGCCAACTCACACAGCAGGTGCCCCGACCCCTCTTCGATTTGCGTGAAACTTTGTCCTAAGGGGTAACTTTTGTCCCTGATCACGAATCCGAGGTCCGTTTTTTGATATCTCGTGACGGAGGGGCGGTACGACCCCTCCCATTTTTGAACATGCGAAAAAAGAGGTGTTTTCAATAATTTTGCAGTCTGATACGGTGATTAGATAGAAATTTGGTGTCAAAGGAACTTTTATGTAAAATTGGATGCCCGATTCAGAAATTCCGAAAAAAATGTATTTTCAATTAAAAAAAACACTAAAAAAGTTTTGAAAACTCTGCCATTTTCCGTTACTCAATTGTATTTTTTTAACATGTAATTTTAAGGGAAATTTTTAAATTAAAAAAAATGTACTTTTCGCATCTACATTAACCCAGAAGTGTCATTTTTTTCATTTAGATCAAAAGTTTTCATTTTAAAATTTCGAGTTTTCACTAACTTTGCAGGGTTTTCTTTAGAGTGTAACAATGTTCTACACATTTGTAGAGCAGACAATTAAAAAAAAATTGGATGCATAAACAAAAGAGATTTCCTTATAAACATCATGAGTTATCGCGATTTTACGAAAATAAAAGTGTTGAAAAAGTTGGTCGTCGTTGATCATGGCCGTTCATGGTCACCCGCGACTAGAGGGTGACGATTCTCGAGATTTTCAATTTCCCGGGAATCGAGAGTTGAACTTGACAATTTCCCGGGAATTCCCGGGACCCGGGAGTTTTTTTACTACGCCAACAGTGTCAAAAATTTAAAATGAAAAGTAATAAATTTGTTTCTTTTAAATGAATTCAGTTACTGTTAATTCACACTAATTCTATGAAACGTTAATTTAAACAGCCTCATTGTTTTGCGGAACTATATAAAACTTTTGATTATTTTTTTTCTGAATCTGCAAAAACAAAATCGTTTCTTGAGTTTTTTAAGACTCAAAATTGTTGTTTAAAATATTTACGAATCTTAACTCGCACTGAGTGATTGTGAAACTTGTTATTAGATTTTTGTAAAAAATAACTAATATAGCTTATATATAATTTCCCACTATCGGGAATTTTGCAATATGATAAACAACGACAACGACTTTTACAAATAATTCGAAAAAATAATATTTGAAAAAAAAACATTTGATTTCTGGCAACATTCATACTTGAGGTGTAACTGCTAAATATTTTTTAAGGTAAATGTTTGGGTCCACCTTTTTTTGGCTTCTCTAAATTATAGTTATTGGAACTTTCGACAAGTTAAAATTTACACTGTCTGAATAAGAAGATTAGAGAAACATTGGTTTATTCGAACTTGAACATCAAACATTGGACATTCAATGTTCTAAACAATTTAGAATTTTTTAAATGTTTTTTTTTCTGATAAGTTTACATAATTTTGCTTCGATATTTATAAGTTTAAATTTTCCCGGGAGTCTCGACCGAATTTCCCGGGAATCGAGAGGTCCAAAAATGGTCAATTTCCCGGGAAATTTTTCCCGGGAATTCCCGCTCGTCACCCTCTACCCGCGACAGACACGGACGACGAAACAAAAAGAAACAAAAAAAGAAACTTTTTTAGAAAAAAAACTCGTAAAATATGTTTATGTTTATATATCAACATTTTTGTAATTGTCTGACTTTGTAAAATACATTTACGCTCTCAAAAATAACCCTGCAAAGTTAGAAAAAACACGAATTTGAAAATGTTTTTTTTTTATCTAAATAAAAAAAAAACCCTTCTGTGTTAATTTAGATTCGAATAGTACATTAAATTTCCATTAAAATTACATGTTCCAAAATTTTTTACAGTGGCAGAGTTTTTAAAACTTTTTGAGTGTTTTTTCGATGAAAAACACGTTTTTTCGGAATTCTGAGTACGCCATCAAATCTAGCGTCCAATTTTACATAAAAGTCTCTTGACATCAAATTTCTATCGCATCACCGTTTCAGGCTGCAAATGATTGAAAAATATCTCTCTTTTCGCATGTTCAAAAATGGAAGAGGTCGTACCGCCCAAATAAAAAAATATCAATAGATATCAAAAAACGGACCTCGGATTCTTGATCAGGGACAAAAGTTTCCCCTTAGGACAAAGTTTCACGCAAATCGAAGAGATGTTGGGGCAACTTTTCTCGATTTCGTCTGAGTTGGTAGAGAATTACCCAGTAACTCTGTCTCTGCAATGTCAAGTGCCACATTATTCCTCTTTAGAACTCCTCGCTAATCCGCTTTTCGCATCAAGTCTAACTTTGTCGCTGTCATTGTGCCGTCATCGCTCAATAATATACAAACCTGCTGACCATCCACGGTGTACCCAATTTAAAACAATTTAAATGGATCTCCTTGCCCTAAAGTAGCCCTTCGACGGCCAGCATTGCATTATACAGGCGCCGCCCTTGGGACACTTTGCCTTGCCTACTGTTGTTGTTGTTGGTTCGATTCCGTGAAATTGGAGCAAATGCGCAAACGATTTATTTACAAACAGTTCGCACAAAAGATGCCGAATGTCGTGTAAACAAATATATCCCGCGCACATTTGCATTATGATGAATTTGTGTGCGAGGTGTTGAGCTGAGCTGACCGTTCCGTTCAAAAAGGTATTTGATTCATTCGTGATGATGGTGTACAGCAAAGTTTGAAAGACAAAGAAGGGGAACCAATTAGAATAGGCAACATGCTACAAACAAAAAGTGGCCAGTTCATGTGGAACCACACAGCACCATGGTCAACAGGCCGCATGGGTTACGGAAAGAACCAAAATGTATACGGCTCAGTATAGAGTTACAAAGTACTTGGTGGATCAGTAGTGGGTTGTGGAACAGCTCCATTGGCAATTAGCATTACCACGTTTTTATTTCAATGGTGGTTTCTCTTCTTAGAACTGCTTCCCGTCCTGAGCTGCTGAAGCCGATTCGTTCGAAGTGATGATGGATGTGATTTGTGTTTTACATATAAACAGAACAGGAACAACTCAGGGAATTGCAAAAACGAGAATCTTTTCATTGAAAAGTGGAAGGGACCATCCACAAACCACGTGGACACTTTTTTGGAAATCTCAACTGGTCTGGAAATTCAGATTTGGTTGTAGAAATAGGTGCACAGTTGAATACCTCATGATCGATAATAATTTTAAAGCATCATAATTTGTATTCGGCATATATCAGCAGCATATTTAGTGTATTAAGGAAAGTTTAGTTTACCTATCGGAAAAATGCCTAGCGCTTCAAATATTTCTTTTTTCATTTATATATTTTTAAAAGATTGAGATATCTATACAGCAATTCCATTTGAAAAGAGCCTAAACCGATTCTCCGATCGGGCTCAAATTTTTTCTGGGGTTTCCTTGGCCAAAATAATTAGACCCGTATTTTTTTGTTTGACCATTAGGGTGACCTACATCGTGCTAGGGGGGTTCGAAAAATGGCAATTTTCGTCATTTTTCGCAAAACCACTTTTTTCTTAGACGCAAAAGAAAGGTGATGAGTTTGGCTATTTGAGAAAAATAGCAAGAAGTTCCAAAAATCTAGCTTAACTATTGAAAAAGTCGTATGAAAACTTAAAATGACGTTTTGACCGTGTCTGGACCAAAGAGCCTATGTCTGAAAATATTTTTATCGGATTCCTCGGAAAATTTCACATAACATATCAAAAAATTGGCAATGTCGAACCGTACGTTTCCGAGATATGATTTTTTGAAAATAAAAAGTACGTTTTTTGACGCGCCGCGCGCATAAACAGGAAAATGACGAAATCGGCAAAAAATCAACTTTTTTCACTAAAACTCTAGTTAAGCTAGATTTTTGGAACTTCTTACTATTTTTCTCAAATAGCCAAACTCATCACCTTTCTTTTGCGTCTAAGACAGCTAAAATCGGATGAAATGGCGCGGAGATATGATTTTTCGAAAAAAGTGGTTTTTGCGAAAAATGACGAAAATTGCCATTTTTCGAACCACCCTAGCACGATGTAGGTCACCCTAATGGCCAAACAAAAAAATACGGGTCAAATTATTTTGGCCAAGGAACCCCCAGAAAAATTTGAGCCCGATTGGAGACCTTTTTTTCGGTTTAGCCTCTTTTCAAATGGAATTGCTGTATATATATATACAGCCATCAGGGTGACATTGGGTCTGGGGTAGAGATTGGGTCATACAAATTTCAGCATTTTTGTATTTATGATTTAAAATTTATAAAAAAAAATCAAATCAAATTATTTTTCATCAAACACTGGCATGTGGGGCAAATCAGGACAAATGAAACGAGTTTAGACAAATATTCAGCCATTTTTTGCATGATGTTTTGAATGACTTTGGTTAAAACAGGAACAGAACAAAACAATTTCACAGATCACCGATTTTTTTGTGAAAGTTGAACTTTTCAGCGCTATCCTAGTAACATTTTTAAACGTACAGGTTTTATCATTGTTCTAAAAACTCTCATAAACCCTAAATAAGCATTTATGGCCTACTTAAAACCATAGATGTTACTAGGGTAGTATCAATGAGTAACACATGGATGTATGCAAAAATTCCATTCAAAAGTCTTTTATTCGGGATTGCGAAAAATGTCGTAAATGAATGAAATTAAAAACTTATCTAAAATTGTCATTTTATTTGCTGTCGCCTCGTTTTTTAGATATTTTCAAAGAAATTGTTCAAGCTCATCTGATCATGTCATATAAAAAAGAAATATATTTATGTAAGTTTATTTTACACGTTGTAGTTCATTTAAAAATCCAAAGCATGACAAAGAAATTTAATTTTAAAAACTGTCGTTCTTGTTTAGATTTAAGTGTACATAATCACCAATTAATATGATTGAGCTAATTCTATGATTGTAAGCTTGAAAGACATAACAAATATAATGAAAACATAGATTTTATGACTGTTACGAAAATTTCCCGGGATCTCGGGAATTCCCGGGATTCCAAAATTATTTTTTATTTTTTTTATGGTCTTAGCCATTACAGTAGTTGTTCGGTAACTGGGCTGAGAACGTAGCCCAGTCATTGAATGCTGTTCGCTAACTGGGCTGAACGAAAAATAACGAGGGGACTACCGATACATAATATTTATTTAAAAATAAAAGTTACTCAAATTTGTTTACAATGATTACTTTTCATATTTCTCTAATTGTGACTTGAAATTACATAAAAGTTAAAAAAAAAGTTTTTTTATTTGTTGACCATGATTTTTGCATCCATTAACCCCTCGGTGATTTCGGTTTGTTTTGGTTTTTTGGCGTTTGTCTGCTTTTTAACTGGGCTACGGCCCAGTTATCGAGCGCCCAGTTAAAAAGCACCCAGTTAGACAACGCCCAGTTACCGAACAACTACTGTATCTACAATTTTGCCGAAGAAAACAAATCGATCGGAAAATTCCTTCCAGATACAGATTTTCTAATATTTACAAATCACTTTTGTGAAGAAAGCTGCCAAAATTATATCGAGACATCTATGGGACAACCAATTATGCAAAATGGCTTCTTTCGTCATAGAGAAGTCTCCGTGAACGTTTTGGTCAAATAAAAAATTGTCAAACGCGTTTTTCTCGTTTCGAACATGGGATAGTTATGCGTAGAAAGGCAGAATGGTCTTTTCTAAAATTCAAACTTTCGAGACCACATTGTAAGTACGGGACCATCCACAAACCACGTGGACACTTTTTTGAGAATCTCAACCCCCCCCCCCCCCCCCGTGGACAATTGTTCATACATAAAAAAACTTTTTTGTATGGAGCGTGGACAATCGCCATACCCCCCCCCCCCCTAAAGTGTCCACGTGGTTTATGGATGGTCCCTACATAGTCTACTAAGTTTGACAAATACACAATTTAATTATCAATAGCAGCTTAACTGTGAATATGTTTCAAGTATGTTGAGGTACATTTTGCTTGACAATTTTTGATAATTGATCATGAATTTAGGACAGCAAAAGTCGAGAAAAATGTAAATTAAGTTTGTCAAGCTCATTAGGGCTATGTGTTAAATAATATATCGTGGAATTATCTACAATTACAAGGAAAAAAGCTCTTATTTCAGAAGATTTTCTTATAGTTTACATGATAACGAGCTCGTGCTATCTTGTCACACGTCGCTTTTTGACGCTCCGAGAAAAACGTGTTTTATTGTTTGGCTTATGCAAGCAATGTAAGCAATAGCAAACACCTTTTGTTTGGTTGGTTTGTTTGAGCATTGTCTCAAAATTTGGTTTAAGTTGGTTGCCGTATTTTCGAGATAAAATCAAAAATGTAAACAGTAGTTGGGCATCTACATGTGACAAAACGTCCTCTGACCACAATATCTTTGGACAGTTGTCGCACTAGCAGGGTGTGACAGGATAACACCATTTTTTTATGGTTTTGTTGAATATCTCAGGTACGAAATTGAATTTTTAGGTCAAAGAAGAGGCATTCATACCTGCATAAAATGGCATTTTAACACAATTTGGCCAGAAATGCACGAGCGACAAATTAGCACGAGCACGGCGATGAGATAGAATCTAAATGCATCATTAACTCAACACTGCCGAAATTATATATAAGTTAACAGTTTCATTCCATTTACCAAACCAACTCTCCAAAGGGAAACCCAACTGACTATAACTAGACTACTTCACTTAGCTCACTATACTAACGAGCCTCTGCGTCACACTCTTCCGCGCGAGAAGCGTCCAGCAGGTATGTGTGTTGTGCTGATATGGAGGGGTTCATGGACCTGCCCTGCCCCGCCGACTTCGACGCAACGTCGACATCGGAAGGAGACTTGTTCTGTTGTTCTTGTTACGTACGGACACCTTCTGCTGGTGAATTGCGTCGTAACCATGCCACTTTGCCAGGATCAGCGCGCGACTTTGGGAAGGTAGTGTTTCGGGCTGGACAAACTCGACGCCCGTATGTCGAGCCAATTTGTGAGATTGTTTACAAGAGTTCAAGTCTCGTTCGGCGGCATGGGATTGAGGCGGGGAGCGGAGGGTACGAACGGGTAAGAGTTTCTTTGTTCGCGACGAGACCTTCAGACTACGCGTGGTGATGCGTGTGTGCGCGCGCCGCGGTCATTCATAAGAGGACACACAGTCTTCAGAGTGATCGCTCAAAGTGGAGCTTTATCAACATGGCTTATTTTTAGGATGAACATATATACTAACCTCGAATCTATTTCTGGACACCGCTTGGCTCATCTTGTCCGCACTTTTCGGTTTCCTCCACTGTTGCTGCTGTTGCTGCACCACCGTCTTTGCCGTCGTCTTCTGCGACGTCGTTGATCCGCTGACTGAGCGACGTTTCTGAATGATTTTGGAGCTCGCAAACCCCAGCGCTGCTCCTCCAGCTTTCAGATCACACTCACACGCGCCCGATCGGATGGGGGGAGGAAGCGGGCACACTCTCACTAGAGCTTCTTTGTCGAGCACATACACAATCACGCGAAATTTATATTATTGGCCCTCGGGCAAAACACAGAATCTTCTTGCGCTGATTTAGTACTTTAACTAACTTTCACAGCACTACCAAAGAGGTCACAATCTGCAGCCGCAATCGCTCCGTCCGAATCTTCGCTCGACATCTGAAGCAATGCTCCACGGGTCGGCCTTGGTGTGTCTACGGCGACCTGTGAGTGTTCAGTGCACAGCACTTGCTCCAAATTTTCCTTCACAGCGTATCTTCAACTATCGCCGCAGTTCAAGCCTTCACCGCGCACGGAACCAAACCTCCGGAAATCACGGACCGCACTCGGAATCTGCCAGGGGAGAAAAAGTAAAATCCATCAGAAGCAGAACTTCTCGCACGATTCAATATGGCGAAGTTTATTTTTTTATTTTCTCTTCTTTAGTCGTCGTCGTCGTACATACACTCACGTCGACTCACGACCATCAACGAACCGCGACCAACCAGCCAGAGAAGTCAACGTCGAACTGCTCCCGGTTCGCGGCGGACAGGCCCCAGGCCGCCCACTGTGTTGGTATGTTCCTCCCCCAAGAGTTCGACGAGAGAAGCGCTGAGAGCCACCGAGAGAATCAGCTAGAACATCTCTGGTACTGTAGAACAATCGCCCAACCAGGTTGAGTTCTGTTCATTCATAAGCATCGGAGCGCGGTGCATTCATTCCTGTTCTCTTCGCTGTGAATGTGTGGAGTATGCAGCTCCACCACACGCTTGCAAGTGGAGTAAGAGATGATTGCGATTTAAATGTTTATTTGGCGTGTTTGTGTTTGGGAAAGCAAGACAAAACTTGTGGGGTTTAAGCTACCACTTAAAATTATCTTCGCGGGGTTAACGCTTTAAATAGGTCAACGTTGTTGTTACTGTTCTAATTACATATATAGTTCAACGTTTAGATTTCTGCTGTAGAGTAAAAAAAGTACGATTAACACATATGGTAGGGGATCTAGAAATTTTCCAATTTATAGTAAATTTGAAAATAAAACTCAAATTCGATGAAAAATTTGAAATTTCCTCTTTTTAATTTTGGAACGTTGGAAATCTTAGGACGGTTTAATTTTTCCAAAATAAAATATGCGAAAACCGCGCCACATATTTGCATACGGAACATTTGTACGATCATGGGCAGTACAGGCCTGGCCAACAAATCCAGGAGAATGCATTAATTTTTTTTTTTAATTAACATGGCTATTTTAAATTCTCTTTACCTATGACTAGGCTTAGTGATTTTTCACGCTCGAAAATAGCAAATTTCACGGGGACCTCAATTTCAAAACTCCAAATTTCACGCAAATTTCGCGGAACGTGAAAATTGTTAAAATAACTCTGATAATCTTAGGTTTGTATCACAGAAACTACTCTTTAAGCTTCATTATACATTATTCTTAACTGTGTGTGTGGTCCAATACCCGCTAACCGGTAGCGAAATTATGGGAAAGTATAATTTGTATCAGACTGTGTACATGTCGAATGCAGATACAGCTTATCTCAGTTCCGGGTATTAGGTGGTGATAGCCCTCGCGCTGCTTCCAACGACCCATTTCAGAATGACAGAGCTCCTTGCGGTCCAATTCCGAGGTCGCTGGGCATTGTTCGGCCCCGCCTAAACATAGAAGCAAGCATCTGAAGGAAACTCGATCTATATTTAGACTTCCAATCCCCTCAGGGATCAGCGCGTATTTAATAATATAAGAAGAAGAGGTAACATGTTTCAACACTACGCATAAATTCACTGCTAGAATGCAAATGCAAACCTTCTGATAGCCGACTGCTTAGCGTCCCAGACAACCAATCCAAAGGTGTGAGTTCGAATCCCACCTGATTCATTTTTGTTTTTATTCATATTCAAATTCCTGATTCCAAATTTCAAAGGTACCGACCGGGATTTGATCCCTGAACCTTCTGCTTGGGAGACAGAAGCCATAACCATTAAGCCACAGAGCCGGTTCATTATACATTATTCTTAACTAAACTAAAAAATCTTCACAAAATTTGAACGTGACTCAAAAAAAAAACTCCCAATTTTCAAAAAAGTTTTCAACTAGTTTATGGCTCTTTTTATATTTTGAAACAAAATGTAGGGCATGCGTAACTATTCTCGTTAATTGAACTGCTTTTGAAATATTCGACGAATAAAGCTAAAAATTTTAGCTGATTTGCTTCTGTTTTATCAGTTTACATTTGTTTGAATTTCATATCAAAGCAATATTTGACAATCTTGTCCAGCCAAAATGAATAAAATAGTATGAATTTTCTGCGACATTTAACCCATTCAAAATAATTTTGAAGGTTTTCATCTCATTTCAAAAAGTTAATTTAAAATCAATAGGCAAAAATACTATAATTTGTGACGAAATCGAAATTTGTAATCAGAATAAGAACAGAAAACAAAAACGGTGGAATTTTTTAACTTCCACGGGAATCATCCACCCAAATAATCAAATAACGTTAAAATTAAACAGGACTCTGAAAAAAATCTGAAATGTTTTTCAAATGTGATTTTAAAGTTAAAAAATACTCTACCTTTTATTTTGAGTAAAACGAAGCTTGAATAATTTAATTTCTTTTGAAATTATTTTTCTTCTATTCATAACTTGTTTTTATTAGGTCCTTTTAGGTGCTGTGGATTTTGAAATTATACTTTTCAAATAAAATAGTAGTAACATTTTTACTACAGTGAATGAAATAATACTAAATTTAGTTAGTTTCTAAAAAACTGAAAAATCTGAATAATTCTTCAAATGGTTCAAAGTAAGCTTATCAATTGAAATTACATAAATAACCTCTGTGGTAAAAATATTTATTACGATCTCATTTGAAAAAAAAAAATCTGAAAATTGATAAATTTCAAGAATTTTACACCGTCCGCGAAATCGTCAAAATTCAATAACCCTAAGTAATTGAACAAGGGTATCATTATCATTATTTTCATTCCTATTTGAGTTTGATAAAAAAAATTGAGAAAAATCGTTGCAGTTTCACACAAAAATACAATTTCACGGGATTTTGCGGAAAAAGCCAAATTTCGCGGATTTCACGCTGTCCGCGAAATCGTGAAATTTCACTAACCCTACCTATGACAAAAAAAAAATCAAAATTAAATTATTCGCTCTACAGCATTGGCCTTGGCGTTCTCGATTGCGAGATTCCTCCTCGAAACTAGCTGTTCGAAGGCTTGATTGTTGAGGCAATTGCAAACCTCTTTTTACACCTTAGCTTCCATCCACCCCGGGATTCGAACTGACGACCTCTGGATTGTGAGTCCAACTGCCTACAAGCGACTCCACCGAGGCAGGACCCAGGGAGACGACTCCTACACCTGGACTGAGCTAACGACCTAACCCTCTAGGTTGGACCGGGGCCAAAATTAACTTTCCTGTCCGACGGAAGGCGTGGTCAGACAAATCTCTACTCGAAAAATGCCACCAGGACCGTCTGGGATCGAACCCAAGCCGACTGGATGAGAGGCAACCACGCTTACCCCTACACCACGGTCCCGGATACCTATCTATGACCAAAGAAGCTATTTTGTTTCTTTGGTTCACCCATAAAAGTCTCCATACAACTTCAAACAGCTGTTACTTTTGAGTGAATTTTGTGATCAATTTTGTGTCTTTGTTGTAGTTGTAGGTATTGTTGAGGACAATTAAGAAAAAAAAGTACACAGAAAAAATGTCGATTTTTTAATTATTTTTTTAACAAAAACTCAATTTCTAAAAATAGTTTTTTTTTATTTTCGAGATTTTTTTGAGTCATAGAGATGTTTTGAAAAATCGAAATTTCATTAACAAAAAATTACCTGATTTTTTTTATGTAAAATTGAATTTGCAATCGAAAAGTTCTTTTCAAGTTATAGCCACCGAAAGTTTGATTTTGGTGAAATATTTGCAGTTTTTCGAGTTGGGACACTCTTTTTTAAATCTCAACCCCCCCCCCCTCCACCCACCCACCCGTCGTGGACGATTTCATGCAAATAAAATCTTTTTTGTATGGATGGAGCGTGGACAATCGCCAACCCCCTAAGGTATCCACAGTGTTTATGGATGGCCCCTTTTTAAAAATAGGGACCATGAGTGCAGGCTTGCCACACGTACAGATATTTTTGGCACAGACCAAACACTCAATCAAGTATAACTTTAAAGAAAAACATTTTTACCAAAAACTAAACAAGTAAAAAGATGCAAAAAATGTTTATCTTTTAAGTGCAGTTTACAAAAACTACTCAAGTGTATTTTAACTGTAAAAATAATTAGTTTGAGTGTTTGGTCTGTGCCAAAAATATCTGTACATGTGGCAACGCTGCATGAGTGACCATTTCTAAAAATAGAGTTGTTAAAAAGTTCAGAATGTTTGCTATAAAATTGTCTAAGACACATTGAAGATTCGATTCGAAGTTCCCGATCTTTGCGAAAACAAAATTGAAATAACAATTAATCAAGACAAACATTTCAAAAGGGCATGATTTTTAATGTTTTGCCCTTTTATATTGTTAGTCTTGGTCTTTTTTTTGTTCAAAATGTTGTTTTCGAAAATCGGTAAAATTTGAATCGAATCTTCAAAGTCTCTTAGACAATTTTATAGCAAATTTTCTGAACTTTTCAACAACAATATTTTTAGAAATGGTCACTCATGGTCACTGTTTAAAAAAAATCTAAAAACTGCAAATATTTCGCTAAAATCAAACTTTAGGTGGCTATGTATTGAAAACGGAGCCCTCTACTTTGGATTGCAAATTAAATTTTACATAAAAAAATGAGGTAATTTTTTTTTGTTTCATGAAATTTCGATATTTTTCCAATAATCACTATTTTTTCAAAACTTCATACAGTGAGTCAAATATTTGTCCGTACCCCCCCGTACGGGAAATGTTTGTGATATAAAAGTACATAAAATTCGACTAAAGTGCCATGTTTTATACATCAATCGACGCGGCAAAATGTCCTCTTTAAGACATTGTCATTGGATTTGCAAAAAACTTTTTCTTGAAAAATACAAAAATTGTTTACTGAAAAAAGTTAAAAAAAGAGGTCAAATAATTGTCCGTACCCCCTAGTAAAAGTACAAAATCTGATCGATTTAAGTGAATTCATTTATGAAATGTTGTTTCAGTGTCAAATACTAGTACCTTTAGCCAGTTTGTGATAACTTTGAACTTCTGATAAGTTTGTTTAGTTAATTTATATTAAAAATTGGATAAAATTTAGTTTTTTAAAGTAAAACTTATCAAAACATTAGTTTATAAACAACTATTTTTATAAAATTGCTATTTTGTGTTGTAAGAGTCTCTATTGAACAAGTTTCAACAATATTTGTTCAAAATATACATTGTTTTCATCTTTTTTATTGACATTTTTCGACCAAAAATACTGTTTCGGAACAATACCGTTAAACAATCCGGATTGTCCCGGAACCGGTTCAACCCCTCGGAGGGAAATTTTGTGGTGATCAGATAGAGGACAAAAAAACCCACCTCTTGCAATTTGAAGCATCCAATTTCGTCCACTACAGCCCGATTACGAGTCCCTAGTCTGAAATTTGAAATTTTCACTTTCCGTGCTGAGAATTTCTGTACCGTTCTGGGTCAGAATGTTTTGCTTGGAGAATTTGAAAATTTCAAATTTCAGACTAGGGAATCGTAATCGGGCTGTAGTGGACGAAATTGGATGCTTCAAATTGCAAGAGGTGGGTTTTTTTGTCCTCTATCTGATCACCACAAAATTTCCCTCCGAGGGGTTGAACCGGTTCCGGGACAATCCGGATTGTTTAACGGTATTGTTCCGAAACAGTATTTTTGGTCGAAAAATGTCAATAAAAAAGATGAAATCAATGTATATTTTGAACAAATATTGTTGAAACTTGTTCAATAGAGACTCTTACAACACAAAATAGCAATTTTATAAAAATAGTTGTTTATAAACTAATGTTTTGACAAGTTTTACTTTAAAAAACTAAATTTAATCCAATTTTTAATATAAATTAACTAAACAAACTTATCAGAAGTTCAAAGTTGTCACAAACTGGCTAAAGGTACTAGTATTTGACACTGAAACAACATTTCATAAATGAATTCACTTAAATCGATCAGATTTTGTACTTTTACTAGGGGTACGGACAATTATTTGACCTATTTTTTTGACTTTTTTCAGTAAACAATTTTTGTATTTTTCAAGAAAAAGTTTTTTGCAAATCCAATGACAGTGTCTTAAAGGGGACATTCTGCCGCGTCGATTGATGTATAAAACATGGCACTTTAGTCGAATTTTATGTACTTTTATATCACAAACATTTCCCGTACGGGGGGGTACGGACAAATATTTGACTCACTGTAACTCGGCGGCAGATTTTTTGACCATTCTTCTCTATGGCTCAAAAGTTACGTATCCCCGGGTCTTTTGTGGTCTCTGTTGCAAGTTTCTGCTCATTTCTAGGCGTCCGAAGGTTATATGTGGTGAGTCACTCAAAACCTTTTTTTTCGCAAATGGACCGACGTTTTACTTCCCCATCCGATAGAAGGGCGTTCTAGTACATATGTAATTGAACCGCTTATAAATCTGTCCATATATGCGACAAATGCATCAAAGTATCAATTTGTACCGAATTTCAAAAAGATAAATTATCTAAAACAATTCTGTTTGAGAATCGCTATGCACAGACTGAACTGCATCCTTCTGCCATGCCTATATATGGCAAAGCAGTGGTAATTCCAACCCATTTTCAACATACAACAGTAAAATGAGAATATTTTTCCCTTGAAATCATAGTTTAGTTACCAACCAGGACAAAGTGGTAGGGGAGATGGGGGTAAGACGGCCACCCTAAGGGAGAAGTCTAATAAAATTTACACAACAGATTATTTTGATCTCAAATTACGTACATATTGTTCTACTACTAATCCATTATAGAAATAACATAAATTAGTTGGTCTAAAAACCAATTTTCAATACTTTTCAGCAATTTTAAAAAAATAATTGAAATCGTGTATATATGAAATACGCGGGGTAAGACGGCCACCCAAGTGGGGTAAGACGGCCAGTGCTATAAATTTACTTAATAACTTTGCTAAATCCACCCAAATACCTACATGGTTGGTTGAACAGACTTCTCTGAACATCATAACTATTTTGGTTGAAAAAAATCAGGTTTCAAATGTGAAGGAAAATGCTGTATAAAAAATTTAATATTTTGGCTCAGTGAATTTCATATTATTGCGACCACATTTTATGAAAAACTGTGCATTTTTACTACAAAACAAACACAATTTGATGCAAAATTATTAGTTTGTGTATTTCGATTAGAATAAGTAAATCAAAATTATGTAAACAATATTAAATTCGCGATTTTTATGAAAAGTTTGATAGGATTTCATACTGTTCAATGAGTGTTGCTATATCACAGTAAAGAATGTTGTCGAAACGGTAGTTAACAGCATTTTGATTAAAAATGGATATAGTTTTATCGAAAATGCTTTTTCTTTATCTACAAATATGTCTTAATAGTCAAAAACCGTCAAAAATATAACCTATATCAAATAAAATCCACAAATTACGGGTGGCCGTCTTACCCCCGGAGGAGGTGGCCGTCTTGCCCCCAAATAAATTATTTTTGTAAACATTTTTTGTAAATAGCTCATCGCATTTTTTAAACTTTTTCAAGGGACATAATCTAGGGAAAACTTCAATTTAACATGAAAAAATATTTGAAGACAGGAAAACATATTGTTATCTAACAAAAATGCCTAAGTTGTAATCCATGAAAATTACATCCAGTTTCAAGTTCAAAAATTATTTCTTTATTTTGAACTATTTTTATACTATTTCAAACAATATTTTTGGCAAAGGTGACTCCATATGCATTATTTAGCATGAGGAACAGTATTGCTAAACATTTTAGTAATATTAATTAGTATACTTATTAAAACAGTGGGGTGGCCGTCTTACCCCGCCTGGCCGTCTTACCCCCAGCTCCCCTACCTAAAGAGAGAGGGAAAACATAAAATAAAACAAATTTCAAACACACGGTTACTGAAAATCGCACTTTTGGGAGTTCAGAAATCGCACTTTTGGGAGTTCGCTTAATCGAACTCAAAAAAGTGCGAAATCGCGAACTCGAAAAATGGTAAAAATCACCAAAAAACGAGTTCAGTTAAGCGAACTCTCAAAAGTGTGATTTTGGACTTAGCGATTTTTTTTAATTCGCTTGAAACATTTCCTAAATAAATGTTAGTTGTTTTTTGCGCTCCGGAGTTTCGGGTTGGATTTCTGGTAAGTTAAAAGGAAGGATTGTCCACCGGTGGACGGATTGCCCGCCAACGTTGGCGAAAAGGTTCCGTCCACCGGTGGACAAAGTTTAGTGAGAGGAATCCGTCCACCGGTGGACGGATTGCCCGCAAAAGTTGGCGAAAACGTTCCGTCCACCGGTGGACAAAGTTTTGCGAGAGGAATCCGTCCACCGGTGGACGGATTGCCCACCAACGTTGGCGAAAAGGTTCCGTCCACCGGTGGACAAAGTTTAGCTATAGGAATCCGTCCACCGGTGGACGGATTGCCCGACAACGTTTGCGAGAAGGTGGACAAAGTTCTGCAAGAAGAATCCGTCCACCGGTGGAACAATATTGGGGAAAAGGTTCCGTCCACCGGTGGACGGATTTGTCGGACAATTTTTTACAAAAAGAAATCCGCGCCCCGGAGGATGAATTGCTTGCCAAATAGGGCAACATCATTAGGTCCAACGGTTGATGTTTTTAAGAGCAATGTTCCGTCCTCCGGTGGACGGATTGTCTGCAAGAGTAGGCAAAAGAATCGGTATGGACAATCTTTTGCAAAAGGAATTCGCCCCCCGGAGAACGGATTGCCTGCAAGAGTATGCAAAATAATCGAAACGAATTTTTTTTGCAGGACAGTTTTGAAAAGGACATTATAATATTTTGTTTACTTTTTCCGGCAGAACCATAGAACCAAGTGGCCAGTGTGGAAGCGGAATGAAAGGGATCCGGAAATATGGGCCAGCGGTTGCAAGACTTTATCGGGAAGCTAATCTGGCGGTCCGTTTCGAGGACTATAGGATGCTGCGGGAAATGATCTGGTTGAGAAAGCGATGTTCTCCAAGACAACCGGTTGACTCATCGCAATACTACCAGCAGGGACCAGCGTACCAAAATTCACCAGAGCTTTTGAACGAACCCGTTCATGTCCCGACAGCAAGTCATGGTTGTCAAGAAAAGAACACCAACAATGACCAACAAGGCCAGAACCGGGCCGGAATGCTGCCGACGAGTTTTAAGTACCTTCGGCGTGTGGTGAATCAGTCCGACTCGACGTTGTCCATCAGGTGACGAAGGTGTGTCCCATCAGTGTTGCACAACAACTAAATCTGTTCTACCTCAACCTTTTTCAGACAACCAACTTATACGAAACGACGAAATCCAGCAAGAACCGAGCTGCAGGCAAATTTGGCACGAACGGTCATCCTACTCGTTAGAAACGGGTTCTATCATTGTCACCGATCTCGGCAGACGGCGGCGGCAACGATCAACTCCTCCCAGGGCTTCCCGGCGGCCGGCGACCAACGACACGCTTATGTGCAAGTTGCAGCTCTACGACGACGACGAGGCCAGCACGTAGTCGCTGCACAAGTTTTCCGAGACGTAGGCCTGCCTGACCGGATCGATGACAACACGACGCTGGAGAAAAGTGAACAACGTCATGGCCGCAGGAGCCCTGTGTAACTTTTGGTCCTGGAACGAAATCCTTGAATTCGATATCGCTGCACCACCCAACGCGAAGCAGCCTGCCGGAACCAGGAGAGATCGTGACCATTTTCCCCAAGGAACCAACATTGAATACCATGACAAACTTTCTTGCACGAAGCTTTATTTTATAAAATATGGTCCTGTCATTATATTTTTGTAATTATTATCAAATAATTCAATAAAAATGCCGTTTAGTTGTTTATCAATTATTCACTGCAACTAGTTTAATTACTAATTCAAAGAAAATCCCTGGAAACGCCCTCAAGTAGGCAACCTCTCAACCGGTGAAATATTTCCCCACGCTCGAACTCGACAAATCACGAAAATCATGATTTTGCCAGTTCGACCCACTTTACCAAAAAAAGTGTTATCCGAGTTGAACTCCAAAAATCATGAAAATTACCATTTTTTTGGTTTTATTTGGTAAGCGTGCACATTCCGAGCGCGACCTCATTCATGCCTTCGACTCCAGAATATTTTAATACCATTCATCCTAACCAGACACTCGCTCTCTCGCGCGTGCCTTTCGTCGAAAAAACAAGTGTGCGTGAGTGATTAGAGCGAGTGGTGTGTTCTTCTTTGTTCTTCGAGGCGCGCGCTCTCGTGAATGATTCGTGCGATGAAAAGGGCAGGCAGCGCAAAACAGCACAAATACCGATGCACCACATTTCACACACTGTCGCAGAAGGATTACTTTCTGCAGCTCTGGCCCTGGGATCGGGAGGGGTTGTTTTGGTGTATCGCGTTATCAAATCAGCTGTTGGGTGTTTGGGTTTGTCTGGGCGCGATTCAGTTACGAAGTAAGGGGCTCACCAACACAGAAGAATTGATGCCAAACAAGATGGGAGCGACTGGGCAGTGTTCCCGTTTGCTTGTGAAAGGAAAGTTGGAATGATTCATTGGAAATTTTTCCCGCTGGGCGGATTGGAACCGTGGAAAATGGTTTTTAGCAAATTTACTGTTTAAAGTTGGAAAAAACGTAGACTTTATCTCAGCTTATAATCCTCACTAACATGATTCAAATTTGTTTTACACTTTACATAATCTAAATGTATAACATTTTCAATTTTGCTTTGTGGCAAACATGTTGCACAGTAGTTGCTGTATACCATTTTTGGCATGACAAGTGTTTTTTACAACAATTGTTCAACTTGTAGGCAAGTTTGACATTTATTTTGATATTACGTCTTCATGCATAACTTTACTAACAAATAAGTATGATCTTTATTGTGCAACTCCCTTGTATGACATATTAACGGCTCATTTCAAAATATTATAACAAAACATTTAAGGTCCATGTGCAACAACGTAAATAGCAATTCACGGAAGGCTTCATCCATAAAGTACGTCACGCTAAAATCAGCCAAAATTTACTCCCCCTCCCCCCCCTTTGTCACGCTTTCCCTACACGGAGAATCAGCATTACACTTTTTGCAGTTCGATTTTACACCACCGACTAGTTTCAACCCTCGAACTGAAAAAAGTGTAAAAGGCGAACTGCAAAAAGTGTAAAAGTTACACCTTTACCAGTTCAGGGGCCCGAATTGAAAAAGGTGTAACTTTTGGACTTAGAATAATTTCGAGTTTTTCGCCCGCTGTCAAATCGGGACTTAGTGCAAATTTGGAGCTGGTGGCAAGAGGTAAGTTCTTCGAAGAAATCGCGTTTTTGGTCGACAGATTGTGAAGTATCATTGCTGGAAGGTACAATTTCGCTTAATTAAGACCGGAAAAAGTGTCCACCGGCCCGCAATTCTTCGTTATCCAGTTTGGGGAAGCGGAATTTTGCGGTTCCCGATCTTGACCGACAGATTTTTAGGAGCCCTTGCCGGAAGGTATAATTCTGCTTCCCGCAAACCAGAGAACCAAGAATTTAACCAAATCCGGCCGCCAAAGTGTCTGCCGACCATGAATTCTTCGTAATCCGGTTTGAGGGAAAGGGAATCTTGCTTTTCCCAATCTTGGCCGGCAGATTTCTAAGAATCTTTGCCGTAACGTACAATTCCACTTTCGTCACACCGGAGAACCAAGAATTTAACCGGAACCGGTAACAAAAGTGTCCATCGGCCACGAATTCTTCGTAATCCGGTTTTGGGGAATGGGAATCTTGCGTATCCGGCAGATTTTTTGACGTCCTTGCCGGAAGGTAAAATTCCTCTTCCCCCAAACACGAAAACCTAGAATTTAACCGAATCCGGCCACCAAAGTGTCCCCCGGCCACGAATTCGGTTTGAGGGAAAGGAAATCTTGCTTGATGGCCGACAAATTTCCAAGATTTCTTGCCGGAAGGTACAATTTCGCTTCTCTCAAGCCGGGGAACCAATAATTTAACCGAATCCGGCCACAAAAGGACGCGCTCCGGAACACTTCGTTGCTGCGATCAGACAAGGGCAAACCCCCGGAATGAAACACGCCGAAGATCCCTGGTCACTGAAACCGTGAGATTTTGATCTGTATTAACTATTCTTTTTTTTTCTGACCGCTTGCTTTTTATTCAGATTTTGCCCTGCACCGAGCAGAACAACCGACTTGTCCACGCCAAACACGAGCACCCTATCCAATACTTTGACAAGATCTCGACCAACTTGAAGACACGACCGCAACGGCGCTGGTCAACCCGAAGGTGCCGGAGGTAGGGGACCCGGACCGACACCTGAGTTCTTATCTGGGCACCGAAACAATCGTGAGCGCCGAGAACGTTGAATAATTTATTGTTTGTTTTTTTCTGCAGAACTACATCCGGCGGAGGTAAAACACATTTGAAGCACCGCTGTTGGACACGAGTGACAAGGACAATTTGCAGGTGGAGACGGGACTTTTAGGACTCTGCGAAGTAAGGCGAGGAGCCGAACCGAACGCGCACGCACGACCTAAAGGTGCCGCCAGAAAATAAAACGGCACTCGGCCCAACTCAGGGCTCCTCTAGAAAGAAGATGATCAGAGGCACAGGACAACCCTTGGCAAACAGGTCGTAAGCGCCGTTGTGCTGATAAATGGTGATGTGTGCACCTAACGGATCAACGGCAAGGAGGCCAATAAACAGACATTACAATAGTTCTTGATTTTGTTTGCACTCCACCTCAAGCATGCAGGTTAGTCTGTCTCCACCCGACAATCAACAGATTATGATTATGTTAATCCTTTCCAGGTCAAATCCTTGACAACAAACCTCGGTCAATTCAATCCGGATGCTGGCTGGACGGGTGGTGACGGGTGATAACAACGGCAGTGTCGAATTAAATTGACATGTCGTAGTGGTTTGCCCCGAGCGCGTATTGCATCAGAGCGGTCCAGGTCCGGATCCGGGTGCCAAGAACATCGGCCTTCGATTGGACTTACTACGCCATCCAGATCAGTTCTCTGCGGCATGTACCAAAAGATGACAATCTTTAGCTTCATACTCATCCTGCGGAATGGCCACGGTACCACCGGGCGTCGTCCACGTGTGATTTTCCGACTCCATTTAGATGGCCCAGAACAAGCTCGAAGATAGCTGCACAGGAGGTGGCCGTGAGTCTGGAGAACACTCTGGTGGAATTCATTCACAGATCATAATGGAAAATCCTTCTCCAGGAGATCCAGGACCGGTCCCCGGAAACAGTGGTGGTGGCGGGCACTCCAGCTCAACCAATAAACTCGCAGATGAATTCGCTCGAAGCATCTCTCATCTTTGCGTGTTGGACTCGCACGCCCCGGCAGTAACATGGCGCTCAACCTCAACGGAACGAAACCCAAGGAACAATCACCCAACAGCAACAGATCATGAACGCAATCACTTTATGATCTCGTTCACTGACAGGTGAGTTCGTCTTTATCTAACATTTAAGGGATCAATTAATTATATTTCCTTGCAGGACGCCCACCTCCCAAGCCTCACGGGATGTTCCGCGAGATGACCAAAACAATCACCTTTCCCTTTAACATCGCCTCATCCTTGCGAGAAAGTCTGCTTCTAGCCGCTCGACTGTGCTATACTTTCTGTACAGCAACGTTGAGTACTCCGGAACGGTGCATTAAGACCACTACGGCGAGATCCGTACCCAGGTGGCCAAGGACAAACTCCCAAAGCGCAGGAAAGCCATACTTCAACATCCATACACAGAATAAATAGAAAACACCCGCTAATAGGTAAAACCGACAGCTTGTTCCCGGTTAGGTCGGAACATTTTGCTAATTGTACTAATATTTGGTGAAAATATCTTCTTTTTAGTAATAAAATTTCGTATCAACTAAGACTTTTTGTTTAACTTATTATTTATAACAGAAATATCCGAAAAAAACAAATACGCCCGTATGTATGCAATTTTACAACCGATGAAACCTGGTGAAATGTTTCAAATTCAATTTTACACGAAATCCAGTTCGACCCCTGTTACACGAAAGTATGTAATCGTACCTGAACTGAATTTCGTGTAATCGAACTCGATTTCGTGTAATGCCTATCCTCCGTGTATACTTATAACACGCAATGTCACACTTTCTCAGACCCTCCCCCCCCACCCCCCCCCCCCCTAGAGCGTGACATACTTTATGGATGATGCCGAAGGATAAGTATTCCACAATGTTTATCGATTTTCGTTTTTGCGTGTCTACTAACTCTGGACTTGTTTTTACCCTATAGTTCTGTTTTCTAATTGGATTAGGAAGTAGCTTCCGTTGTTGCAAAATTATCCATTCTTTATGTAATGAGAATGGATTACGAGAGAAAATGACACACCTTCGTGCGAAAGATTGCGAAAAAGTCAAATAATAGAATAGTGTTTGTTTACAAAACTTTGGAATTCTATATGCTTCTAAGCTCTGTCCCCGATTTTTATGTATGCTATCGCCCCCAATCAATAATCGCTAATGACAACATTGAATAATTTGCTTCCATCGGCATTCCATCGGAACTTTCCGTACACAAATTTCTCACTAAGTCGTCATCATCATAAGCTGATTTACCAGGAAAAAAAATCTTACCCCAATACTTTTCACAGCATGTCGCCCTTAATCCTTGATTGCACTTATCTTCCCGAATAGATACCGCGACCACACGACCAACAATGTAATTCCGAAACACTGAAATTTACAAAGCCAACATCCGTAATCAATGGGCACTTTTTACGCGAATAAAAAATTACCTCGACAGTGCACGACGGAATGACACCAAAGAAACAAAAACAACAATAAAAAAATAAGAGAGAATATTATTCTCTCCGCTCTCGCGGATTGATACACACTGTAACTGAAAATCGCACTTTGCTGAGTTCGTTTTCGCACTTTTTCATACGATTTTTTCAGTTCGACTGCGATAACACAAAAAAGTGTAATCGTAGTTGAACTGAAAAAATCGTATGAAAAAGTGCGAAAACGAACTCAGCAAAGTGCGATTTTCAGTTACAGTGCACTCAAAACGTCAAATATTGCACGCTGACGGGAAAATACTAAAATTTATACAAAGTTTAATATTTATTTACACATTTTTTGTCAGTTTGATTTAACACTTCCTTCGGGTCAATTGGGTACCAAAGCCCTATGTAAATTTTTATGTACAACGGTAAAAAACACGATTGAAAACCATTTGTGATCACTCTTTTTCATTTTAATGCTAAATTTTTTTTTGACAAGACAACATTTTTTCGATGGATCAACTATGGTCCCCTTGGAACTAGCTGTCAATTATGAGCTTTTCTGTCAAGAAGGACCGCGAGGTTAATTTTTTAAAATTGATTTAAAAATCCATTTTAAACTCTTTGTGGTCGTACAAAGGGTCATTGTACTCAGAAAAATAAGCTTTATCGCTGTGAACAATAATATCAGCAATCTAAGCTTCATTTTAGGACCCAATTGGGTACTAAAGCCCTATGTCAATTTTTATGTACAACGGTAAATAACACGATTAAAAACAATTTCTGATCACTTTTTTTCATTTTAATGCAAAATTTTTTTTTGACTAGACAACATTTTTTCGATAGATCAACTATGGTCCCCTTGGAACGAGCTGTCAAGTAGGAACTTTTCTGTCAAGAAGGACCGCGAGGTTAATTTTTCAAAATTGATTTAAAATTCCATTTTAAACTCTTTGTGGTCGTACAAAGGTTCATTGTACTCAGAAAAATAAGCTTTATCGCTGTAAACAATAATATCAGCAATCTAAGCTTCATTTTAGGACCCAATTGGGTTCTAAAGCCTTATGTAAACTTGTATGTACAACGATAAAAAACACGATTAAAAACCATTTCTGATCACTTTTTTTTCATTTTAATGCAAAAAAAATATTGACAAGACAACATTTTTTCGATGGATCAACTATGGTCCCCTTGGAACGAGCTGTCAAGTAGGAACTTTTCTGTCAAGAAGGACCGCGAGGTTAATTTTACAAAATTGGTTTAAAAATCCATTTTAAACTCTTCGTGGTCGTACAAAGGGTCATTGTAATCAGAAAAATAAGCTTTATCGCTGTAAACAATAATATCAGCAATCTAAGCTTCATTTTAGGACCCAATTGGGTACTGAAACTCTATGTCAATTTTTTGTAAAACGGGAAAAAACACGATCAAAAACCATTTCTGATCACTTTTTTTTCATTTTAATGCAAAAGAAAAACATAATGACAAGACAAAATTATTTCAATGGATAAACTATGGTCCCCTAGGAACGAGCTGTCATGTAGGAACTTTTCTGTCAAGAACAACCGGACCCTAAGATGACAGTTTTCGTGAGTTGCGCGTATTCACCGACAGATGGCAAGTGGGCCTCGTCGGAGTCCGCCCATCAAATACGAAACTCAAAATTTGAATGGGAAACTTTTTTTTCGTGACGGCTTTTGCGGCACGCTCATTTCAACTGTTCTAGACTAATATTTGAACGTGGCGTAACTTTAAAAAAGTTTATTATATTTACTTAAACTATTCGCCTATACCCGCTATACAATACTATATTTATTTAAACTATTCGCCATTTTCACAAGATTGGCTAGATAATATCGAAGGCCACCATCTTAAGCCTGCTGGGCCCACAAAACGGGGTACGCTCAGTTTGTATGTGAGCTGTCAACATGCTCCCGGGCTGGTCAAGAAGGACCGCGCGGTTAATTTTTCAAAGTTGTTTTTAAAATCGATTTGAAACTCTTTGTGCTTGTACAAAGGGTCATTGTACTCAGAAAAATAAGCTTTATCGCTGTAAACAATAATATCAGCAATCTAAGCTTCATTTTAGGATCCAATTGGCCTTTATAATTGGGTCCTAGAATTAGGCTTAAATTCTGGATTAAATTGCTGATATTATTGTTTACATCGATAAAGCTTATTTTTCTAAGCGTATAATGACTATTTGTACGACCACAATAAATTTAAAATAGATTTTCAAAAAAACCTTCGTGACAAAATCGGCAAAAATGTCAAAATTTGCTCCAACACTCCATTATGCCTCTAAGTTGACCTTGAAAGCAAATTTCTGTTAATCCTACGCGAAGACGTAAAAAATAAACAATCTTGGTTGTCGATGGAGGTGCACCCAAAACAAGAAAAGGAAATCTTGAACAATTTTTTTTCATTGCTATGGGCCGGTATGCTGTTCAATAGAAAGGGGGTCAAAAAAACAGCTTTACGAACGGCAGAACAAAAGAGAGGGAACGTTTTCTTGGGGCTTTTCTTCACCCTTTCTGGCTTGCTTTCGCTACCGCTACAAATCATACGCGACGCAAAACTGCTCTGGTCCATTCCTACCTTTTGTCACTTCACCAATCGCTACTGAAAACTTTCTCTTCTGCTATCCCTCTCACACTTCAATCGGGTTGTTTTGATAATTTAATAAATTGCTTAAAAGCAATGTTATCAAAAATATTATGCAATTTTGTTGTTTACTCAACATTAAAGACACAAACTTGCAAATTTCCGTTGCTTCTGGGATGGGATGGGAAACTTCTTTTGAATTAAGCACTGGTATTTGTAACAACGAAATTCGTACAAAAAAAAACTTATGTACGTGGGTGTACAGATTATGGCCTATCTACAATCACTTAACTTAGAAAATTTCACTTAGCTTAGGAGTTTGAATCAATGGAAATGAATCTGATCTTCTACAATGAAAAGGAATAAAATTAGAAACTTGACGTATGGTTTGGAAAATTTCAAAATCTACGGTAAGTTGACGTTTCCATATCAAAGGTAAACAAACAACTGCATAGCAACGTATATCAGCCCAGCAAATTTTCTAAGTTGATTGTGGATGACGGCCTAAGTTGGCTGGGCCGGCCGTAAGTTGTGTACATTTTCTAAGTTTTACTTTATTAACTATTCTAAGCTAAGTGATTGTAGATAGGCCATTACTGAACATAAGATGACGAACTGTTTGATAAAGCGAAAACCTGTGTACTGGACACAGCCGCCGGCGGGTATTCATTCATTCATTCATTCTTTACCCAACATCAAAGACACATTTGGCAGCAATTTTCTTCCATTGATCTAGTCGATGGCAAACTGTTGTTGGAATTTTGTTAGATTTTCTCCTCTCTGGACACATTCGTTTGTGACTCGGGCAGACGGACGGAGTAGGCAAAGAAGTATTTGTATCGCTGTGTGAAGCGATTAACCAAGCCGTTGTCAGCTAGCAAGTTATGTTCGCTCGCGAATGGTTACGTGCTCTAGTCGGCAAAGATTCGTGCGGCGATGAGTGAGTATTGATCCAAAAATTAGGACCCTTGCTTAAAATCAATTTCTGAACACTTATTTGATAGGTGTCAAACCAACGGGGTTTCAGTTTATTGAGTCTTAATTTTAGGAAACAATTAAAAAAGCAGACCATCCACTTTCATCGGTGAACAATCTTGAAATTTGTTATGCAGATTTGTGATTTCCGTTGTTCCATCATTCGCTTGTAAATTTTAACATTTCAGTTGAAAAATTGACAAACGGTTAACATGAGTAAAATCAAAATGTATAAAGAGTAAATTCAGCTCTCAGTGTACATCACAGTAACAAACTGTCACCCATTTAGTACAGCAGTCTGTCATCCAAATTTGCGCACCAACACAAACAAACGTCGCCTTTGTCAAATCGAGTTTGATTCATCGTTGCTGCTGTCATCTCGCGTTCTGATTCGCGTTTTTCAACCATTTGGGTTTGCTTTTGGAAATTTGGTAAAATTCGCAGTTCTGTGATCAAATTAAGTGATTTTCCTGTTTGCGCAGACATTCATCAACACTCGTCACAATGGTAGGTATCGGTAGAATGCAGTTTGCTGTCGAATATGCTTGAAACATTGCGAATACATGAAAACTTCTAAACTGCTTCGTTTTCTTTGTTTTTTCAATTGCAGACTAACTTTACCGAAGATCAGCTAGCTGGTAAGTTGATTAATTGTATTTTTACATCTATTAAACTCGCCACGAATTCATTGTAAGTGAAGTACTGCTTACAATGTTAGTTTTGGGTCCCCTCCCAAAGACTCTCGGGGCTGCATCGAAATTTACATCCTGTTTGTTCAACCAAATTCCATTTCCATGACGTCACTCGGTACCGTTGAGAGAAAAAAATGGAAGTGACAAACAGCAGTACCAGCTGTCAAACGGAACAGTCGAAGAGCCCAGCACGGCGGGTTCGGTCTTTTTATGGTCAAGTGGCTCAACTCGCCACGTATGAAACCGCAAGCTCGGAACGCCCTAATGCGGGAGGATTTGACTAAATGGACTTAGCAGATGTTTAATTTACCTGCTTGGGTGTTCTGAATTCCTTGTACAATTTTTGCATAATTGAAAATGCCAATGTAAAATTCGTTGAAGCTGTGGTTTGTGTCAAAATAAAATGTTTACTAGCAGAACATTATCCCATGACGAATTAACAGTTTATGAGTTTAGATTAACTCACAAAAAATATTTAATAACACAGGCTAACAACGCAAAATGAGCCTAAAATCAGCCTAGGTATTGATTTTTTTTTTTTATCAGCTATACTGTTTTTACCAAAATTTTGGAAAAAAAATTGATGTACTAATTAATTTAAATGCATCGTTTTAATGGCGCTTACGTCACATAGACAAATTGATTTTGCATGTAAATTTTTGTTATTTTCGATCGCAAAAATTACGGATTTGGTCAAATCCCGATTGGTTGAGTTATACTCGAGAACCAGCGAGTTAAAATTACCATTCCAACTTTTTTGAAGGGTTGGGAGTTGGAATGTTAATGATAAATGAATACTTGATGATGAATTCATTTTTTGATAAAAGCCAAACTTAACGACATTGCACATTTGTTTATTTGAAGTCCTATCTCATTGAACCAATTTTACATGTTTTAATGTGAAAGAAGTAAATTTCGTACAAAATTTCATTTTTTTTTTTTAGGTGGGTTATAACAAAAATATAAGTAGGTACCTTATATTAATTCAAAATCCATGACGCACTATTTGTATGGACTAAGCCTTAGATTTATGTTGCACTTTCTATCTCGGAATTTAGTCTCATGACATTTCCGTTACGAATCTGACTGACTAGGGGAAATATACCCTTTCTAATTAAACACCTATCTTTGTCATATGAAGAGTTTGATGCTCGATTAAAGCTCCAAAAATATTATTTAGGCTATAATCTTACTTACGCCTCAAATAAGCACGCAAATTTATGCCATTTACTGGCCAAAAAGATCAAATTTAATGCACTTTTGATCATAATTTCTATTTTGCGAGACCATTTCTCATCATTTTGGTGGCACACACATCCACACGCAAGGTGATAGGTTAACTGCTTAACGAAAGTTGCCATCAATATCTTTTTACTTGCGCTAACGATTTCAAAGCGCTTAAGATATAAAATTGCTTCCAACTACCGGCAACATGTTCTTTTGCACATTAGTTAGTCACTCACTTGAAAAATAATCCCGAAAAATGTAAATAATTAGCAAGCACCATCAAAAAAACAAACGCGCCAAGTCTTTTGACGTTTCAATTTTGACTACCCATTCCAATCGAAGGCTGAAGAAAACCGAGCGAGGAGCGAAGGCTTGAAAACTAATCCCGAAAAATGTAAATAATTAGCAAGCACCATCAAAAAAACAAACGCGCCAAGTCTTTTGACGTTTCAATTTTGACTACCCATTCCAATCGAAGGCTGAAGAAAACCGAGCGAGGAGCGAAGGCTTGAAAACTAATCCCGAAAAAATGTAAATAATTAGCAAGCACCATCAAAAAAACAAACGCGCCAAGTCTTTTGACGTTTCAATTTTGACTACCCATTCCAATCGAAGGCTGAAGAAAATCGAACGAGGAGCGAAGGCAAATATAGAATAAAGGGTGGCCACCAACACCACAACGGTGCCTGTTGGAGTGAGCCAGTGATGCCAGGAAATTTTCTCTATAAATGCTACTTTTCGTGAGTGTTCGCTTAAAATTTCATCAAGTTTGGCAGCACTAAGCAGACCCGAAAGAGCGCTGGAAGAAAAAAGAACTAAGCTGAAAATAGGAAAATGGGCGTAGCCAATTGTACTCGACTGATTAGAATGCATTTGGGAATTTTTTTTTTAAATGCTTGTAAAAGGAATAGCATAACTTTTAAATAAAGTGAAAATAATCAGAAATGTTTACAAAAAGTTGCTCTACTCGTTGGTGTACTTGGTTTTAATAAATTTCAAGGAACACTCCAGATTATCCAGCATCATTCAAACACGACCGCTTATTAGGCTTAAAAAGGGTATAATTCAGGCAGACCAACACTAATTGATATTTTGTTGAAACCCGAGAGGAAAATCCTTTGCAACATGAGTTTTTTTTTGATAATGTTTAACCACATTTTCATTAAACGTTCAACCACCACTCGACCTTGACCAGACCGTGTTATATAAACTTCTTAAACAAAGTATTTGCATCGGTCTAAACAAATTTTAATGTTTTTGTGACATGTAAAAAAATGCAATAAAAGTTTCTGAATAAGATTTTTTTTGCCTTTTTGTATTTGCTGTTTTCTTAGCCAATGCAATTATTTTTCAAAGTTTTTGTCCCAAAAAATAAAAATTGAATGAAAAGTCAGAATTTTAACATTTTAGTGAAAAAAAAAACTCTTGGAAAAAGCGTTATACACCCGTACAGTTGATATGCAATCATTAGGTTTCTAAAAATATAAAATTTGATTAAAAACAAAAAAAATTGCAAAAAAAACTTTTTGCGGCTTTGAGCATTGAACATTCACTGAAATTCAAAAGATTTTTGAATAATTCAAACATTGAAAATTTAAACTTCTTTGAAAAAAAAAGACTTTGAAGGGGGGTGACAAAAACTTTAAATTAAGTTTGTACCAGCCTTATGACGAAAATGTATTTAAAAAATAAACCTAAAATATAAAAAAAACTTCAACTGATCGATGTTTTTACAATATTATCAAACTTTTTTTTTCAATAAACAATTTTCCACATTGGCCATAATCATTAAACATATTTTATTTTCGGAAAAGTTGTTCCAAATTTAACGAAGGTTACACATCCGAAAAATGGTAAGAATTTGACCATTATTGCACCTGAACCAGTTTCTTTTGTCAGTACCGTAAAACGGGGTGACTTTGATAGGTTTGAGATTTTTCCGCAAAATGAAGAGTGTAATTAAGATACGTACGGAATTGTTTAGAATCATACTGACCGTGGTAGAAAAGTGTTCAAAGTACCTCAAAAAGAACTTTTCATACAATTTTGAAAAGTTTAAAAAGTTAGTTCACTATAGTTAAGAAAATGTCGATGAAAGTCATTATTTTTAACTTCTCAAAGTGTCATGATTTTTTCAATGAACACGCTTTTGAATCGGAAAACGGAATGCATTTTCGGATTCTTTGGACAATTTTCTACTAGGAGAAGGTTAAATAAGTTTGTAAATAATAAATAATATGTGCTTTTGAAACACAATTTAAAAAAAAATCTCCAAATTTATAGGCAATTTTAGTTGAACAAATTTCATGTAAAATGTGAAAATTTGTGATTTGTGCTTTGAATTATAAATCGATAATTTTATAAACAAAACTAGTTTTAACAAATTTCAGGCCACATTCCAACATTTTAACAATTTTACCTAAAATTTGTTTGTATTTTGTTAAAAAGCTTATAAACTTAGTTAACTAAATACAAACATTGTTTTTTTTTCTTAAAAACTTTATCAGCTACTTAAGTAATGGTACATTTAACGAACAAATAAAGTTTGAACATCTAAAATATGATTTCAACTAGAAACACTATGACTATCAAAGTCACCCCGGAATTTAATTTAAGAATTTTTAACGTAACTATTTTTCTAAACACTATTGAAAAAACTTTTTTTCCAAAAAAGTGCATGGACTTTGTGTGGCTTACCCCAGTACATGTTTTAAAAATAATAATCTTGAGAAAAACCATAACTGTTGGAAAATATTCCAAAAACAAATTGAAATCCTATCAATGTCACCCCGGTTTACGGAATGCATTTTCGGATTCTTTGGACAATTTTCTACTAGGAGAAGGTTAAATAAGTTTGTAAATAATAAATAATATGTGTTTTTGAAACACAATTTAAAAAAAAATCTCCAAATTTATAGGCAATTTTAGTTGAACAAATTTCATGTAAAATGTGAAAATTTGTGATTTGTGCTTTGAATTATAAATCGATAATTTTATAAACAAAACTAGTTTTAACAAATTTCAGGCCACATTCCAACATTTTAACAATTTTACCTAAAATTTGTTTGTATTTTGTTAAAAAGCTTATAAACTTAGTTAACTAAATACAAACATTGTTTTTTTTTCTTAAAAACTTCATCAGCTACTTAAGTATTGGTACATTTAACGAACAAATAAAGTTTGAACATCTAAAATATGATTTCAACAAGAAACACTATGACTATCAAAGTCACCCCGGAATTCAATTTAAGAATTTTTAACGTAACTATTTTTCTAAACACTATTGAAAAAACTTTTTTTCCAAAAAAGTGCATGGACTTTGTGTGGCTTACCCCAGTACATGTTTTAAAAATAATAATCTTGAGAAAAACCATAACTGTTGGAAAATATTCCAAAAACAAATTGAAATCCTATCAATGTCACCCCGGTTTACGGTACCTTTTGACGATTTTCCCCATACAAACTTCAATGGAGAGGTTTCCGTGGTCAGAATGAGCTCAAATGTATAGACAACATTTCTACAACAAGCTATTTCGTTTGTAGGAATGAAGGAAAAAAAAAAGTTGGAAATTTCACAATCTGCGAAGTAAACAAAACAATGTAATGAGACTTGGTAATGATACCAACAAGAAAACAATCGGCTCATTTTCTTGAAAAGTTTAAAAATTCAACTGATCATATTTTCAGAAGATATCATGGAAGCATTCACAATCGTATATTGAATAACACAAGTAAATAATTTCAACCAAAAACTGTATTTTTTTTCACTCCGCATTGCGAACATTGATAACGTTTAGCTTGGATGACTCACAATGTCAATGAGCAACACGTTTTGTTGCTCATTGCAGTTTCGATAAAAGTTCAAACCATTTGGTCAGCTTTGACCAACGCAAGGCACTTTTTGTACGAGAACACAGACACACAAATGCACGCACGACTACCACCGAGGGGGGAAGAAAGGAGGTCGTGTTCCTTTATTTGGTATTAAATTGGTGGCGCAAAGGCAATCGAGGTCTGCGTGTCTTCCTTATAAGGCGTTACAACTCTACAAGTCAGCAGATTTCGCTTTTACGGCGCGCTACGGCGGCTTGCTGCGGCCAACATTTTTTTGTCGCGAGCCTTCAAGGCAGCCACAGGTACGAGAGGTTGGTTGGGCCCGTTCGGAGGAGTTTGTTCAATAAAATTAAATTGAACTTCTTTTTCGCGTAAAGTTAAATAAATGAATAATTTTTCATTTTGTATGGTACTGCATTTTAAGAATTTTAACATTATTCAAATAATTTTTATATCACTAACTCACGGTAAAAAGAGCAGAACAGCGCCTTACCCACACCAGTTGATACATCTATGAACGAACCAGACACGTTCATTCTGCCCATTAATGTGTGTGATATGTTTTGAATGTTTACCTTCTTGGTTGGGCTCTCAACTGGTCACTTAATTTCGATCCTATAAGGTGACGGCGGTCGATCGTTTTGGGTTATGACCAAATTAGGACTGTTTGTAGATTTATGTGCAAAATTGGTTATATTTTTTTTTTATTTATATAGAAGTTTTTTTCGGTGATTTTTTAAATAAATTTATTGCTTCTTGTTTTTCTAGAAACATTAAGAAAAATGACCAATCTTCTTTTTTTGATAATTATACCATCCTTCATAACATTTTTTTTCTTCTGTTTTTTGCAATACTAAGGTTTATTTTTTATCAAAGCACTGGAAAAATCACGTGAAGCAAAACAAACAACCAATCCTTAATTCATTTGAAAATACTCAAATTGCTTGATAACTTTAAACCAGGGCTGCGGAGTCGGGTCATATTTCAAACGACTCCGACTCCGACTCCGGCTCCGGCTTTCAGCTCCAACCGATTCCGACTCCAACTCCGGCTTACCAACTCTAGCCGACTCCGACTCCGACTCCAGCTTTCAACAAATGGTTGACTCCGAATCCGACTCCACTAATTTTTAAATATTTCAAAAGTTAATTTACTATTATTTTTAAAACATTTATAAATAGGATGATTTAAATACTCTCTAAGTGTCATATTTTTTGGAGGAAAATCAGTTCGAATCACAAAGGTATTTTAAGTAAATTTGGATTTATTTACTTAACCTCAAATTAACATTTAATTTAATCAAAGCTAATAAATTTAAATATTAAATTGTTTTTTTTTTTAATTTATCATTAAAATACATCTAGCCTAAATGATCCATACAACATATAAATTAAATTGCTAACTTTAAGGCTGAAATTTATAAGAAGCACAGTGACTATCAAAGTCACCGTGTTTTTTAAGTAACAATTTTAAAGAAACTTTTTTTTAAAGCTCCATTGATTTTTTTAAGACGGACCCCTTTCAAATATCCGTGACCTACAATATATTTTACCTAGGAATTTTCGATTTGTTGATATTTCTTCAATCTTCTCCTCAAACGAAGCTTTATGAATGATCGTTCCGTCATATTGGCGTTGGATATACAGTATGAGAAAATTCTACCGATTGAACAATATTTTGATTTTGATTTTTATAAATAGCTTTTTATTATAATTACCTTTTTGGTAATGACATCTTGAGATTTGTTCAACAATAATTTGCAACGATATCAAAATAGATTGTCTGAGGATCAACATTCGCAGATTTTAGTAGAGAAATAGTAAACATTAAGATATATTTATTATATTCAATGATTATTTCGAAACTAGTTGCAACTTTTTTTATATTTTTTGCCAGTGTCAATTATTTTGAATGCAACACTCTGTTTTTTGTTTACTTAGTTATAAACAAAATGCGTATGAGCAATACTCTACGAAATCGGTCTTTTTTCTTAAATTTTTATTTTTGTATTAGTTTGTCCATATAATTTTCCATACAAATTTGGCAGCTGGCCATACAAAAATGATGTATGAAAATTCAAAAATCTGTATCTTTTGAAGGAATTTTTTGATCGATTTGGTGTCTTCGGCAAAGTTGCACCGTTTTCAAGTTAAATCCATTTTTAGGTGAATTTTTTGAAAATAGTCACATTCGTCAACATTCTTGAAATTTTCCGATCTTTTCGAAAAAAATATTTTGAATTTTTTTAAACCAAGACTAACATTTCAAAAGGACCAAACATTCAATATTACGCCCTTTTAAAATGTTAGTCTTGGTTTAAATTTTTTGAAAAGATCGAAAAATAGGAAATGACGAATGTTTCATATTTTAACATTGAAAATCGGACCATTAGTTGCTGAGATATCGACATTAGAAAATGGTGGGTTGTTTGGGTGGGACTTAGAAAACATCAATTTTCCTGTTTTTAAACCTTTGCATGGTAATATCTTAGCAACTAAGGGTCGTATCAACAAAGTTCAAAAGTGCAAAATATAGAGAATTTTTTCAGCTCTTCAAAAATATTTTTTTCAAAAGTGGGCAAACATGTGCACTAATTTAAAAAAATGAAAAACTTCGACTATTTTCAAAAAAGTCACCTAAAAATGGATTTAACTTGAAAACGGTGCACTTTATCAAAATTTCACGTAATTACTTTTTTGATTGCAAATTTGATTTTTCATCGAAAAATGAAGTTAAAAAAATTTTGCGACCAATTTTTCGATTTTTTGAAAAAATCAGTATTGATTCAAAAATTCATAACTCGCTCAAAGATTTTTTGCACAACCTGGAAATTTCTGAAAAGTTGGCATTTAATGTCCTCTAAAACATATCAAGAAAAAAAATAAAAATAGTGTTTTTTGCAAATCAAGTTTTAGTGACAAAAAGTTAAATAAAAAAATCACCAATTTTTTTTACCGTGTTTCATTTTTTCCTTTGTAGTTCGTATCCATACCTACAACTTTGCCGAAGACACCAAATCGATCAAAAAATTCCTTCAAAAGATACAGATTTTTGAATTTTCATGCATCATTTTTGTATGGCCAGCTGCCAAATTTGTATGTAAAATTATATGGACAAACTAATGATGCAAAATGGCTTCTTAGGGCATACCGAAGGCACCAAAAAAGTTTCAGTCGGGTTAAAAAATACAAAAAAACGAATGACCGAAATCTGAGAGAACTGTTCGTTGATTATTTGTTGGAAAAGTTATACTTTCAGTGATTTTTTCCGATTTCCAAAAGTGATTATCTTCTTATGTACCTCGAAACTTTTTTCCATAAAAAACATTTACTAAAAATCTCCAAGACATTCGGTTTTGGAATAAAAGGAGATTTGAGTGTGTACTTTTTTCATAAAGAACTGGATTAAATTTGGTCAAACTTGAATTGAAAGGGTACATAAATATAGGCAAAACGAAGCAGTCAAGAATCAATTAAATATTTCTGACTACAAGACCAATATTGTTTATTATTTTTTGAGTTATGATACAACATACTTGGGTAAGAGGGGATTAACAGGTTATCATTTAGTTTGCTTTTGGATTTAGAAAAAAATCTTGTGAAAAAGGATTAATTTTAAAAAAATTGCTATTTTTCCGTTTACCTATTTCTTCTAAGAGCAATTCCAGCCCAAAACAAGATTTTTTTAGGTACATTTTTCTCGACCCTCTCCGATTTCAATGAAACTTTGTAGACATGTTATCCTAGGCATATATAAGCCATTTTTGTGTATATGGAGCCAGTTACACTCGATAATGACATTTGAGAAGGGTGTAAGTGTTTTAAATATGTTTGTATTTCGTAATTTAAATATTGCTTTATCTCGAAGCCGTTGCATCGTATCAAAAAGTGGTCAAAGACAAACTTGTAGGAAATTTGACGGGCTTTCCTAAAAAATTACACTGAAAGAAAAAAAAAAAACAAAAAAACATTTCAATTGGATGTATGGGCTTATAGATATAAGCTAATTACATTGCTCATAAATAAAAACATAATATTTTTTCAGTGTAGTATAGTAACCTAGATAGTAAATTAGCTTATATCTGTAAGCCCATGCATCCAATTAAAATGTGATCAAAGACAAACTTATGGGAAATTGGACGAGCTTTCCGGTAAAAATATTTTCGAGACTGGAAAATCAAGTCTGTCATAAAGAAATTGCCGAAAACTATCAAAAATCCTATTTTTTCAACATTTTTATTTTTAAAACCGCTGTAACTTTACAAGGATTGGACTTAGGACAATGGAGACTTTTATGTAAAATTGTCTGGAAAATCGACTCTCGTGTTCGTTTTTTGAAAATTTTGACGTTTAGAGCACTTTTCAAAAAAACAGTTTCAGTAAATGATTTTTGTATTTTTTTTAGGTGAGTTGCTCCATCCTGCATTTTTCGTGAGTCTTTTTGTAACATTTTAGGCTATTTTCACAAAAATTTTGAACGAAAAAAAATCGTGGGCTCACCTTCAAATTTAATCAAAAAATCTCATAAAAGTGGAGTGGTTTTTTCTTTCAGTGTATTTTTTTTCGGAAAGCCCGTCAAATTCCCTACAAGTTTGTCTTTGACCACTTTTTGATACGATGCAACGGCTTCGAGATACAGCAATATTTAAATTACAAAATACAAGAATATTTAAAACACCTAAGCCCTTCTCAAATATCATTGGCTCCATATACACAAAAATCGCTTATATATGCCTAGGATAACATGTCTACAAAGTTTCATTGAAATCGGAGAATGTCGGGTACAACCGATTCCCTATTTGACATGGAATTGCTCCTAAATAGTCCCCATTTATACCTACAATACCGAAGACATGAAACCAATTAGAAAATTACTTAAATAAATTTTCCAATATTTTTTGTATGGACAGCAGCCAAAATTGTATTACGATAAGTCACCTAGAAATATTTAATTTTACTCCTTAAAAAATGTGTATTTTTTGACGTTTGACGTTTCATCTGCAAATGTAGTAGTAAAAATCTAAATTTCGTCCGATAATCTTGAAATTGATTTTATGAGTTGTTTTTACTGATATTTCATGTATAAGAGAGGAGAAACAAGTTCGGATTCGATTTTTTCTCTTTGTGATTGTCTAAAGAAACGCATTTGATGATGATGTTTTCATCGCCACTATTTAGTTTGTTATATAGATTATTATTTCACTCTGGGAAAATGTATCTGTAAAGGAATAAAAAGTTTTATAGTTTTCTGAATTATTGAACCTAAATTTTTTGAATTTGAACGAACAAATATGGAAATTTGAACGAACAAATATGGAGTCTTGAATGCAAAGGTCCTATTGCATAGAAAACCCATGACGGATAGGTTGTTTTGAAAATTTAATCTATAAATCATGTACATTTTTGAACAATATTAAATTTAGCAGTTTAAGTTTGTGCATATTTCCAAATCATTGTCATCCCGGGCAGACGGTTATAACAAAATTCAATTCAATAACAAAAACAAATCAAAACGACGAATAACAAATCTTGTTATAAATAGCATAAAATGTTATTGGCATAGAATTTTTAAATATCAAAAAATTTTATTCCAAGTTATTTCCGTCTGCTCGGGATTACTTGAAATTTTGAATGTTTATTTGGGACTAAAATAACTTTGAAATGTCTGTAAATTTACACAAAATGTACGTAAGGTTTTAGAGATTACAGGAATTTTTTTTAATACTGTTGTAAGTAATGAAAAAAATAAATTGAACATTGAGAACCATTCTTTTTTTTGAGATTGTTTGACCGCTCGATGCTAACTAAAATCATTAAATTTAAAACCTATCTGTCAACATTGTATCGCGATTGAAACGTTTTCTCACGATAAGTGATGGAATGCCAATCCAATACGAAAACTCGCCAAAATTGTACTCCCAGCGTTCGACGCCAACAAATATAAAAGGGTGTGGCCAATCACAAAAAAACGAACAATTTCAGTCAACAACAACAAAAAACCAAGTTGCAATTACCAAAT
The DNA here is from genome assembly GCF_016801865.2 of Culex pipiens pallens. NCBI lineage: Eukaryota > Metazoa > Arthropoda > Insecta > Diptera > Culicidae > Culex > Culex pipiens. The sequence goes on from NC_068938.1 coordinate 86,702,621, forward strand.
AAACCTGCAAGCCGACTCGGCGAGACCTCGGATGTGACTGTAAAAGTGCATCGCCATTTATGGCGAAAAATTGAATAATCGTTTATCTTTCTTGGGCCGGCAATTTGGCCGGGAAAAGTATTGAGATATTGCCACTGAACTCGCAAAATCGCGCAAACAGTTGGCAGCTGGTCTGGTGGATGAACATCTCCTCGGACGAAGTAGTTACTTTGCAATTGCAGCCTCTTGTTTTTTTCGCTCGATTGTCATCGAGTCGTCTGGTGATGTGCCCTTTCTGGGACTGTTGATGGCCGTTATTGGCGAATATTGTGCCGTCCGTCCCGCCGGGTGTCCCTCAGAGGCATATTTATAAAGTCGTAAATATACAATTAGCCCCAAAAACATGAACCGTTCTCGGACATGCAAGCAAGCTGAGCTGAGTGGTTTTCTGTCCGTTTCTTGCGACATGTCCCAAATTGACATTTTTGAAACTTTTTGAAAATTTTCGTAAAAATGTTTTATTAGCAACACTGCTGCACGAGACATCGTGAAATTTGTACGGTGCACTTATCGCCGTCATTCAAATTAGCAAATGACCCCAATTTGTCTCCCTAAGGGACAGGTTGTAACCTCCAGCATCACCATTGCAGCTGTCGGTGGATCATTTTCTCTCGTATGTTTTTTACGGTCAAAATTTCTCTCCGTCTCCCTTTCTCTTTCAATTGTCCATGTTGTTGTTTTTCAGAGACGCGAAAAGCGGCCGCTCATTGATTACTATCATCATTATTGGAAGCTGCCGGCCTGCCAACAACAGCAGTGCCGAGTCAGTAAGGACTTTTGTTAGTATTTTTTGTTAACTCACTCATTGTCGTCGATGTCTCTTCTCTTTCCACTGCTTCGTTGTTGTCCCTTTTGGCGCTCTCCGCGCGCACATATGCAATATTTATAATATTCTCGTTATGTCAGCAGCATTTCCACTTTTGGTCAGATCAGTTTTTTGCTCGGTGTGTTGTTGTTGTCCTCCCTTTTGGAAGCGGTCCGCTAGGGGAGACTGGGGAAATACGCTGAGAGTAATTGCTATTTCATCTAGAATTAATTAGTACTAAAGAAAATTCTATAGATATAAAACAACGAATAAATATTTTTTTCGAAAAGATCGGAAAATTTCACGAATGTTTCATGTTTTAACATTGATAATCGGACCATTAGTTGCTGAGATATCGTCATTAGAAAATGGTGGGTTATTTTGGTGAGATTAACTTCAATTTTCGTGTTTCTTTTTCTTAAAGCGGCTCTATCTCAGCAACCCGAGGTCCAATCTTCAATGTCTCTTAGACAATTTTATAGCAAATTTTCTGAACTTAAAAAAAAAAAATTTAGAAGCGGTCACTCATGGTCACTATTTTTAAAAATTGAAAAACTGCAAATATTTCGCTAAAATCAAACTTTCGGTGGCTATATCTTGAAAACGGAGCCCTTTATCAAAAAATCTGTAGAGTACTTTTCGATTGCAAATTCAATGTTGCATCAAAAAATAATGTCAAACTTGTTTTTGCATGAAACTTCAATTTTTTTTCCAAAAATCTCAACAGCAGCTTCCGATAGTCCGCCTTGAGAATAAAAAAAATCCTATAACCTCACTTATGCCAATGGTCGTATCGCTTGCTTAGGGCGACTCCCAGACCTTAACCTTTCACAACTACCAACTCCACGCGACACTTGCGCATCCTTGTTGTTTAAATTCGATTAAATTTGATCAAACGGTCAGTTTGATCGAGTTCCACTATAAGGTTGGGAAAAAGAGCCTGCGGTTTCGCTACCTTTTTCTAAGTAAGTTCAGCATCAACACTTCCCGTGCTCCTAATCCTTATTCCTCTCCCGGTGAATGGTGGAGATGGGAGCGGCCGGCAATGGATGGCTTTCATGGTGATGCCTGTCCTGTTCTGTTAGAATTGGTTTTAATTCCCTTTAATCAATTTCGAAGCAACTTGGGCTGGACAATCATCACATATACATGACGAAATCCAGTCTGCAACCCGCTAAGATCACCATCTCCAAGCGAATGCGAATGCGAAAATGCGAAACTTCATTTTTTTCCATAAATCACAGTTTTTTCAAAAATTCATAACTCGGCGGCAGATTTTTTGACCATGTTTCTCTATGGCTCAAAAGTTGCGGATTTTTGTCCCCTAAAACATATCAAAAATCTCGAAAATCAAAAAATACGTATTTTTGGAAATTGAGTTTTAGTGAAAAAAAAGTTGGTTAAAAAATCTACATTTTTTTCCGTGTACCTATTTTTTTCTCAAAAGTCCTCAACAATACCTACAACTTTGATGAAGACACCAAATTGATCAAAAAATTCACTCAAAAGTTACAGCTGTTTGAATATTTACCTACCATTTTTGTATGGACAGCAGCCAAAATTGTATGGAGACTTGTATGGGTGAACCAATGACACAAAATAGCTTATTTGGTCATAGGGAAGGCCCTCACAAAGTTTAAGTCAAATCAAAAATAACAAAAAATAAAAATGGTCGAAATCGGCCGATTATGTAGAGAGTTGCTCTCCTTAAACATTCTTCTACCTAACCCCAACATCCCCCAAAGCTCATTCGCAACATAGTACTTTAGTACCTTTTTTGTCCATTCCCATCTGGCCTGTTGCTGCTGCTGCTGCTTCTGGCTTGCTGGTGGTTGATGCCCCTGGGCCTAAAGGTACACCTTTTGCGGGCGGCGATTTCGCGTACGCGTCCGAAAAGTACCCCCCCGAAAAACGTGATCTTGATCTTTCTACCAAACACAACAACCAACCCCCCCGTCCCTTGGAAGCACTTGGCCAAACTTGGGCATAGTGTTGCTGTTGTTTGGGGGTTTTCGGTAGTATTTTATACACCGACTGTGGCATGAATAATATCATGCGGGCCAGTTTTGCAACCTGCCTTCCTGCGAAACGAGCTGCAGCAGTTACCTCTAGATGCCTTATTTTGTTCCCATGAGTGTTACGTCGAGATGAAGTTGCTTTCCGCGCGAGAGTGAGAATCTCGTGGCGTCAACTACCGTCATGGGAGGAATGCTGGTACATTAAATTTTATGAGCTTTAAATAAAAAACTTTGTGAGTTTTAAATTTAAAAAAATATGTCAATGTGATTAATCAAATTTCATTTCTTAATAATATTGTACAAAAATAAGCATTTTTGCCAAATTTAACGTCTTGTCTTTTTTATAGCTGATCATTAAAAAAAATATGAAAATTTTAACACTATTTTGTTACAAAATATGATCCTCTCTGACGTGGAAGTGAGCTTCTAAATAAAAAACTTTGTGAGTTTTAAATTTAAAAAAATATGTCAATGTGATTAATCAAATTTCATTTCTTAATAATATTGTACAAAAATAAGCATTTTTGCCAAATTTAACGTCTTGTCTTTTTTATAGCTGATCATTAAAAAAAATATGAAAATTTTAACACTATTTTGTTACAAAATATGATCCTCTCTGACGTGGCGTTTTGGAAAATCGGAAAGAAGACATTTGGGTCATACCAGCTCATTCAGAGCAGCATACCCAATTGTATATTTAAGTCTGGTTATTATTGATTTTTAAATTTACTTCAAAATAATTAACAATTTACAAAACGCGACAAAAAATTTTTGGAAAGGAAAACTTTTTCAGAAATTGTTCTGTTGATATTTGCCACAAACAGGGTTGTTACGGACGGCGCGGGTCGCGCGGATGGCGCGTATCGCGCGGATCTGGCGCGGATTTGCTGGCTAATTTTGCTCAGGCGCGGATTTCGCGCGGATAGCAATTTTGATAAACAAAAAATAATTGAGAACGATAGAATTTCTTTCAAATTACAAAGGAAAATATTATTAGGAATTAAATAAATTCAATCTTATTCGTTGAGTGCGAAAACACTTATTTCTAAGAAGTTGTTAATGAAGAAAATTTTCTTCTAAAAATTATTGATTTTTTTTTTCTTAATACGAAACTTTGAAATAATCTTCAAGGAGCGATTTCGTTAATGTATTGAGATTTGTTATATAAATTTAACATAACATTACAATTCATTATTTTTAAAACATCTGCCTAACAATTCAAATAAATACCAATTTTATTAAAATCAAAATAACAAAATTCGGAAAAATTACAAAATTTATAAATTTAAAGCTGTGAAACTTTTTAGATTTTCTATGTTTTTTCAATATAAAAATTTATTTTTTTAAATTTTTGGATTGTTGAAAAAAAAATCTGTTGCCACTCTGATTCAGGTAGAATTGATTCTACTCCCAATTATCACAACATGACGAAATCCACTTAGAAATCTGCTAATATCTCCGTCTAAAAGCGAAATGTAATGTTAAAATAAAAAAAAAGAAATCTGGAGTTCAACAATTTGAAATTTCAGAATTGACATATTCAAATAATAAAAAAATAGAATTCATTATTTGAAATTGTCAAAACTTACAGACCCAAAAAACGTAAAAAAGTACGAATTATTAAATTGAAAAATTGACAATTTTTCTTTTAATTTTTAATTTTTCAAGAAAGTTTTTAGGTTATCAAATTATTTAATTATTAAATTTTTAAATTATTATATTAAATTGTTAAATTTTTTAATTATTAGATTTTTAAATTATTAGATTTTTAAATAATTAAATAATTAAATAATTAAATAATTAAATAATTAAATAATTAAATAATTAAATAATTAAATAATTAAATAATAAAATAATTAAATAATTAAATAATTAAATAATTAAATAATTAAATAATTAAATAATTAAATAATTAAATAATTAAATAATAAAATAGTTTAATAATTTAATAATTTAATAATTTAATAATTTAATAATTTAATAATTTAATAATTAAATAATTAAATAATTAAATAATTAAATAATTAAATAGTTAAATAATTAAATAATTAAATAATTAAATAACTAAATAACTAAATAATTAAATTATTAAACTATTAAACTATTAAATTATTAAATTATTAAATTATTAAATTATTAAATTATTCAATTATTAAATTATTTAATTATTAAATTATTAAATTATTAAATTATTAAATTATTAAATTATTAAATTATTAAATTATTAAATTATTAAATTATTAAATTATTAAATTATTAAATTATTAAATTATTAAATTATTAAATTATTAAATTATTAAATTATTAAATTATTAAATTATTAAATTATTAAATTATTAAATTATTAAATTATTAAATTATTAAATTATTAAATTATTAAATTATTAAATTATTAAATTATTAAATTATTAAATTATTAAATTATTAAATTATTCAATTATTAAATTATTAAATTATTAAATTATTAAATTATTAAATTATTAAATTATTAAATTATTAAATTATTAGATTATTAAATTATTAAATTATTAAATTATTGAGTTATTAAATTTTTAAACTATTAAATTATTTTTTTGCCGTTTACTTAGTTCGGATCATTTTCGGAGTCATATTTTAATTCAGAGAAATTTAGAGAAGAAAATAATGTTTCGTGTTTCGATTTTCCAGAGTAAAGTTTTGGCGAGAATTATCAATACTAAATCCCTAGATTTTATTATTTGGTGATTTATTTTATGGTTTTAATTTTTTTTAATTTTCTAATTTTTTTCTGAATTTGTTTTTAAAGCAACGATATTTAAAGTGTTGCAAAAAATGCTAATATTGTTTCAGAAATGGCAAAAAAGGTTCCATTTGGTACAGGAGGGATATGAATCCACAACTGATCAACAGTAGGTACTGATCCAAATGCCTTCTGTATTATTCTTTTATCGTTTATAGTTTCATTCATTATGTTACTCTCTTCTATGTTTGTAGCGATTTTTTTTATATGGCGCGGATTTCGCGCGGATTGGGTTTTGGGGTCGGCGCGGATCTGGCGCGGATTTTTTCTCGACTTTTCCATAACAACCCTGCACAAAGAAAATTTCAAATTTGATGGCCACGTTGTTTATGCACGATCCCAAAAAAGATTTTATTCCAAAAAATGGGCGGTGACACACACACACACACACACACACACACACACACACACACACACACACACACACCAAAATTTGAAAAAAATCTGACAAATTAAAGATTTTTTTGTAAAGGCTTTTCGAAAAAAAATCTATCTTAAATCATATTCATACAGCAATTCTCCACGAAAACAGTATGATTCGAAAGAAAAGTTCTCCGATCGGGCTAAAAATTTCTCTAATTTTTACATACAGTCATCCCACATATTCGGAACACCCACAAATTCGGAACACTTTTGTGGTAATTTGTCAATAGGATGCAAAATGCAACTTTTCTGTCGTCCTTGCTATTTTTAGGACCTTTATTTAGACATTCTCTTGCTATTTCACTAGTAAAAATAGTACTTTTTGAACAAAAAACCTAATTTCAAGACTATTTTATCCAGAGCAGCAAAACACTGCCTCCAAATTGCTTGTTCCATAATTGTGGGATGCTATTGTACCTCCCACAATGGTGGAACACCTGAATTTAATTGATATTTTCACAAAAAAGTTATCAGACCATGTTTAAAACATTATTAAGCTTGAGTTTTATTGGTTTCAAAGTGTGAAGTCATTTTTTTTGTAAAAATTATGTACTCCTGGAGAGAAAAAAAAGTTTGTTTACATCGTAAGAAAAAAGTGTTCCGAATTTGTGGATTTCAAGGGTCAATGTTTTTCTTTGAAAACATTATAAAAAACGTAAAAATGTACAGCAAGTCTATACATCAATCGAAAGATCACCAGAAAAGCTTTCACATGAAGGAAAATGCAAATCATTACGTTACGATAATTATTATCGATTTTGTATGATTTGTTGAACATTGGCAGATCTGTAAACTGTTACGAATATGAGGGATGACTGTACGTAACGTAAAATTGTCCGAGGAATCCGAAAAAAATATTTTCAGAAATCTGGAGCAACATTTGAAAGGGGCGGTACGACATTGCTCTTACGGCCTTTCATTACACGCGTTTAAGGGGTTACATACATGTAAATCGGCAAAAATGTCAGAGGTTGATTGAGCACACATTTGAACTTTGTTTTTAATCTGTTTTCAGGAAATTAAAATATACATTTTCATCTACTAACAAAACAAATTTGAAGCCATTTGGTTATACCGTTGCCGAGTTATAGCTATTTGAAGTTAGCAGTTTCAAAACACGGGTGCCACGATCTCTCAAAACTGCTCTGACCAAATCGGCTCAAAATTTTGGTGAAGACTCGTCAAACTATTCCCGTGTGCATGACGAAGGTCGGTTTTCAAAAAGTTTATTAAAAAAAAGATAAAAATACTTTTATGTTTTTCATATAAAAAATCGTCAGTATTTGATTTTTGTATTTTTTAAAAAAGCAAAATTTAAAAATCGGGCTTCGTCATGCACACAGGATATGTCTTGGGAGTCTTCACCTCAAATTTCAGCCAATTTGGTTCATCCCATCTCGAGATATCGTGGCACCGGTAAATCAACTCGGTGCTTTGAGAAAAACGCTCACAAAGTTTGACAGTCCGCTTTGCGCATGGCAAAATTTTGATCATAAATCGTCTCTTACTCAGTTTAATCATGTAATATCTTCATAAAACTTTCAGGAGTGATTGAAAATCATCTTTTTAGTGGATTGAATAAATTTTCTGTAACATGAAATTTGGTGATTTTCTACATGTATGTAACCCCTTAAATGGGACGAAAGGCCGTAAGAGCAATGTCGTACCGCCCCTTTCAAATATTGCTCCAAAAATAGGCTCTTTGAACCTTCAAAACCGCATTTCCGCAAGTTTTCATGCAACCTTTTCAGATATTAGACTAGATTTTTGAAACTTTAAATTATTTTTTTCTAAAAGGATATCTAATCTTCTTTCATTTTCGTCGAAGACATCTAAAATCGATTTAAAATGGCGCGGGGCTATGATTTTTTGAAAAATGTAGTATTTGCGAAAATCGATGAAAATAGCATTTTTTGCGAAATAGGGGAAATATGCCCATTTTAAGCCTAATAAGCGGTCGTGTTTGAATGATGCTGGATAATTTGGAGTGTTCCTTGAAATTTACTAAAACCAAGTACACCAACGAGTAGAGCAACTTTTTGTAAACATTTCTGATTATTTTCACTTTTATTGAAAGTTATGCTATTCTTTTTACAAGCATTTTAAAAAAATAGTTCAAAAATGCATTCTAATCAGTCGAGTGCATTGGGCCACGCCCATTTTTCTATTTTCAGCTTACTTCTTTTTTTCTTCCAGCGCTCTTTCGGGTCTGCTTAGTGCTGCCAAAATTGATGAAATTTTAAGCGAACACTCACGAAAAGTAGCATTCATAGCGAAAGTTTCCTGGCAGCAATTGCTCATTCTAACTGGCGCTGCACCAGCCTGTTGGTGGTGTTGGTGGCCACCCTTTGTTCTTTATTTGCCTTCGCTTCTCGCTCGGTTTTCTTCAGCCTTCGATTGGAATGGGCTGTCAAAATTCATACGTCAAAAGACTTGGCGCGTTTGTTTTTTTGATGGCGCTTGCTAATTATTTACATGTTTCGGGATTATTTTTCAAGAGAGTGACTAACTAATGGTCAAAAGAACATGTTGCCGGTAGTTGGAAGCAATTTTATATCTTAAGCGCTTTGAAATCGTTAGCGCAAGTGAAAAGATATTGATGGCGACTTTCGTTAAGCAGTTAAACTCTCTTCTTGCGTGTGGATGTGTGTGCCACCAAAATGATGAGAAATGGTCTCGCAAATTAGAAATGATGATCAAAAGTGCATTAAATTTGATCTTTTTGGTGTAATTTGCGTGCTTACTCGAGGCGGTGCTGTTGCTTGTAAGTTTATATAGCCTAAATAGTATTTTTTCCCCCTATGTAATATAAAAAATCGCGACAAAAATAGCTAATAGCGAAAGGGCAAAAAGCCCGATCGGAGACCTTTTTTTCAAATTGTTCTGTTTTTGTGGGGAATTGCTGCATAATAAGTAAAAATTTATAGATACTTAATTTTTTCGGGTGAAGGCTTTTTTTATTTTTTTTCTTCTACACAGAAAAAAAATTATGGTTATATTCATCAGGAAATGGTGACAGATTTTGTGGCAGAAAAATGATTAATTTTACCCCAGAAAATGATGAATTTTCATCAGTTTTTGATGAATGTTCATCAGGTTCACATTTTTACACATTTTTTATGTAATATTACTCAAAAAAAGAGGTAATATTCAACCTACCAAATTTTCAACATTCCAAAACTCAACTTTTTTTTCTGTGTAATTTAGCTTTGAAAATCACAATTGTAACTCAGAGATGTAATTAATTTGTGTTTTTTTAAAACTAATGATTGCAAAACAACTGAACTTCCCCTGACCGCATAAATGTCCCATATGCATTTTCATCGTTTTTGAGTTATTGATGCAGTTTGGTTCAAAATCATGTGATCTTTTAGAAAAGCCTACAACATCCAGTACTTTCTAGAGATCAGTAGATCAGATCAGATTCTCAGCTTGCTGTTTTTGCATATGGGACATTTATGCGAACATGGGCAGTGAACTAGTGTAAAATGCATTTTGAAACACTTTTTGCGTTCAAATGTTGAGACTATGGATTGTTATTTAATTTTTTTTATCTTTTTTTTACTCAAAAGGAGAGTTAGCGTCCGGTAAATGCCCCCTTTACAGTTGTTGAATGAGAAAATATCAGCTCAAAAAGGCTGCAAAAACATGTTCCATTGTAACTTTCATTGAGCGCAGAAGTCCCAACATTCACCGCCACGGTACCGGTAACGCAGTATAACACAATGCTGTAACAACAATAAAAATCGCAACACACTATTAACATCCGAATATAATTTAATGGAATTATTTCCCTTCGAGCCCCATCAACCATAAACTCAAAGAGCGAGAGCGAGAGACCCCTGCGATATGATGGAGAGCACTCGCGCTGAGATGCCGTGCTGTTCCCAAGATCCCAAGCGCCTCGCCGAGTCGCCAGTCAGAGTCCAACCATCTCGCAGTACCGATCGTACGTTGAAAGTGGCCACACGCGTGTGCCCCCGGCGCCGAAACTAAGAAGAAAAAAAAAACGCAGTCGCGAATCTCTCCTTCTCGGGGAGACCTTGGCCAACTCACGTCCGGACTTGGAAGTCACGCGACCTTCAACACCTTCTTCAATTCACGCGCGCGCGCGCACACCGTTAGCTGATCTACCCCAGTCGGAAGCAACTCCGCGCCGCCGTGACGTCCTTCGTTGTGCCATCCGTCGCCATATAGACTCTGCCATAGGATATTGAATTCACGGTTGACATCAATCGAAGAATACAGTGGATTATCTTACCACAAACTCGAGGAGATACTTGGCTTGAAAGTGCACTCTGCTGTTTGTTATTCGTTGACGCTGTTGTTCAGAACTGTGTTGAGTGATTTTTGTGTTGTGTTATTTTGTTATTATTTTGTTTTAAAACTCAGTGATTAAGTGAAGACTAACACCATGTACATGTACGATCCACCAAAGAAGAATAACTTCACGTCTGTGGAAGGTAGGCTCGATCGGACACTGGCAGTGTCGTTCTACTTTAACTAAAGAGACAGACTTGAGAGGACTGCAATTATAATTGTGGCCCGAGGGCGCACGTTTCATCTGTGCACACATGTTCGCTCGAATGTTGGATGAATCACCCGATATCATAACTATGGCGATTTGCGAGACAAATGTAATCCGAGACCTTGGAAGTGAAAACTGGAATAACTAAAAGTGACAAAACATGCTATAAGCATGATAATAGTTATTCTAGTTTCAAATGTTTTTTTAAATTACCGAGAATTTTAAAAACAAAAAAAAATTCCAAGGTAAAAAACATAAAAATAATCAGAAAGTGTACTAGTTATCTCTCATATAAGGAACAGCTTAAAGATCGCTCAATGTTTAAATAATCATAGAAAATCGATAGTTGAACATAATGACTCGCTTTTGTCTTCATTTGAAATCTTTTCTTGTAATCTTTCGAATAATGTACGATCGACTGGTAATTTTAAAGTAAGGAACAACTCGTCTCTTTGTATTCACAGTATTTTTTCAAGTTTTTCAAGATAAACATTGGCTCTTGAAATTCACAAATTCGGAACACTTTTTACTTACAGATGTAAACAAACTTTAGGAGTGCATATTTGTTTTACAAAATAACATTGTTTTTCTTATCATTTTACGATTTTTCTATAACAAACATTTTACACCGTTAACTATTGAGCAATTCCAGCTCAAATCAAGATATTTCTGGTACCTATGTACCCGACCCTCTCCGATTTCAATGAAACTTTGTAGACATGTTATCCTAGGCATATATAAGCCATTTTTGTATATATGGAGCCAATTGTACTCGAAAATAACATTTGAGAAGGGCGTAAGTTATTTATATATTTTTGTATTTTGCCATTTGAATATTGCTGTATCTCGATGCCGTATCAAAGAGTGGTCAAAGGCAAACTTGTAGGAAATTAGACGGGCTTTCTAAAAGAAATACACTGAAATAAAATACACACCAATTCTATGAGATTTTTTGATTTTTAAGCTTAAAAGATAAATTTGAAGGTGATTTCACTTTTTTCCGTTCAAAATGTTTGAGGAAATAGCCTAAGATGTTACAAAAGGACTGACGAAAAATGCAGGATGGTATGTCGCTCCTAAAAAATAATCATTTACTAAAACTGTTTTTTAGATAAGTGGTCTAAAAGTCAAAATTTTCAAAAACCGATAGTGAGAATCGATTCCCCAGACAATTTTACATAAAAGTTTCCATATTGACCATTGTCCTATGTGCAATCCTTGCGAAGCTACAGCGGTTTTAAAAATAAAAATGTTGAAAAAACAGGTTTTTTGGTGGTTTTTGGCAATTTCTGTATGACAGACTTGATTTTTCAGTCTCGTAAATATTTTTACCGGAAAGACTCAACGGCCTAACAACAACCAAGGCCGGGACCGACATTTTACTTCCTCATCCGATGGAAGGTTGCAGCAAATGGGAATCGAACCCAGAATCATCCGCTTACAAAGCGGACAGCGTAACCATTCGGCCACGCACTGCCAAATCTGTCATATAGAAATTGCTAAAACCCACCAAAAACCTATTTTTTCAACATTTTTATTTTTAAAACCTCTCTATCTTCCCAAGGATTGGACATAGGATAATGGTCAATATGGAACCTTTTATGAAAATTGGTTGAGGAATCGATTCCCACTATCGATTTTTGAAAATTTTGATGTTTAGACCACTTTAAAAAAAACTGTTTTAGGAAGAGAACTAACGTTTTAAAAGGCCTAAAAATTCCTTATAACGCTCTATAGAAAAATTAGTATTGATTTAAAAAATATTGTTTTCGAAAAGATCGAAACATAAAAAAATGGTTCTCTTTTTGACATTGAGAATCGCTTCAATTAGTTCCTGAGATATTGGAGAATAAAGTGCTATTTACACAGCAAAACTCGTCTGGGCGGGTTCCCTGGTCAAAATCGAACAAAATCTGGACAAGTACCGATAAAAGTCTGCAATAATCTGGCAGACGTATATATAATGATACAGTCGACTCTCTGGCTGTCGATCTTCTCGATATCAATAATTCTCCATCTATCGATGAATTCTTCAGTCCCTTCAATCTGCATACTTCAATTATCTTCATTCCTCGATATTTTCCCTTGCTTGATGGATCTCTTCCTCGACGGTCCCTTGGATTCTGTTTGCTTTAAAAATCTCTTCCGGTTGTCAATATTTTCACTTTCTCATGGCTTGCATATACATTTTTCTTGGCGAAACGAAGCTTTGAAGGGTGTTTGACATTAGTTTGTTTTTGTTTGATGGACGTTGCCATAATTCTCTCCCATAGCTGGGTATCAAGAAAAAAATATTTTCAATCGAGTCTTCATTTTGCATCGTTCTGTAAACTGATGATTCTCTTCCTCGACGGTCCCTTGGATATTGACAACCAGAGAGTCGACTGTAATATGTAGAAGAGGAGGGAAGACATAAAATGATTCAAACGTTTATAGAATTCAAGGTAGATTTTTGAATTTATTAAAATAGTTAAATTACAAAATTTCGCAGTTTTACTCAAACTTGTTCATTTAAAGAGATTTTTGAATTTATTAAAATCTATCTTGAATTCTATAAACGTTTGAATCATTTTATGTCTTCCCTCCTCTTCTACATATTATCATTAGATTTACGTCTGCCAGATTATTGCAGACTTTTATCGGTACTTGTCCAGATTTTGTTACTTTTTGATTAAATCAAAAAGTTGTTCGTTATTCCCAGATTTTTTGGCAACCCTGCATCTGGGAATAGTGACATATTTTGTCTTGGATTTTGCGTAAAAAAAGTAATTACATCAAGAACTGGTTAAATTTTAATCAGTTTCTGTTGAACTTCAGTATTATATCTACAGTATTTCTAGATTACTTTTTCAAAACAACCAATGCGCCATGGATTTCCTATGTACATACGACCTTTTGAAAAAAGCACGTCAGTGGATGCAAAAATCATGTGTAATTACTTAAAACCATTATATAAGTTTAATGATATTTCAAGTCAAGCTTTAAAAGTTAGGTCTGGGCACAAATATGAGTATGATTGAATTTTATATTTTATTGAGTAGATATTATGCATCGGTGGTCCAACCAAATGTTCAACATCCAAAATTCTACATTTTTACCTTTCTTACTAAAGAATGATAACGTCATGATTCGAAATCCGGACACTTAGTAGCATATCATTTTCGTTATAGCTGACAAAAAATCATGTAATAAGTTGGAAATGAAGAAATGTCATCAGGATGCATGCAAAATATGTCTTTTCTAACAATTTTTCATCATAATTTGAAAATTAAAATGACTTGTTGTGCTTCGAATCCCCGCCACTGATAAAAGCTGATTCGAAATCCGGACACTCGATTTTACTTATGAATCGCATAAATTTAGGTCTCAAATAAGCTGTTAACATCAAAACAATCGATATTTTATATTAAAATTTGGTTGAATTTAAGGAAATCAAAACCATAAATTTCTGCTTTGCCGTCCCGATGCTTCGGACGCCTATGAAATATTTCACGTGAAATGTTTCGCATTTTTGGTAATCTTATAATTTTGTTTTATCTATTTGTTTTGACATGAACTACAGCGTTCAAACAAACTTTAAATGAAAGTTGATGTTAGAATTCATCAAATAACTCATTTTTAACATTTATAATGCGAACTTATATCCAAATAATCGATAAAACAAGAGGGCTTTTGTTAATTTGATTTGGTTAACCGCGGTGAATTTTCTTGAAATAATTCGAACTGTCAAAAATCCACCAAAGCATCTACCGGTGGATACTTTTCTACCACAGATTTTTGTGCGATCAATGTGGTAGATGCTTTGGTGGATTTTTGACAGTTCGAATTATTTCAAGAAAATCCACCGTGGTTAACAAAAATCAAATTAACAAAAGCCCTAAGATGAAGTGTCCGGGTTTCGAATCGTCCGGAAATTCGAATCATGATGTTATAGGATTTGCTTTTGGATCTAACCAAAGATCAATCTTCTTGATCCGAATGTTTCTCGATAAAAAATCATTTAAACAAATTTAAAAAAATCATGGACGATTTTTGACGCCCGATCGATTGAAAATGGCAGAACTGTCTACCATCAATGATTTGATTACTTTAAAAAAGCTATTTTTTGTTGCTTTATATTTGAAGAGCTCAGCGATTCGAAGCCTTTTTGCCTTCCACATTGAAGAAATGATATAAAATCACTCAATAAACAGACTTGTTTTAGCCTCTAAGATATATTATTTAGGTATACATATCGTCTCAGAATCAAATTGAGAGATTTTGTTAACTTGCCAACTCACTTTTCTCGGAACTGGCTCGGCCGATTTTGTCCGGATCTGTGTTTTTAGATCCGTTTCTTTAAGTCTTTTTTGAACATCATTAAATTTGGCGCAGTACTTTCCAAGGTATGTTAAAAAAAAACTGTTTTGAATGATACAAAAAAGGGTCATTATTATTCACATAATTACCTGTCGGAATTTTTCGTAAAGTGCACACACACAAACACTGCAGTGCTTTCAAATGGTTCATTATTTTTTTTCGTAGGTAAGGCTTTTATGGAAAGGCAGCTATCACCTTCTGGTGAATTAAGCAAATTTTTTGATTACCTCTAACATACGAAAAAGTCTTAAGTCTAAAAATACGAATTTTGAGAATTCAACCTTTTCTAATAAAAATGCTGGTTTAAAATTTTTGATTTTTTAACAGTGTAAGTCATAACTCGAATAAAACTGCATTCGAATTTGCGAATCCGAATTCGCTAATTGGAACGACTGACAGACTTTAAAAAGCACGAAACCACGTGCTCGCAAATCGACCAACAAAGGCGAACATTAGTTTAATATTTCATGTTTGTCGTTTGAGTGCTTTTTAATTCAAGAACGTTGGAATTAGCGGACCTCCGACGGAAAATTGCTTTAATGCTGATTGAGGTGTATAAAAACGTGACATTTTAGAATTGGAAATTGATACTTTCACTTTATAGTGGAATTTTTAAATCTTTTAAAGTTTGTACAAGTTTGTTTTAAAAGCCTTTAACTATGTAGAATGAAAACAGGATATCCATTTTGTCAAGAAATTGAGTTTTAAAATAATCCTACTGGTATAACAGCCCAAAGAATGTTTCATGTAGTATTAAAGGACGTCACTTTTAACAAATTTTAAGACATCAATTTTTCTCATGCAGGCCTAAAATTTTACTACTACTCATGATTAATATAAATAACAATTTAAAGGTTAACAAAGAATCGTCTCAAATAGAAGCTTTAAAGGTTAACAAAGAATCGTCTCAAATAGAAGCTACCCCTAATTACCATTCGATTATTAACACGTTCTGCTATCAGTTTCCCAATTTGGACGCGGAGCCCAGTCGCAATGATTGAGTCTAATTAAAATGTAAATATTTTCCAAACACTTTGTTCTAACGTTTTGCCTTCTTTTTCTTTCTCAGAATTCCAGGAGGCGTTCAACCTGTTCGACAACCGCGGCGACGGCAAGATCCAGCAGCAGCAGATCGGCGAGTGCCTGCGCGCCCTCGGCCAGAACCCGACCGAGTCGGACGTGAAGAAGTTCACGATGCAGCTGAAGCCGGACGAGCGCGTCTCGTTCGAGGTGTTTCTGCCGATCTACCAGGCCATCTCGAAGCAGCGCACGGCCGACACGGCGGACGACTTTATCGAGGGGTTGCGCCACTTTGACAAGGACGCCAGCGGGTTCATCTCGTCGGCCGAGCTGCGGCACCTGCTGACCACGCTCGGCGAGAAGCTGGCCGACGATGAGGTTTGAGACTTTTAGTTTGAAGAGTTTGGTTTGTTTATTGAGTTTGTTTTTTTTTGCAGGTTGAGCAGCTGCTCCAGAACCAGGAGGATTCGCAGGGCAACGTCAACTACGAGGAGTTTGTCCGAATGGTCATGAGCGGTTAGATCCGGGGGGGTGACGAAGATTCCACCATGTTTTTACTACACGATACTGTCTTTAAACATTTCCACTTGAGACACAAAACAAAACTTGAGAAACAGAACAAAATCGAATTCGAGAACATGTGCCCAACTTTTATGTGGAATCTTTCCCAGAAACAAAGATACAAAGCTCGTATTTAATTGTGGAAAACTATCGTTTAGCTTCTTCTTTATCCAGGAAAAACAACCATAAAGTGTAGACAATATACAAGTGTTACTTAACGATTTCTTTTGCACTTTACCATTAGCATCAGCAAACAACCGTAGAACTGGAAGCTTCTTACAGAAAACAAGCAAAAATATACAAATTCCTTACCTTTAGTATTACTCGCATTTGCAGCATTCTAATGCATTCTTTTCCTTTCGAACGATTCGTAGTGCACTATCGGACGCATTTCTTCAAACATTATTCGTTAAAACGTGACAAACAATAAAGTCAAACCACTTCTTTTATCTATATAAAATTATTATTATATTTTAAATGAGTAATAAAAGCCTAATTTATACACTAACCGGTTTAGAATGCGTTTACAATCGGCCTCTAGAAACAAATCCTTGCACCGAATCTAAAACAACAAACAAGGAGTGGGGGAAACACACTCTCCCGACCAGTAACAACACGTAACGATGAATTTTGATTGTTTTGATTCTTTCAAGAAGCACTAATAAAAAAACGCAAGGAACTGTGTTTCCTCCCTACTGCTCGTCAAAGTCCCACTCGACGCCACCGCTCGTGTCCATCGACATGCTGGAGAATTCGCTCGACAGGTTGAGGTCGTAGTCTTTGATGGTGTTAAAGTCGGCCGTTTCGATGCCACAGGCCGCAAACTGCTCCCGGATGCTGGTGTGTTTGCACTGCTTGAACACGGCGTGGGCCAGCAGGTCGGCGGCGTTCGGACGCAGGTTCGGGTTGCTGGTGGGAAGCGGAAACATGGGATAAATAATGGGCGTTCTGTTTGACGCTAAGTGAAAATGATCTTCAGAGTTTTGGTGGGAAGGGAACAGCCCTCAAAAAATATTGTTCAAAATTTAAAAAAAATACTAAATTGAAAAAAAAGAACAGCAATCGGAAGCACAAAGTTTTGATAATCCCAATTTAGATTATCCAAAGGTCTTAAACTAAAAAGTGATGAACGTGATTCGACTTTCCGGAGTGATATTTTTTCGAGGACTATAACTCATTTTTAAAATCTTTCTAACATTGTTTTAATCCATCAATATCATGCTAAATTGTCAATGATTTCACTAAGATTTTTTTTGATAATATAGTAAGTTCAAAAACATAAATACAACAAAAAAAATGCCGGATACAGTTTTCTTTTTCGACAATACTAAAATTTTCATAAATTGCTGCCCATGTTCGCATAAATGTCCCATATGCAAAAACAGCAAGCTGAGAAAAACGCTTTTAAAGTTTGTCCCATACATAAGGCTACGTGTTAAGTTTTCGCGAAAAAACTGGATTTCCTCCTGATTTCTAGAACAAACTACTGGATGTTATAGGCTCTTTTGAAAGAGCACACGATTTTGAACCAAACTGCATCAAAAACTCGAAATCGATGAAAATGCATATGGGACATTCATACGATCTGGGGCAGAATATGGATATCAAACGAAGCGAAATTTTATAAGCTTTTCCAGTTTTATTCGAGTAATTTTTTTTGTAAAATACTCAAACTTTCACAAATTATCGTATTTTTTCGAAAATATTCAAATTTTCTTTTTTTTTTATAAAACTAAACGAAATTTTATATGAGCTATTCCAGCCCAAAACAGGATTTTTTTAGGACCTTTTACTCGACCCTCTCCGATTTCAATGAAACTTTGTAGACATGTTATCCCACGCTTATATAAGCCATTTTTGTGTATACGGAGCCAGTTTCACTCGATAATGACATTTGAGAAGGGCGTGAGGGTTTTAAATATTTTTGTAATTCGGAATTTAAATATTTCTGTATCTCGAAGCCGTTGCATCGTATCAAAAAGTGGTCAAAGACAAACTTGTAGGAAATTTGACGGCCTTTCCGAAAAAATACACTGAATGAAAAAAACATGCCACTTTTATGAGATTTCCTGATTTTTAAGTTTAAAAGTCAAATTTGAGTGGGAGTCTACGATTTTTTATTCGTTCAAAACTTTTGTGGCGATAGCCTAAGATGTTACAAAAAGACTCAAGAAAAATGCAGGATGGAGCAACTCACCTAAAAAAATACAAAAATCATGTACTGAAACTGTTTTTTTTTTTGAAAAGTGGTCTAAACGTCAAAATTTTCAAAAACCGAATACGGGAATCGATTTTCCAGACAATTTTACATAAAAGTCTCCATATTGACCACTATCACGGGTATGAATCTTTAAGCAATTTCGACGTGTATCGCTGATCTGTGTTCTGCGTGCACGTCCGCAAACATCGACCACACTCATACTAATACAAAGCGCCACCAAGAGGCAAAAGGTAATTACGAATAGACAAATCCATTGAAAGCTCAACGCTGCTTTTTGATGGTGAGTGATTTGACAGCTCCCATACTAAATGCTGCCTGTGGTGAGATATAGATGTCGCCCCCTGGTTATGACAATTTCTATATGACAGATTTGTTTTTTTCAGTCTCGTAAATATTTTTAACGGAAAGCTCGTCCAATTTCCCATAAGATTGTCTTTGACCACATTTCAGTTGGAAATATGGGCTCACAGGTATAAACTACTTGCATTACGCATAACTGAAAACAGAATATTTTTTTCAGTGTAGTTCACTGCCGTTCTACGCATAATTGTCCCATGTCAGTTTTTGACGATTTTGACTTTATGCCATTTTTAAGTTTAGTCTGAGGTGTACTTTAAGAAAAACACATAAAATCTGATACTTTGTTCGGAAACTCATCAAAAACAACACCAAGTCTGTTTGTCCCATCGTTGAACTTCTACGCATAATTGTCCCACCAAGTATTTTCTTACACGGAATCCTTAGTTTTACTAAGCATTATGCCTTGTTTACCTGTTGTATAGCAAGAGGATCACAAATAAGGGTGATAAACTGCTAACTGGGGTGATTAGGGATACATAGGGCGAATAGGAACCCACGGGACAATTATGCGTAGAAACACAGAAATCGGTCGAAAAATTTCAATCGCGTTTTTCTCAGTTGCACTTTTTTGAACATGGGACAATTATGCGTAGAACGGCAGTTCAGTGGATGGTAGTAACCTGGATAGTAAATTAGCTTAAATCATCAACAAAAAACAAAAAATAAAAAAAAAAATAAATAACAAGCCATAGTCTTCACATTTAAATGAAAAAAGTGTTTTAAAATGCATTTTACACTAGTTCAATTGTTTTGCAATCTCTTGTTTTCAAAAAATCTAAGATCTGACAAAACTAAAAATTGTATTGAAAAAAAAGATTTTGCATCGAAAATTTAAAAAAAAAATTAAGATTTTTTAATAAACCCAAACTTGCTAAAAATAATTTTAAACGCAGAAGAATCTATTTTAATTTGATTTCAGCTGGTTGCACTTGAATTTTCATTGAAATTTTGAAGTTTATTGTAAAAATTTTTTTTTGCCCCCTGATTTTTCGGGCCAATTTTGAAGGGGGGGGTGACAAAAACTTTAAAAAATATTTGTACCAGCCTTACAAAAACTTTAAAAAAATGTTAGCGAATAACCATAAGGGTCCAGTTTTTTTTTCAATACTTACGCAACCAAACACAGCTCGGCAAACTTGTGCAGCGCATCGGAAAACTGCCGCGAGGCGTAAATCTGGCGCGTCTGCGACGAACCACTGTCCCCGACGCCGCCCGATTCCATTGCCTGGGCGAACACTTCCTCGCTGGGAATCGTCGTGCAGTCGAGCAGCTGCGGCTGATAGCCACGCATCTTTTCCGTCAGCATTAGCGTCGTCTGGAAGTTGCTAAACGGTTCCACACCGTTCGCCAGCTCGCACGTCATGATGCCCAGACTGTAGATGTCCGACTTTTCCGTGTACCCGAGCAGATTCTGGGCCAGCACTTCCGGCGCGAGCCAGTTTAGACTCTTTGTCGAGTGGGGAGGCAATTCGTGCATGGTTTTGACGCGTTTGCCTTCCCCGAGGAAGCTGGTGCACACCCGGAAGCCCCCGATGACGGCACGGGACTCGTTCAGGAAGATGTGACTGGCCCGGATTGACCGGTGGATGTATCCCTTCCGGTGCAAGTACTCCAGCCCGTTGACGACGTCCCGCAGAATGCACGCGAGCACAATCTCCGGCAGGCCCGTTTCGAAGTAATTGCTCATGGTGTCCCGGCACGAACCGAAGCACATCAGCGGTAGGATAAAGTACAGGTCCAGATTGTGTACGAAGGCCGTGTGATAGCTCAGGATGTTCGGGTGGTCAAATTCGCGCAAATGTTTCGACTCTTCCATGATGAAGTTGAAGTCATTCTTGATGTCCTCCATCAGGAACTTCTTGACTGCGACGTGCCGCCTCGAGGGCCGATGTTGGGCCAGGTATACGATCCCGTTGAAACATTTGGCCAACTCCACCTTGAGCTCGTAACTTCGGAAGTCGTGATCGAACGTTGTTTGCTGCATTTCAAGAGGATTTTTTTTTTACCGCACTCCAGAAGTCCAATGAATTGACACAGATTTTAAAACTATTCGCCGTTTTTCAGCAAGTTGAAAAAATACAGATTTTCAGATCTTGATCAGAACCATGGAAAAGTATCTGGTGCAAATTTATTTACTTTTTTTCCGTTCAGGTTTGGGAGAATCACATCAACAAAACGCTGTCAAAAACAATGCCCGCCGTTGAAAGGGTGACCAGTTGGAGTGTAAATAGTACACACTCAAACAGATTTGATAATGTCTGCTAAAAATTACACTTTGGTAAGTATATCAAAACTCCTCATCCCTCATTTCTACACACAAAAAAATATTACCGTAATGACAAAAGTAACTTATTTTTGATTTAAAAAGTTGCTAAAATTAGCTTGAGGGAAAGTTTTTTTCTTGTTTAAAATATGAAAACTTTTACTGGTAAAGTTTTTGAAAATCTTCCTCTTCTCGTGTAACCGTGTACGACTAAGTTCCAAATGTGCTGGTGATTCTAGGCAGCAGCCAGGAATCGGACGCGGAAACCTTCGTAAGCCAAACAGCAGCAGCGGAACGCCTTCGAAGAAGGGTGATGCGGGTTCGGGACGAGGTGAAGTGCTCAAAAAGGACAAGGCGAGCTTCCTGCAGGAACTGCAGCTGTTCCACGACCGGAATGGGTAAGAAGAAAGCTTGGGTGTTTTGTGGGGCTTGTGATTGATTTTGTTTGTTTTTTTTTTAAGGATGGGAGGTAGGAATGTGGATTCGCACCGGTTGTATTCGGTGGTGGTGGCCCGGGATTGGTGATTGAAGGTCAATTCCCGCGAGGACTGTAACGATATCATCGAGGAGATGGCGCTGCCGAAGAGTTACGTGCACAACGAGATTACGTTGAAGAAGATAAACATCCGGTTTTTGGACAAGTACGAGACAGGTGATTTTTACGGTGAGGAGAAGGAGCCGACGAAGAGGAGGACGACGAGAAGCGGGATAATCGGAGGTAACCAGAGCGGATGTTGCACTCGGTGCTGGCGGTTTACAACACCTGTGAGTAATGAGAATGTGTACAGTGGGTTGCCAACTTCACTTACTTCCATCTCTTTTAGCAAATAACCGCCCACAAATGCTCATCTCGCGACGGCGCAGCTCCAGCCGAATGAACCCTGGACAGCGTGCAGAAAAAATCAGTGTCATTCTCGAAGGAGGATGAAGTGCTCGAAATTGAATTCCGTTCCGAGGGCCTCATCAACCCATTGTTCCGGATGCGCTTCCAGAAGCGGGAACTCCCCGTTCAGGCACTTCATTTTCCAGCCAGGAAACGTCGATCACCCTTGCCGAATCTACAGCCAACTTCTCCAAACCTGTCCTGATGAAGGCCGGCAACGTGACCATCCTGTTCTCTACTTTGCTGTCGCGCGTCGAAACGGCCGTCTGGAACCGCCCAGCTTGGGGTCTTCGGAAGTGACCAGTGGCGTACCCTAAGAATCGGTACAGCTTGGACTCGGATTATGGCCAGAAGCGTTAAATACAATAACAAAATGTCTTATTTAACATACTGTTTTAAACTTTTAAAAATAAATATAAAATCAAGCCTAAAATCAAGCACATTTTTCTGAAACTAACACTGTAGTATTAAATGTTGTTTATTCTTGCTATAAAAGGTTTCTTTTCCAATGCAAAGTAAAACACTTTTACCGATACAACGATTTTGTTCCATAAATGCATGGTAGTATCAAAAACTTTCCAACTTTTAAATTGAAAAGTTTGAACTTTCTACGAATATTCACCAACGCGAACTTTTAATCTAACGAACGATCTTTTTAAATTCAGAGTATTTTTTCTTTGTGTGTAGAGTTTTTTTTTGAATAGGTCCTATAAGCTATTGTGTTTCATATGTGTATTAGACCATTTAAAAAAAAAACAAAGTTTATTTTCAAAAAAAAAAATCAATAACTTTTCTGTATTTCACGTGAATTAAGAGCGAGTCCACACACAAAGAAAAATTAATCTAAATTTAAAAAGATCGTTCGTTGGATTAAAAGTTCGCGTTGGTGAATATTCGTATAGAAAGTTCAAACTTTTCAATTTAAAAGTTGGAAAGTTTTTGATACTACCGTGCATTTATGTAACAAAATCGTTGTATTGGTAAAAGTATTTTTCTTTTAATTGGAAAAGAAATCTTTTTTGGCAAGAATACACAACATTTAGCACTACAGGGATAATTTCAGAAAAATGTGCTGGGTTTTTTACATTTATTCAAGGCAGGGTTGAAATGGATCAAAATAAACGTTTTTATGCATGTTTCTATTGTCTCAGGAACACGAATATGATAAAATTATCACCAGAAAATGGGATCTAAGGGGTCCTCCAGGCAAAAAATTACAACCAAAAAATTCACTAAAAGTAAAAGTGTCTATTTAATAATGTTAAACTGCCTTACCCAAAGCGTTCTCAGTCTCAGATGGTAGTCCCAGATGTCCCCTACAAGCTGCAGGTCGAACCGAGTTGATATCTGGATGGAACACTTTTTTATTTGAGTTTGAAAACTATGCAATTTTTTCCACTAAAATGCCAATAACTCCCTTTAGATTTAACCAATTGGGATGCTTCTCCCTGCATTTTGTTGCATTTTTTAAGCCCTGTCAGATGCATTTTGAATTTTGAAAATAGATTGATTTTTGCCTAAGTTATAGCCTTTTAAAGATTTTTGACGTTTTTGAGCCTTCAAAATTTGTGTCCCGGTTTGCCCCACCTCCCGTTGATCTAGAGTGCTCATATTTTGGCCAGATGCTAGTTTAATATGTACAAACAACCCCTGAAAATTTCAGGCAGATTGGTGAGGTCGATGTGAGATGGGTATGCTTTGCTCGTGGACTCGCTCTTAAGTATGCTTCAGCTTCAGGTTGGCCAAATTTACATAGGGCTTCAGTCCTATTTCGTGCCGCCCTTTTCAAATATTGCTCCAGAGATGGACGTTTCGTTGCGCAGCAGCTTCGCGGACTTCATTTTGGAGCGCGACAGCAATGAAGAGAACAGGGCGTTCACGTTGCCAGCCTTCATCGGGAAAGGCAAGGAGGTTCAATGTCGTTGGCTGTTGATTCAGGAAGGGTGGTTAATGTTTCCCGAAAAAAAAACGACTGCACTATAATCACGTTTAGCGTTTTGGAAGGAAGTTTGCGGGCGGGTAGTTGTTGATTATTGTCGCTCTGGCACTAAACCGAATCGAGCGATTTCCACTCTCGCCGCACTTTTTCTCTCCGCCTTTTTTGCCAAGCTTTATTTGGTATTACCCGATCAGAGTGTAGCCAAGTTTGTTATGATTCCTCCATGTTGTTTTGATTGGAGTAGTGCGGTGCCTGTGTGGACGCTCAGTCCTGTTTTTTCGTGTTATTTTCCGTCTCTTTTGTGTCGCTGTTCGAGTGCATGGGGTGATTGGTCATTATAATTAAATAATGGCATCAGTAGTGCGGTGCCTGTGTGGACGCTCAGTCCTGTTTTTTCGTGTTATTTTCCGTCTCTTTTGTGTCGCTGTTCGAGTGCATGGGGTGATTGGTCATTATAATTAAATAATGGCATCAGTAGTGCGGTGCCTGTGTGGACGTGCAGTCCTGTTTTTTCGTGTTATTTTCCGTCTCTTTTATGTCGCTGTTCGAGTGCATGGGGTGATTGGTCATTATAATTAAATAATGGCATCAGTAGTGCGGTGCCTGTGTGGACGCGCAGTCCTGTTTTTTCGTGTTATTTTCCATCTCTTTTGTGTCGCTATTTGTGTACATGGGGTGATTGGATTTCTTCTGATTCGTGTTGTTTTCATCTCTTTTGTGTCGCTGTTTGTGTGCATGGGGTGATTGGTCTTCTTCTTCTTCTTTTTTCTTTATTTTTAGTTAGCGCGTTCGTTGGCCAATGAGTTTATTTTTGTTCTCTTTACATAGTTTTCGATAGAAACGATCCGAATTCTTTTTTTTTTCGAGACAAGCAAGTCGTATTGCTGGATTAAGTCCTTTCTATATCATCGATGATCGGAAGGCACGCCGACGAATAAGTTTTAAGGCTTATGATATAAAATCATTTTAATGAATAAAGCCCTTCTTACATCACCGTTGATCGGAAGGCACGCCGACGAAGAATTTCTGGAGGATCGCGGTCGAATTAATACTATATTTAAAATTCTAGATAGCTATCTTTCGGATTCGATTGTGAGTAGCGGGACTTCGCGGTTACTATGCAACGTATTTTTTGGAGTCTTTTTATATTTTAAATTTATAAGTCCTTCTTTTATCATCGTTGATAGGAAGGCACGCCGCCGGTTAAGTTCGTTTAAGTTATTGTTTTAATTTCATTACAATCGGTTACGTGGTGTCCTGTTTTCTTTTCGTTTATATTCGTTGATCGTAATAATTTATTCCAACTGGCAGCTTTAGTATTAACTCATCTACTATTTTTGACATTTGCTCGCGTTATCTTAATTGTACCAACAGTAAAAATATACTGATAAGTCCAGCCCATAGCACTACCGCTCGGTTGGCACGCGTTCGATTAAAACAAACTTTTTAAATAATCAATTATTTATCTTTCCGCAGCCGGCTGCCTAAGATTTAAAATTTCAACCGATAAACAAAATGCTCATGGTCACATCACTGCCACTCGTGAATCCTGACCTCATACCCATCTACTAACCCCCTCAAAACTCATGTGATACTTTGTCGGAGAAGCAGTCGATTGGGCGGTCTCTATCACTCAAGTATCGGACTAACATTCCCATCCACTTCCCCGTGACCCTACCACTGGTCGTGGCCGGCGCCGGTATTGATCAGCATGATAGGGGCCTTTGAGAAGTTGCGAAGCGAGGAAAGATAGCATCCACTTATCTTCCACGGCTCGTGGATGTAACTTCTGGAGGTCCTGGTCAATAACGGAGTAGCAACTGCGGGTGGGCACCTATGCTTATGCTTATTCCTCCATGTTGTTTTGATTGGCGAAATTTTTTGTCGAGGGATGAAACATTTTTTTTTGTTTATTTAATAAAAAAACAAATAAAATATGTACTATTTTTATCTTCAAAAATGCCCATCATTATCATCCAAAACATCCGAGGGCAACACGCAAGCACTGATGCTATTTATTTTGCAAAAAAATGCAGAGAGAAAAAGTGCGGCGAGAGTTGAAATCGCTCGTTTCGATTTGGTGCCAGAGCGACAAAATGTTGTCAGTGACGTTTCAGCACAACATATCGTTACTAGAGACCCTAAATAGGGAGACTGGTCGAACATTGCTAAATCGATCTGGCAACGTATGTTTTGAGCTTGGCAACACTGACAAGTTTTACTGGGCGTAAAGGCAAATGCTCGTTTGGATACGTCAAACTCGTGTCTGTTTGGGTACGTCAAATTCACTTCGACCAGTCTCCCTATTTAGGGTCCCTAATCGTTACACTCAGAAATGATGTTGATAAGTTTGCGAAGCGTAGTGTCGGAGAAGTCGCCGCAAAAATTCGATTTATTTCCGAAACCACAATAACACTTCTTTCCGAGTGCCTGAATACGCTTCAACGCGACTTTCGAGGTCATATTTTTCGGCGGCTCCTGTCCGTAGCCGGTGACGTCTACGTAATCCTTCCGCTTTTCGTTTGAAGACGGAACTTCGCTGTCGCAGACTGTCGTTGTCTTCTAGTCCAATCCCTCATTAATGGTGCGCGCCTGGGTGAGCGCTTTCCAAAGCAAACAAAAAGGTTTGTTCCCATGCATGTTTGAAATTTGCAACAAATCATTTTGGTCTAGATTGTTGCAGCTGCTGAAAAGGGTAAAACTGAGCTGACAAACAAAGGGTAAAAATTCCGCACCCCAAACTGGCAACCATGCCGTTGACAGCCCCGGAGTGGCGGGCATAAAACAACTGTCAGCGGGCGTCGTTCGGCATCTCCTCCACATCGTCACAAATTTTGACACGTTTCGGCTACGTCTGCGGCTCATTCGGTTGCGTTCCGTCTTTCTTGGCCCACACAAGCCCAATCCAAACTTTCGCTTCACCAGTGCCACATCCTCCAGAGCGAGCCCGTCAGAGAAAAAGTTTTTTTGGGTTGAAAATGGCCGAACCGCAAACTACCAGCTCCGGATTCACGAAGGAGGAGGAACTGCTGCTGCAGGATTTCAGCCGGAACGTTAGCACCAAGTCCAACGCGCTGTTCTACGGCAATGCCTTCATCATCTCGGCCGTTCCGATCTGTGAGTATCGTTGGGGACAGTGGTTTTGGTTGAGTTGATGGGGGAACGGCTCTAATCGGAAATGGTTTTCCAGGGCTGTTCTGGAGGGTGCACCAGATGGAGCTGCTGCCGTCGCTGGTGTTCTTTGCCATCGTGACCGGTCTGTGCACGTACCTGATGGCGATGGCCTACAAGAACACCAAGTTCTCGCTCAAGCACAAGATTGCCAACAAGCGCGAGGACGCCGTGACCCGCGAGATGACCGCCCTGCTGGCCGACGACAAGAAGATCAGCCGCAAGGAGAAGGACGAGCGCATCCTGTGGAAGAAGAACGACGTGGCCGAGTACGAGGCGACCACCTTCTCGATCTTCTACAACAACGCCCTGTTCCTGGCGGTGGTCATCTTTGCCAGCTTCTACCTGCTGCGCTCGTTCCAGCCCACCTTCAACTACATCTTCTCGGTGGCCGGTGCCGGCGGTCTGATGGCCCTGCTTTCCACCGGAAAGTCGGCGTAAAGCCGTCCACCGGACGCACGCATTTAAGCTAAGCGAAGGCAGATTTTTCTTCTTCTTTTTTACTCCGTTACTCATTCATATTATAATTTAAAAAAACATTTTCGTCACACAAACGACATCTAACCAGGTTTTTTTCGTTTCTAATGCGTTGAGTACTGATTGATAGTGGGAAGATTTTTACTTCCTAAAAACCTAGATTATGTAAGACAAGCGAAATAAAACGACGCAGAAAAGATGGCAAACCTTTCGTTACTGTAATAGAACAAATCGGAAAAGAACAGTTTTGTGTGTACTGCAATAAATGGCGTTAACGCGTGAAAAGGAAATGAATGCGTTTGTGCTAAGATCGTTTTGAGAAAAGAAAGTCCTCGATGATGATTCAAGAAAGAAATATTTATTTGGACACAAAACGCAACACATCACACACTCAAAAAGGCAATCAACATTCTAAACAAAACTGAAATAAACTCGGTGCACCGACTCCGGCTCCAGCGGCTCTTTGCAGATGGGACAACATTTCCGCAGCTGGATCGCCATTTCGATGCACGTGGTGCAGTACACGTGGCCGCACATTGTGGCCGAGATCGGCAGCTTGGCAATCGACTCCAAACAGATCGGACAAACGATCTCTGGCGGCCGGTTAGAAGCGTTCATCTTTTCACTGTTGACACCGTCCTGCAACTCGTTCGCCGGTGGCACATCCTCTACGATGGTATCCTCCAGGGTTATCGATTCCACGACGGGGGCGTTGGCCGCTATCAGCCGGAGAACACTCCGACGTCTCCGTGGTAGCGGTGGCGTGTTGTGGATGAGCGTGGGCGAGCACAGATCCACTGTCGGAATGGTCGGAAGCCGAATGAGCCATTCGTCCGATGGTTCGTCGGTGTCGCTTATGTTGAGGCTTATTCTGGGCTCGCGATGCCAGGCCAGCGGATCCCCTGAAATATTGAAGGCGTTTTCCGACGAGCGATACATATTTCCAAAGCGTTGATACTGAACTGAAATGATGAAAAATGATATTGTGGTTCTTAAAAAAATCTTTTTTTTGTTTTACTGAAATTCACTATTTAAAAGACTAACTAAATGACTGTAAGAAAACTATCCCACAATCATTTCAAGCTTGTACTCATGTACTTACCATTAATTTATTTATTTTTTAAATTTTTTTGTTCCATAGCCACTTGCTTTTAGCAAAAAATGTTGTGGCCTGTGAACGTGTATCACTTATTCAAGTCTTAACTTGCTGCTTGGTTGTCTCCTTTTGTTCTAGATTTTGAGAACTTTTAGAGACATTGGTAGTGTTTGCTATAATAATTAGAGTCAATCAGGGATGCGAAATGATCAAAACGATTAAACGGCTGCCCGTCGTTTATGTAAAGTTCAGTTATATTTTTCGGTAATATGTTATTTGTTACGAAATGACGAGTTTGTGAAGTCGTACAAGAATATCTAGGCTTGCTCACGACTCATTGATTACTGAGTTCTTCAGAGAGCGAAGAAGATGAGAAGCTCAATGATTCAATTAGAGAACTTCATTTGCATTTTTTTTATTTTTGTCAGTTTCTTATTTTATATTTTATTAACAGTCTGGACCCGAAGCCTGATTTTTCTGTTACATTCTTATTGGAATTTCATATAAACTGTAACGGGGATTGCAGGCACCGGGTCCTGACTATTAAAAGCTTCCAAAGTTTTAATGAATATTTTCTAAAAATTATTTTCCTATTTGTAGGTACACATTTTCAAATCATTCAAACAAATTTTATCTAAATTTGTAATATTTTGAAAAACTTCTTTCATTACTTACGATTACCGTTGAATTTCTCTTGCTTTTTAACACTTTTTCATTTTATTTTCTTTGTTGCGTAAGATTTTACATGTTGGAGTTTTTCGTTGTAATGGTTCCGACGGAAGGGTTGAGTAGCAAATTATAATAAGTAGATAAATCAATAAACCAAAAGCAATTCAATATACAGTAGTTGTTCGGTAACTGGGCTGAGAACGTAGCCCAGTCACCGAATGCTGTTCGCTAACTGGGCTGAACGAAAAATAACGAGGGGACTACCGATGCATAATATTTTTTTGATGAAATATAAAAATAAAAGTTACTCAAATTCAATTACAATGATTACTTTTCATATTTCTCTAATTGTGACTTGAAATTACATAAAAGTTTGAAAAAAGTTTTTTTTATTTGTTGAACATGATTTTTGCATCCATTAACCCCTCGGTGATTTCGGTTTGTTTTGGTTTTTTGACGTTTGTCTGCTTTTTAACTGGGCTACGGCCCAGTTATCGAGCGCCCAGTTAAAAAGCAGCCCAGTTAAACAACGCCCAGTTACCGAACAACTACTGTACATTTTGCTCGCAATAGAATCATCAACAAAAGAATTTTCGTATTTTTTATTTTCTTACTCGAAACTTCAATTTCAAGATTTGCTATCCCAAAATTGAATGTTTGATTGGCTATTAAGTTACTAAATATATTTACTCAATACCTCACCAAAATTTTGTTTTCTTTTTTTTAACACTGGAACGCCCAAAGTATGTCCAACTTACACGGACGCCCAAGCCACCCAAAAAAGGTGGAACGGTAACTTCAACTCGCTGGTTCTCGGGCATTACTCAACCAATTGGAACGATTCTTGTTTCCAGTGATTTGTAAGAATCTCTAGATGATCCTAAAATTTTGCAGAACTTGATTTGAACAAATCTGTAATTTCTGCGATCGAAAACATCGTTCCACCTTTTTTAAAAAGACTGCCTTCGCGGAATTTTCGGCGATTTTTTTTACACGCGAAAAAAAAAGTTGGAACGATGTTTTTGATGGCAAAAATTTCAAATTTGATCAATTTAAGTTCTGCAAAGTTCTAGAATCATCTAGACATCCTAACAAATCACTGGAAAGAAGAATCATCTTGATTGATTCAGTTATGTCCGAGTACCAGCGAGTTGAAGTTACCGTTCCAACTTTTTTGGAGCCTTGGGCGTTGGAATGTTAAAAAAAGCTCCGCAATAAAAAAAATAAATAAGGAGATGAATTTATTTTAAAAAAAAATCAGTAATCAGTTTTTTTTAATCTAATCAAATAAATAAAATAAATAAAAATCTAATAAAAAATAAAATAAAATAAATTTGATTTTCTTGTTTTATTGTTCTAGTACCTTTATCGTTTGTTATAACAGAACGAGTTATTTTTCTAACAAATCTATTTTGTGTTGATATCACAGCTAATCTGGGTGTTCCAAAAAACAAACCCTGTCCTCTTGACAATAATGGAAATTAAACCATTCCAGTTATTTTCATCTGCTTGTAGTTCTTGAGTTGTTTTCAAAGGTCTAGACCAGGCCTGCCCAACGTCCGGCCTGCGGGCCGAATCCGGCCTGTGAAGTTATTTCATCCGGCCCGTGATGGCTTTTGAAAATAGTTCTATGACCGGCCCGGCTGTTCATGAAATATTTAAAAAAATGATTGTCTGAATTAAAAAAAAGCTTGAGATCAAATTTTAACATATTATAACAACATTCTTCATGTTAAAATTTAATTCTTATAATTTCTATATTGATATTTTCAAACTGAAAAATGATGCTAGAAAACAAAATTATCCATTTGAAATTTAACTTGGATTGTCTAAAAATGTACAAAATGACTCTAAATTTAAATTTATTTTAGTTTCAACTGTGTTCACATCACATTGAAGTTTTTTTATTTTAACTAAGCAAAACCTAATGTATTTTTCTAGGACAAATTTTCTGTAATAAAGTTTTTTTTAAACGCTTAAAAAACAAATTATTCGTTCTGATCGCTGCAAATATTTTAAAATATTGAGAAATGTCTCAAAATGAGTCAAGAAATTAGGGAGCAAAAATACATTTTTCTATAAAATTTGAAATTCGAAGAGAAACGAATTGAAAATTTTCAAAATATTGTAATAGAGATGTACAACAAGGTTTTTTTTTGTAAAAGATATTCGAATCCAAATCTCGTTTGAATAAATTTTATCATGTCTCATTGATTTTGAGTGTTGAGGAAATTAAACATAAAAAAAATGCAACGACCATTAAAATTTGAATGTTCTTTTTAAATTATATCGAGGTATTTGATTGCAATCGCCAAAAACAATAACTATACAATTTTAAACAAACAAAAATTAAAATGTGTCAGATAAGATTTGAAAGTTATCTTTGTGTTTTATTCTTAAAATCAAGATATACTTTTTACTTTTTTCAACATTTATCAAATATTAGTTCCAGCCCGCCACTGCTTCAGAAAAATCCGCAGGGCCAAAAGGTTGGGCACCCCTGGTCTAGACTGCCGTTCTACGCATAATTGTCCCATGTCATTTTTTGACAATTTTGAGTTTTTGACATTTTCATGTCGTATACTTTAAGCAAAAAACACATAAAATCTAGTACTTTGTTCCGTATGTCATTGAAAACAACATCAAGTCTGTCCCATCGTCATTCTACGCATAATTGGGTACTAAAGCCCTATGTCAATTTTTATGTACAACAGTAAAAAACACGATTAAAAACCATTTCTGATCACTTTTTTTCATATTAATGCCAATTTTTTTTTGACAAGACAACATTTTTTCGATGGATCAACTATGGTCCCCTTGGAACGAGCTGTCAAGTAGGACCTTTTCTGTCGAGAAGGACCGCGAGATTAATTTTTCAAAATTGATTTAAAAATCCATTTTAAACTCTTTGTGGCCGTACAAAGGGTCATTGTACTCAGAAAAATAAGCTTTATCGCTGTGAACAATAATATCAGCAATCTAAGCTTCATTTTAGGACCCAATTGGGTACTAAAGTCTTATGCCAATTTTTATGTACAACGGTAAAAAACACGATTAAAAACCATTTCTGATCACTTTTTTTCATTTTAATGTAAATTTTTTTTTTGACAAGACAACATTTTTTCGATGGATCAACTATGGTCCCCTTGGAACGAGCTGTCAAGTAGGAGCTTTTCTGTCAAGAAGGACCGCGAGGTTAATTTTTCAAAATTGATTTAAAAATCCATTTAAAACTCTTTGTGCTCGTACAAAGGGTCATTGTACTCAGAAAAATAAGCTTTATCGCTATAAACAATAATATCAGCAATCTAAGCTTCATTTTAGGACCCAATTGTCCCACCATATTTTTTTCTATCACGGAATTATTAGTTTAACTGAGTATTATGTCTTGTTTACCTATTGTTTAGCAAGAAGATCACAAATAAGAGTGATAAACTACTAACTGGGGTGATTAGGGACACATAGGGTGGATCGGGACCACCGGGACAATTATGCGTAGAAACACAAAAATCGGACGAAAAATTTCAATCGTGTTTTTCTCAGTTGCACTTTTTCGAACGTGGGACAATTATGCGTAGAACGGCAGTAGAGGTGGCAAAAAAGAGCGAGCCGCTCAAAGAGCTGGTTCACTAAAAAGAGCGAACGAACTATAGAGTTATCTAAGCCCGCTCTCACGCACACTAGCACGCCATTTGTTTTGCTGGATGGTACAAAATTTAACCTCACTTTTTTTCGTGTACGTACACGCAATACATGCGCACGTAGATAACTCTATAGAGCTATCTAAGCCCCATCGCACGCACACTAGCTTACCATTTGTTTTTGCTGACGGGTACAAATTTTAACCTAAAACCCTTCGTGTACAAACACGCAATATATGCGCACGTAGATAACTCTATGGCTCACGAAAAGAATCGTTCCAAGATGGAATGATTTTTAAACTTGTGAACGATGTACTGTTTCAA
This sequence comes from Culex pipiens pallens, assembly GCF_016801865.2. Classification (NCBI taxonomy): domain Eukaryota; kingdom Metazoa; phylum Arthropoda; class Insecta; order Diptera; family Culicidae; genus Culex; species Culex pipiens. Next base: position 86,736,197 of record NC_068938.1, read on the forward strand.
GTACCTTAGGATAAAAAATGCCGGGTTCGGTGGTGTAGTTGTTAGCGTGGTAGCCGCTCACCCCTGTAAGGTTTGAGTTCAATCCCAGACGGTGGTATTTTTCGAGACGTGTTGCCTGATCACGCCTTCTATCGGATAGGGAAGTAAAACGTCGGTCCATTTGCGTAAAAGAAGTTTTGTGTGACTCACCACACATAACCTTCGGATGCCTAGTAATGAGCAGAAACTTGCAAAAGAGACCACAAAAGAACCGGGGGGTCGTTAAAGTGGATTGCTTTGCTTTCCTATGATAAAAAATGGCAGGGTCAAGAGGGGCAATTTCCCGAAATTTTGTTGGAAGGTGCTCTTAATAGCATTTATGCCAATATTTGAACACAACTCAAACGTTTTGAATGCATATTTTCAGTAAAAAGTTTTCCTTGAAATTACTACAAAAGTCTCGATGCTTCCCCTGGAGTTCAGCCTGCGCAGTGCGCAGACATTTTGTTGGTCGGTGTTAAATATCTAAAGTTTTAAAGAAATTGTAGGATAATCGAAACGTTTGATAATCGACGCTTTGGAATAGTCAATATTTAAGGCAATCTTGTTGCAGAGATACCTACCACTCGAAATGTCATTATACATCATTTTGTCCATCAGTTCCATTCATTCATCCACTGTATTCCAATTGGATCTCCTTTACAAAATTAAAATAGGAGAAATACTCACACTAACGCTATTTACCGTAAAACTTACGGTTCTTCTAGTGTACAACCACAAACTTTCACACACTGGAGCGTCCCATTGATGGTGTATTGGTAAGTACGTTCATTCATTCATTGGATTGATTCTCACGCCATTCACACACACTCATTCACAGCTTCGTTCATCGCTTGCTTCGTCTTTGAGGGTTGTTCCTGCCTCTCATTGTATTGTGAGCTGTTGGTCAAAACAAAAGCATACTTGGACGGATTGCGAGTGCAAAAGTGAGAAAAGTTGGTAAAATTTCCAAAATTTGGTGAAAAACTGGTGCAAACAAGTGCCAACGATGGATTGCGACGAATTGACAGTGGTTGAGGAGCAGAATCAACCGGTAAGTGGTCCTTAAACGGGTCCCCATTTTGGGCTACCCATGCCCAACATATGACCACGCAAGCCAAAACAAAGATGGCGACGGCCGTACGGAAAAGCGTGTGTGAGCTGTTTGTTTTTGTTTTGATCGCACGAAACTCGTCGCGGCAGTAAAATGGGATTTTCGTTTCATTTTTCATGAATTTATCTGCTTATTTCTATTGGTAGCTATTAAAATCTCAATTTGATTGTGTTCGGACTGTATGAAATTCATTCCGGAAGTTGCGAAATCAGCAGGCCGAGCGAGGTTGTTGTTGTTTTCCTGCGTTAGAGGGCTTTGTTTTGTTCGTTTGTGTACTTTTCGTCGCCATTCTTGAGAATAATAATAAAACTGATGACGCAGTTGCGAGATTGAGTTGGTATTGGTGGCACATGCGCGTTGAGGAATTCATTGATGACGTCGTTGTTTTTTATTCCTTTTTTATTTTGATTCGGTTGTTCCGTGCGGAGTTGAAAACAAAATTGAATTTAATGTAGTTTATGAAAAAGCTAATTTTATTCAATGAAAAAATAAAAATAATAAATGCTAATTTTATTGAAAAAAAAAAACATGTGATCGAATTAAACTCGTTTATTGTAGTATTTCAAATCAACAGAGAGTTTTTTTTTTGTTTGGAATAATTTATGAATTTGGAAAAATAACGATTTGAAAAAAACGTAAAACTTTCTTCAAAAATATATAATCATTGATATTTTGTTTTGTTTTTCATTGATTATTTTTTGACGGTAACAAGACTGCAATAATGTAAAAAGCATTTTGTGATACGCTTTGTTAAAAAATGTGAAAATCAGGCTTAATTTTTGTTTTGTTTTTTTTTTTACCTTTTGAATTAATTGTGTATTAAGTCTTATGTGTGGAAAAGCTTCACGAAACAGAAACTAAAATTAAAATTGAAAATATAATTAAAAATAACATTTTCTGCATATCCAGAAGGTCTTTCTTAAACTGTGTATAAAACCATAAAACAATAACCAATTGAATATAAAAAAATACCACAATATTGCATGTTTCAGTTTGTTTTTAGAAATAGAAAAATCGAAGAAAAACTATACATTTTAATTTTTATTTTGCTATGAGGTAGCATTCGAATAATTTTTCTAGGAACTCGTTGTAAAACTCGATTTTTTAGCACTCGTCGTACTGAACCAACTCGGCAAACTACAAGCTAGGGGAAATCTACCCTTTCCAATCAAACACCTATCTTCGTCATATGGAGAGTTTGATGCTCGATTAAAGCTCCAAAAATACTATTTGGGCTATAAACTTACCAGCAACAGCACCGCCTCGAGTAAGCACGCAAATGTATGCCACTTACTGGCCAAAAAGATCACATTTAATGCACTTTTGATCATAATTTGTATTTTGCGAGACCACTTCTCATCATTTTGTTGGCACACACAGTGACACACACGAGAATCCCTCAAACGCTTAATGAATATCGCCAAAATTAACTTTTCACTTTCGCTTACTTTTTCACGGCGCTTAAGATATGAAATTGCTTCCAACTACCGGCAACATGTTCTTTTGATCATTAGTAAGGCACTCACTTGAAGAATAATGTAATAAATTAGCAAGCGCCATCAAAAAAACAAACGCGCCAAGTCGTTTGACGTTTCAATTTTCACTTTACATTCCAATCGAAGGCTGAAGAAAACCGAGCGTGAGACGAAGGCAAAAAAGAACAAAGGCTGGCCGTCAACACCACCAGCAGCACAGCCAGCGATGCCAGGAAACTTTCCCTATAAATGCCACTTTTCGTGAGTGTTGGAAGAAAAAAGAACTAAGCCGATATTAGAAAAATGGGCGTGGCCCAATGCATTCGCCTCGATTAGAATACCCTTGGGAATTTTTTTTTGTTAAATGCTTGGTAAAGAAATAGAATAACTTTTAGTGAAAGTGAAAATAAACAGAAATGTTCACAAAAACTTGCTCTACTCGTTGGTGTACTTGGTTTTAGTAAAATTCAAGGGAGACTCTAGATTATCCAGCATCATTCAAACACGACCGCTTATTAGGATTAAAATGGGTAGATTTCCCCTACTACTGTTTTTCGCGTTCTGCCTGTTTTTTGTTTTTTTTTTTGAAAGTGAATTTTCTTATGTTCCTTCAGCATTTTTTTTTTAATTCTTTGCCATAGAGATTTTCAGCTAGAGCCCCCAGCGTAACATTTTACCTCTCCATATAGGCTGGAGAAACCACCAGGCCGGGAGAAACGGAATGTTACTCTGGGGGTTCCAATCGAGATGTCAAATTAGGGTTTCAAAATGGGAATGATGGAATGATCTAATCGATCAACAATTTCTTACAAAAGTAAGGTCGGAATCAATTTAAAATATGTTTGACAAATATTATGTGCTTGTAAATGTGATTTAGTTAAATTCAATTATTGCTTATTCTCGAAAAAAAAAAAAAAACATTTCTGGAGTTTTTTTTTTAAAAGGACTAATAAACCAATTTTTTAGTTTTTGCTTTTTGGGTGTTTTTCAATACCCCTGACTCAAGGCGGTTCTAAAAACACCCAAAAAGCAAAAACTGGAAATTTGGTTTATTGGACCTTTTCAAAAAAAAAAAAAAAAACCTCCAGATTTGGTATGTTTTCCGACTGACAAGAGCTAACGGGCGCTGGACAATCGCCGTGCAAAATAGACAGTATTAAACTGATGTTTGATAGAAATATGTTATCTTGACAGATACCCCTTTTTATTGAGTTTAAAATGCTTTTTAGAAGCTGTAATCGACAAGAAGTGCTGTTATGCCAAAACAAAGTGATCCATGGAATTACATGGTATGCTTAGCTTTAATTTTCTAATAAATTCAAATATATTTTTTCTAAACATTATGCTCTCTTAAAAGTTTTGAAGGTTTAGAGGATTCGGAAACGTAAAAATTTTACAACGATTTCCACACTTCCAAAATCTGCAAAGCAAAGTTCTACGTCGAACCTGCTCGCAGCACCATCTTTAACTGCGTCGTAGTTGCTGTTCCTGTTGAAAAACTCCCCACACTCCCGGTCGATCTCCCAGCCCCAAACGACGCAGGATAGCAACAAGCATTCCATCTCATGAATGTTGGATTTGGATACCGCGCGTGTAATGCGTAGTAATGCTCAACTTGCCAGGAGCTGCTCCTCCTCCCGAGTCTGTGGCGTTCCTTTCGTCGGCGTGGGCCATGGGGCTCTGTTATTGCGCCTTGGTTGAAATAAATGCCGTTGCCGTCGTCGTCGTCGTCGTCGTCGGTTGTAGACACTACGACGCAAATGTTGAGCAGTGGTGGCAGATTTGAAGTTTTTTTTTAGTATTGTTTGGGTTTTTATAATTTATGTTCATTGAACAAATTCTAAGTGTTCAAAAGTTTAACAAAATTTGCAGCAGTAATAATATTTAAAAAAAAATCAAGTTTTACATAAATGAAATCGAATAATATTGTAGAAGAAGTCCTAATGATGATCATAAATTTCAATTGATTTAGAACCATTTTCGCAACATTTTGACAAAATACTGAAGGAGTTTCAAGTTATTTTCAAACATTTGTTTTGGACAGCTAAAGTTAGTTGTATGCATTCCAAACTCAAAATATTAAAAAAATAACAAACAAAACGTGGTAAAAACATAGGAATGAAAAAAGTGTTGTAAAATGCATTAAAAACCGTTAAACTGCGCCTGATCGCATAAATGTCCCATACGAATTATCATTGCTTTTGAGTTATTGATGCAGTTTGATTCAAAATCGGTTCAGAAAAGTCTATAACATCCAGTACTTTGCTCTAGAAATCAGGAGGAAATCCAGTTTTTCGAAGAAAACTTAACACGTAGCCTTATGTATGGGACAAACTTCAAATGCGTTTTTCTCAGCTTGCAGTTTTGCATATGGGACATTTATGTGAACATGGGCAGTTAAGATGTTTGCATTTATAACTTAAAACAAAAAAATTGTTCGAGAGCACAATTTTTTCGCGAAAAAAAAACTTTTCGAGTCCAAATATGCCAAACACGCAGAAACATGCAAATTAAGTTTTTTTCAGACCTCTATTTCCAAAAATAAAAATTATAGTTTTAGAAAAAAATATTTGGCTTCCTCTTGATTTTTCGGGCCAAAAGTCTTTATTTTGACACTTTGGCTCGACTCGGAGGACAGATCTGAAGTTTTTTTAAAAGGTCCTATAAACAAAATTTTCGATTTTTGCTTTTCGGGTGTTTTTAGAACCGCATTGAGTCAGGGGTAGTCAAAACACCCAAAAAGCTAAAATTGAAAATTTTGTTTATAGGACCTTTTAAAAAGTTAACTCCTGAGGTTCAGATTCAATAGACAAAATTACATGGAAAAACATATGCTTGGACAATTTTTGAATTTCCTTAGGGTGGTCCTATACACTTTTCTCTTAAATATCAGACATTTTCGAACTAAGATATCTCAAGTTCAAAGAAATACTCTCCTGGGATTTTTTACCATTTGTTGTACTATATCTCTCCCCTTTCAAACGCAATCGATTAAAATTTGGCCTGCGCTTTTTCAAGATATTTGAGCTTAATATTGCATCTTTTTATCTTAAAATTACATGCCTTTTCTCTAAAACCGAACCCTAAATTGCTAAGATCAAAAAACTGATTTTTGTAGGTTTGCTCAGATGCTTTTTCTATTTTTGGTCGTAGAAGGTTTAAATTGTGAGATGTGGTGTCGTCGATAAGGTTTCTTGGATTGTCAACAACTTTCTAGAAGAGAAAAAAAAATCCCTTTTTCATTTGCAGTAACTTCTATGAAGAGAGCACACAAGTCAATATTCGAAATCGTGAATTGTATTCACGTTTTCTATAAATGCACCATACTCATGAATAATTTCACGATTACGGGAATTGATATTTTTTCTGTGCAATTTAAAATTTTAGCAATAACCAAAGAATATAGACCAGACTCAATTATCTAAAGTCCTCGGAAAAATTTCACTTCCGATAATCGAACCCAAGTAACATTTTTAAACCAACTAGCCACCACCAAGTTTTATTGAGGTTTTATTGTAGCATCTTGATTGCTTAACAGTTTTATTTGGGCATTCACCGCAACTGTTGGCATTCACTGAAACTATTGATTAGCAAGAGTTAATTAATAGGTTCTAACAGGGTTTTATGTCTCGGACATAAAACCGGATGGAAATAAAAGCCGACTGGCTTTCAATGAGGTTTTATGAAAGTTTTAATAGAGGCTTGAAAACCAGATGGCAATGCCATGCCAAACGGTTTTATCGCATGCTTTGTTAAAACCTAGGGTGTTGTAGCTGCCAAGTGCTATTAGGCATGTAAAAAGCTCACTTAAAACCATAAGCTCCTAAAAGAGCATTTATCGCGGCCAAATAGTAGTGCATAAATATGGCGCTAAACGCGTGCTCTGATTGAATATGAGTGACCGCCAACTTGATTGAAAAAATAGATATTGAAAAATTTTATTTAAATTTGATGAAAACACACATTTATGCTGAATTTCTGGCATGATTAATATAGCGATAGATGTTTAAAAATATTTTGAACATTTTTTTCAAAGAATTGCAATAAAATATTTTTTAATATTAAACACTATGATTACAAAATATTGATTTTTGATGAAGCGAGTTGAATTTTTTGGCTCTATCTCCCCTACATTTATCAATAAAATTTCAACCGCAGCTGAATTTGAATTCAACCGCAGCTGAATTTGAGCCATCAATTGCGAGAAATAAGCTTTCAAATTATTTGGATTACCTCTAAATATCTACTATTTATCATCGCCACTTTTGACAACCATCTCCATAATTTCATTTGCCAAGACGAAGACTTATTTTTGCCAAAATAAAACCTATTTGGCATAAGACGTTTGAAGACGTATGAAATGTCATTTTTCCATAACTCCTGACTAGGTTTTAACAAAGGTTTTATCAAGGCTTTGAGGATGTTGTTAGGATTCAGTTGTAAAGCCTTGAACTCCTATGTAGGTTTTATAAACAACCTTTTGCGGAGGTCCTTTTGGGTTTTAAGTGGGGTTTATCAAGGTTCTGGGGAGTTTGTTACGACTAAGGGGTTTTAATGTTGGTTTTGGCTGATACGTTTTATAGCGGTTGTGACAGCTTTGATAAAGCCTAAAATGTTACTTGGGAATCTATTGTTTTTCGTTGTCTTGTTTTGGGTCGTTGAGCTCAAATGTGATCGCAAAAGTATTCCAAAGTGCTTTGGGAATTTTAAACTCAAGAAGGCAAAAAATGCATTTGCTATTGAAACAGGCAATCAACTGCTCAAATTTGACTAATAAAAGGACGCGTATGTCAAAGTTGATGTTACAAGTGAGAGAATAAAATCCATGAGAAAAATGTCCATGATTCGATTAATTATCCGAAGTTTCTAAGAATCGGATAATCGAACTTTTTATCATCGAACCTTGGATAATCGATAATCAAGTTTGAACTGTATTATACCTTCAAAACAAATTCAAAAAAATGTTTGGGCTCAATTTAAAATTCAATTAACATTTGAAAATTATTGAATTTCTGGTAGCAATGTAAAGTGTGCAAATAATCCAACGCGATAAAAATTGGCACCACTTCTCCGTCTCAATGAAATGATTCGGAGAGCGTATATGAATCGCCAGAGCGTAATTCCGCGAGAGAGAAGAAGAGAGCAATGCCTCACCGGCTGCCTGGCGGTGTACCGCGCGCTTTCCGTCCCAAGTGACTATTGCAGGGGGGGTTGAACATCGAAATCAGTTGCGTTCCGAGTCTTTCCAATGTAACATCACGCGGAGTACGCCGTATCGTATCGCCTTCGTCGTCTGGAATCCGCCGCCTGTCGACTCCAAAGCCTGTCCCGAAAGGCCGATCTGATCGACGACCCGACGTTCCCAAGAGGTCACGGTTCTAAGGGCTGACCTCCATTGGAGTACTCAGGAACAACTCGCAGATCTTCACCGGGACCAGTTCAAAGCGTGAACTCTAAAACACGCGGCCGAGGTCATCTACGCAGCGGAACCCAGCAGGTCAGTCATGACTCAAACCGTGAATCTCCAAGTGTCCACCGGCGCCCCAAAGTGACCACTGGCCAAGTTACCAAGCAGGTCGTCCCCCGGTCAGCACTAAACTCAAAAAACTCGCCAAATTGCGCCTTCTCCGTCGTCGAGCGTTCCACCCCAACCACCCCTCCCTTCTCAGCTCCTCACCTTAACCGTTTTCGAGCGGCGGTTTTATTACGTCGCAAAAAATCTGCAAGTGACGACGATGTAGGGCGTTGCGTTGTTGGTTCGGTCGGTCGTTCGGTCGTTTGCTCTCTCTAGCATAACGCCGCCGGTTGACGACATGGGACGTCGCGACGCAGCTTGATGCGTCGCCGGTTGCAGTTGCAATGTTCTGGACGGTGCATTTGGTTGCACTTTGCTGCACAGTAGAAATTTAACTGATGATAGAATAGGTTTCAGGAAAATTTATTCAAATTGACTTTCCTGAGTAAAAGTTACCTTCATTACAAAAAATAATTGAAATGTTACATTTTACGCATCACAACTTTTGTTTGCTGTGTGTAGTGTTGATTGATGGATAAACTGGTATGGAAGTTAAGATAAAACGATTTTGCCTTGAAATGTTAAGTGTGTTTAAAGTTGTGAAGCCTCGGCAAGGAAAATGCGTTCGCGGAGGCGATAGTTGAGTTTGTAACTATCAGAAAGGCACTGTTAGCACATCACAGTCTTATTCGTAAAATAAAAATACATTAAATTACTTCAAAGCGTATTGAAACTCATGCCCAATAATTACATTTTGACTCGTATGCTGGCATTAATAGGAGAAAGTAGTTTATGCATCAAATCGACACGAGTCGTTTTGCAACGAGTTCCAGACATCATTTTTTTTTTGCAACTCCGGAACACCCTTTGAGTGGAAATGAAAATCAAATGTCCAAGCCACCGTTTCGTTAAAAAGTTGAAATTTTCAGCATTTGTTTTGAAAAGTGTTTCAATTCGATTCTGCTGTTTTTGGTAGAGAAAAGTAGGCTGTTTCGTCGTGCGAGTATGACAGGAAAAGTGAGTAGGGGAACTATACCCTTTTTCAGCCTATTTCTATTATCGGCCTATCAGCACTTTGATCGTGAATTACAGCTTTCATAAAGTGTTTTTGACTGTTCCAAAGTAATAAATAGCTCAAATTAAAGTGAGCAAGCAACTCTCCATTGTTGATACATCTGAAAATGTTGATTTAATAGCAGAAAACGGCAAAAGTGATGAGAATTGGTCGAACGGCTTAGGGTGATTAAAATGGGTATATTTCCCCTAGTTTCACAACGGAATTGCAAAAACCAATAAATATTTCTTCAAAAAATTCATGTCATTTCAAAGGGCATGAATTAGGCTACCATGTCCTTTTATGAAATTTGACCAAATTTAAGAATATGCCCAGAATCTAGGGCTGCATCATTGTTTCTCTCTTTTCAGTTCATGGGTAGCAATCAGTCACTTTGATTATCTCAATAAACTATTCAAAATCTATGGCAGTCTTTAAAAACATGGATCGAAAGTGACTTTTGGCAAATTAATTAAGTTTTAACTTTATTTTGCCAACGGTTAAAAGTAATTTAGTGTAAAAATAGAAACTTCATAAAATTTAAATTCTTCTTAGTTTAACTTTTGAGCAATTCTCTGAGATTTCGGTCATTCGATTTTTTTTTATTTTTTTATCCGGCTGAAACTTTTTTGGTGCCTTTGGTATGCCCAAAGAAGCCATTTTGCATCATTAGTTTGTCCATATAATTTTCCATACAAATTTGGCAGCTGGCCATACAAAAATTATGTATGAAAATTAAAAAATCTGTATCTTTTGAAGGAATTGTTTGATCGATTTGGTGTCTTCGGCAAAGTTGTGGGTATGGATTTGGACCACACTGAAAAAAATGATACACGGTAAAAAAAAATGGGTGATTTTTAATTTCACTTTTTGTCACTAAAACTTGATTTGCAAAAAAACACTATTTTTTATGTATGTTTTAGAGGACATAAAATGCCAACTTTTCAGAAATTTCCAGAATGGGCAAAAAATATTTGACCGAGTTATGATTTTTTGAATCAATTCAGATTTTTTCAAAAAATCGAAATATTGGTCGCAAAAATTTTTCAACTTCATTTTTCGATGTAAAACCGAATTTGCAATCAAAAAGTACTTTTGTGAATTTTTGATAAAGTTCACCGTTTTCAAGTTATAGCCATTTTTAGGTAACTTTTTTGAAAATAGTCACAGTTTTTCATTTTTTTAAATAAGTGCCCATGTTTGCCCACCTTTGAAAAAAATATTTTTGAAAAGCTGAGAAAATTCTCTATATTTTGCTTTATCGAACATTGTTGATACGACCCTTAGTTGCTGATATATTGCCATGCAAAGGTTAAAAAACAGGAAAATTTATGTTTTCTAAATTGATGTTTTCTAAGTCTCACCCAAACAACCCACCATTTTCTAATGTCGATATCTCAGCAACTATAGGTCCGATTTACAATGTTAAAATATGAAACATTCGTGAAATTTTCCGATCTTTTTGAAAAAAAAAAATACCTTCAAAAATTTAAAATCAAGAATAACATTTCAAATGGGTGTAATATTGAATGTTTGGCTTGTATGAAATGTTAGTCTTGATTTTAAATTTTTGAAAATATTTTTTTCGAAAAGATCGAATGTTTCATCTTTTAACATTGTAAATCGGATCTATTGTTGCTGAGATATCGACATTAGGAAATGATGGGTTGTTTGGGTGAGACTTAGAAAACATCAATTTTCCTGTTTTTTAACCTTTGCATGGCAATATCTCAGCAACTATGGGTCATATCAACAAAATGCAATAAAGCAAAATATAGAGAATTTTCTTAGCTTTTTAAAAATATTTTTTTCAAAGGTGGGCAAACATGGGCACCAATTTTAAAAAATGAAAAACTGCGACTATTTTCAAAAAAGTTACCTAAACATGGATATAACTTGAAAACGGTGCACTTTATCAAAAATTCACTAGAGTACTTTTTGATTGCAAATTCGATTTCATAGCTCGGTCAAAAATTTTTTGCCCATTCTAGAAATTTCTGAAAAGTTGGCATTTTATGTCCTCTAAAACATACATAAAAAAATAGTGTTTTTTTGCAAATCAAGTTTTAGTGACAAAAAGTGAAATTAAAAATCACCAATTTTTTTTACCGTGTATCATTTTTTTTCAGTGTGGTCCAAATCCATACCCACAACTTTGCCGAAGACACAAAATCTATCAGAAAATTCCATCAAAATACAGATTTTTGAATTTTCACATATCATTTTTGTATGAACAGCTGCCAAATTTGTATGGAAAATTATATGGACAAACTAATGATGCAAAATGGCTTCTTTGGGCATACCGAAGGCACCAAAAAAGTTTCAGCCGGATAAAAAAATACAAAAATTAAAATTAAAGAAAAAAGACCGTTTTCGTAGAGAACTGCTCTTTTGTTAATTGAAGTTTTTATTTTACGAAATTGATATTGAAATTGATTTTTTTCAATATTACTTTACACATGATTATAAAAAAAATATCGATCGTTTTGTTATCAGGAGTGACAATAAGTCTGGGGGTTAGATTGGGTCATGACCAAATCTCATCCGATGACGTTTCTAAAAGTTAAGCTGTCCAAAGAATCATACAATGCCGTCCCTTTTCCAATTCAAACTAATTTTCGTTGAGAAAAAGAGAGTATCAAATGTTTTCATAATAATAGTAAATTAACTATTGAAACTATCCAAATTTGTCGCCGTCTTGATAACTTGTCGTACGTGCATTTTGGGCCAAATTGAGTTAAGAACGCCATTTTGTGCAGATCACAATGACTCCACGGCGTGTTTTCTAGAACAACCTTATCAGGAAAAAATAGTCATCGCCACTTCCAAATGTGTCTTATAGGAAATTTTTTCAGCTTTCCAATGCTTCTAAAAGCGAAATGTTTCATCGGGAAATTTCTGAGATATCTCTATTTTAAGTTTTTTGGTTTTAAATTCCTTTATTATTTATTGGAAACTTCATACTAACAGTCCAGAAAACTTATCAAATGATGTGTTTCATGGGTCATTTACTCATCAAAATGTGCAGACAAGAAACAACTTTGTAGAAGGTTGCAAACCGCTAAACATTTTGAAAATTATGTTTTATCTAAGTTTTTGAGTATATGGGATTTATTCAGAAATTAAAATCATAAAACAGTGTAAAAATGTATTTTTTACAAGAGTTATTTGATAATTACATATTTTTTGTGTACAAATATCACGTGTCTACTCTGATTAAGCTTGTTCAACCGAAACTTTGACAGATTTGTGATTGTTAATGGTATTATTGAATTTTAATGAATAAATTTGATATTTTCTTAAGCAAACATTAACCAGGAACATAAATACAAATATGATTTGAAATCGAAAATGTGCTACATATTACTGTAGCAAGCTTCAGAAGTCATATTTTCATGAGTATTACATAAAGATAAAATTTTATAAAATGTTTTCTGTAGAAAATGCACTTAAAAATAGCAATAAAACTCGAGTCTTCCAATTCAGAATTCTGAAAACACCGTCACAAACATTTATTTTTGTTTGAACAAAAATTAAATAGTATTTTAACAAAAAAAATCTAACAGAAACTTTCTTTCCAAACTATTTGAACAAAAATCAAGACATATATATTTTTTTAAATGAGATTGAAGATGAGAGTCTTATCAACTTCTAAAATATTGCTAATTCCTTGATCATTTAACCCTCTACTGCCCAAATTTTTTTTTCGAAGATATTTATTTTTCCCGTGTTCAGGAGGTCATTTTGAGCAACTTTTGTTCTACGAAAAACTTTATTTATCTTGTTTTATGTTTTTCTTGTTTCATTTTTAGTATTTTAATTTGCATTTATATTGTTTAGTTTATGTTTGTTTTTGGTAGTATTTGGCCTACTCTACCACCTAATATGATTACATTTCGCCTATCTAATTTTTTCACGTTTTTACAGTCACTTTTTCAATTTTTTGCATGTTTTGCACATTTTCTGTTATAGAATCGCACCATCATCATTTAAATTGCAAAAAAATGCGTAGAGGCATAGTCTGGGACACTACAAAAATTACTGCATACATCTTTTTACTGAAAACATAGGAAATGTTAGTAAAAAACACAGCCAAAGTTGACCCCTAAAAAAATGACATTTTTAAAAACATTGGCAAAGTCACATAAAATAAGTTAAACTTCCAACCCTGAAATTTTCTAAAATTTTAAGAGTTCTTCTTTCTAATGCTTTTTAAAGATCAAAAATCGGTTGGAAAATTGATTTTTGGCGAATTTTTAGATCGAAGCCCGTCTAAAGGCGGGGTTAGGTTGTAGAGGGTTAATACAAAAAAAAACTGAAACAATCATTTCATACTAATGAAAAGTATTTCTACTAAAGCTAGCACCAGTAATTTGCAGTATAATTTCGAGTTTTGTACATGTTTTGTATCCATGCAACTAGTTAGTGTTTGATTAAGGAAATATGATATTTATTCATAAAAATGTTGTAATAGGGGAACATCATCTAATTCTAGCGTGCCTCTAATGTTGCCATATCAGAACTTTGGCACTCAGCTACTGCTCATTAAAGGCGTTTTTAACTGAAATCGAGTTATAAATAGCTCAATTAGAAGTGAGCAAGCAAGTTTCTATCAAAAGTTTTGCAAAATTAGTTGTTTAAATAGTGATAATGAGCAAATTGGACGGAATTAGGAGCAAGTCCTTAACCTGCCAAACATACGAGAATTTCCCCTACCCTCTTAATTTCAAACCTGTAGAAATTTCGGTTGTATCAGCTAATTCCAAGCTGAATCAGAGCAGACCGGTGTTCTTTGTACACAACAATTATGTAATAATCTATTTGTTCTTGTAAAACTAATATTTCAAAACGGTTTTATTATTTTATTATTTGAATAAATCCCACATATTTAAAAATTCGGTTAAAATTTAATTTTCAAAATGTTTAGCGGTATGCAACCTTCTACAAAGTTGTTTCTTGTCTTATTTTGCACATTTTGGTCAGTAAAATACACATGAAACACACCATTTGACAAGTTTCCTGGAAAAAAAAGTTTCCAATAAATGATCAAGGATTTTAAAAGAAAAAACTTAAAATAGAGATATCTCAGAAATTTCCCGATGAAACATTTCGCTCTTAGAAGCATTGGAAAGCTGAGAAAATTTCCTATAAGACACTTATGAAAGAAGTGATGACTATTTTTTCTCCTTAAGGTTGCCCAGAAAACACGCCGTGAGAGATTTTCAACGAAATCCGAAAAAAAAACTATGTGCATTTTTGTCACTTTACATATGAAAGTAGTGTCATGTCGTGCTATCTTGTCACTCCCTGAAAATTGATGTAAATGCGACAACTGGCCAAAGGGATTCCGGGTCAGAACGCGTTTGACGCATGTACAAGTTAGACTACCGTAAACATTTGTAAATTATAACTCGGGACTCCAGCAACCAACTTCAACCAAACTTCGGGACAATGCACATAGTGGTCAGCCAAACAAAACGTGTTTGTTATTGTTTACATTGCGTGCTTTCGTTTTTGTTTATTCAAGGTCAAACATTAAAACGCCTTTTTCACGGAACGTTAAAATGGCGGGTGCTGTAACCCGAAGCCTTTGTTCATCGTATCAAAAAGTGGCCAAAGACCAAATTGGAAATTGGACGGGCTTTCTAAAAATAATATACTGAAAAAAAGTGTAAAGAACAATATGTATATCCCAAGGGTGCAATCTTTCAAAATAGGTTAAAAAAAAGAATTAATCAACTAATTTAAACTTTATAAATATTTCAAAAACATAATTGTGGATATTTTTCAGTTGCAAGTAGGTGGTTTGACTGTTTATTTCATCATGAGCAGAAAAAACTGCTTACTTACAAATCCGCAATTTCCAATTTCCATTGTTTGCTTGAAATAATATTTTTTATAGGTCTTTATTGTTTTTATTAAAATGATGGAAAATGTATTTTTTCTCTCT
The DNA here is from genome assembly GCF_016801865.2 of Culex pipiens pallens. Taxonomy (NCBI): domain Eukaryota; kingdom Metazoa; phylum Arthropoda; class Insecta; order Diptera; family Culicidae; genus Culex; species Culex pipiens. The sequence goes on from NC_068938.1 coordinate 86,751,323, forward strand.
CTTTTATCAAAATACCTGCTTTCTGGGTCAACTTCAAAACCATGTGCGCATACGGAACGAAGCGCACCATTACTTTACACTAACTTAACATTGTATGGTACATTTCCCGCTGCAGCTCATAATTAATAAGCGTTGTATTCACCTTCCGGCAACTGTCTCGAAGCCGTGGAGAGTGGGTGAAGTAGGAAAAACAACAGCGCCCCCTCTAACTAATCACTATTGTGTGTTTTTCTTTCTTGTAGGAGCGCAAGGAAAGCGGCAAGCGGGGACGTAAACCAGGCCGCAAAGCTTCAACGGAGAAGATCGATATGAAGGCAAAGCTGGGTAAGTAACTGGGTGGTGTTGCGGAGTTAAAGTCGTGTTAATAATTTAAACATATCACGTGCAATTTTAGAACGCAGCCGACAGAGCGCGCGCGAGTGCCGGGCACGCAAGAAGCTACGCTACCAGTATCTGGAGGAGCTGGTCAGCGATCGGGAGAAGGCCGTGTTCGAGCTGCGCCGCGAGCTGGAGAAGCTCCACTTCTGGGCGCTGGAGATCGATGCCGGACGCTTCCCGGAGGGTCTGCAGGAACTGCTCGAGGAGCTGGGCGCCATGAAGCAGGAGTAGATTCGGTTTGGAATTGGATTTTTTGTTTTATTTTTTGTATTAGTCCGCCCTAAGTTTGCTCCGTTGGTATACTTTATAAGTATCTGAGTTGAGTAGGATTGGGAAACATGTAAATTTGGCCTGTTCCTCGGTTCAATTCGACTTTTGACGATTGGTTCTAGTTTGATTCGTTGATCTGATCGTTAGTGACGTTACAGATGTATGATTGGCTATCAGTTGGTTTTAGTTAAACGTTATACTTTAATGTAGCTTTAGTTCGCTTAGGTTTCTACCAAAATGTTGACAAGAAAAAAATAAACAAAAACATTGAAAAATAACTAAAAACACAAAAAAAAATTAAAGTTACCTCAAGTATCGGTAATATTAAGTACAACCAAAACAAAAGGTACAATAGAAGATAAATATAATCATCAAACAATAAAGCAAACCTTGATGTACATAAACTAACAAGTCCCCACAACGAGACAGTGATTTAAAAAAAAAACAATGCATTATATTAGCCTTGTCATACGTAGTCGCTGCACTTAAAACTGGTTTCCTGAAGTTGATCCAATCGTAGAGAGAAAGGAACAAAACAATAGCTCCGCTTGAACGGTAGTGCACTCTCACGCGCACACTTACCTGAAGAAAAGAAAACAAAAGGAACAAAACACGATTTCCGCTTTGCTAACTGCAACAGAATTAACAAGGTGACAAACAAAATTAATACAGCAACTATTTTTGTAATGCCGATTTATAAAAGTACCAATTAAATTATTACATGGAATGGAAAAGTTGTGTTTCTGTTTTTACTTGCGATGACTTCAAAACTGTACGGGTATATGACCTTACGTTAGACCTAGTAACAATGATGCCACTCATTCTTCAAATCATTCATAGACTTGGTGGTGGAAGTGTTAAATTAAAATCTACTTGGGGCAGAAAGGGCCTCCCTTTTTATTTTCATTCATTTTTAAAATTTCGTTGAGATTGGAATGCTAAAATCTTGATAGAAAAAAACCACCAAAAGATCCCCAAAAATTTACTGAAACGAGGTTTCGCGGAAATAATCAATTTTCTATGCATCAAAAGCTTCGTTTTTTCACCAGGAATCATAATTCAAAATGGCTAACGGTAAGAAAAAAAGGCAGTCCTCACCAGCAGGATCGGCAGATTTGAAGAAGCTAAAGAATGCCGAAGCGCTACCTGCAAACCCAGGCAGTCTGAGCAAGGACGCTCAAAATTCGTCTGGAAATCAGTTTGCTACCCTCCCTGTGGACGTGAGCGAGAAGGAAGAATTTGAACGACGGGAGAAGGTTCCACCCATTTTTGTGAAAACATCGTCATCGGATTCGGTGCGAAAGTGGCTGACCGGGTTTATCAAATCTGGCGCTTTACGAGCTTCCATTCGGTTGTGTGCTGATGGACTAAAAATTCTGCTACCTGACAGAAAGAATTACAACTACGTTCGGGATTTTTTGAACAACACAAACATTGAATACTACAGCCATGACGATGTACGACATGGATGTGAGTGTGCTGAAAGAAGAGCTAAAAACTCTTAAGTTGAACGTAATCGAAGTCTTCAAGATGACGAGATGCAACAAGGACATCAAGTATCTTGATCAACTGTACCTGGTTCATCTCGAGAAAGGATCGACAACGCCGTCTGAGCTGAAAGCAGTTCGGGCAATTTTCAACATCATCGTGACTTGGGAACGTTATCGTCAAGTGCACCGTGACGTGACACAATGTTCGAACTGTTTGCAGTTTGGGCATGGTGGAAGGAACTGTTTCATGCAACCTGCGGAGGTGAGCACAAAACTCAAGCTTGCAACACAATCAACGAGAACATCGAAGCCAAATGCTCCAATTGCGGTGGCGACCATTCGACCAAGAATCGGAGCTACCCAAAACGTGCTGAATTTGTAAAAAATCGGCAGCAAGCGACGAAAACACCACCAGCAGCGGGATCTGTTCGAGTGGTTCCAAATCTACAGCCATTGCCGTTGAACCAGCGGCAAAAAGTTGTAGAGAATACAACACCTCCAGGCTTCAGTCAGCAATCGAGGGAAAACCAACCAGCATCAACGGATGAAGGCAGCAGTGACCAGTTTTCACTACTAGAACTTCTGAACATTTTCATCGAGACGACAACAACACTGTGTGGTTGCAAAACTCGCCAGGAACAAGTAATAACCGTTGGAGCACCCGTCTTAAAATACAATTTCTACACAGAAAAAAAAGTGTGATTTTACAGGACACTGAACGGATGTTTTGAATGTAAACATGCTTAATGTAAATTTGAAAATCGTTGTATTGCTTTTAAAAAGGGTAAATGTAAATCGAAATTGAATGTAACCTTTAAATCCCATGTAAAGGATCTCAATTTTGTTGACATTGGCCAAATTTGAAAGTATGAAAAGCATGTAAATGCATTTTTGATGTAAAATGTTGTAAATGTAAACTCAAACAGCATTTAAATTGAAATTGCTACCTTATTATGGAATGACAGCTCAAGCGGATGGCAAAAACAAATCAGTGCAATGTTATGATTGTTTTGTGCGCATGAAACTGAAGCTTTTAAACTGTTTGTAGCTGATTCCGCTGGTGCATGGTGAAGGAAAGGTCACAAAATTTTATGCCGGAAGGCGGAAGTCAAAGGGAACTTGTTTGTTTACGTTTTAAGATCATTTGGGGTCGTCTTTGGCATGGCTTGGCGGTGGAGATGTTGAAAGTGATTGAGTGCGGAATATGCCGGTGTAAACAACAAGAATCAGCATCAAAACAGGTAAATTGATGTTCTACCACATACAAAAGTTTAGTTGAGATTAAGACCATGGGATAGATTTTTAGGCAGGGCCTCTAGCGTCAGCAGCGGAAATTGGTTTCCAAACGGGAAGATGCCTGGAGCTGGGGGGACGACGGGTAGTTGTTCTTCAGAATTACCTTGTATATGCTCACCTTTCTAAAGATGTTCTTTACCCAGCTGGAGGCGGTCAGGCCGGACAGCAGTTCGAAGACGAGCTGGGCAAACCAGGAGTCCTTGTCAAACTTCTGGTGGATCTATCTTGGTACAGTTCGTATTTGGTCTGGATTTTCCAGACAGCGAGGGTCACTCGTAGGTTAGGACAAAGATCGATGCTTTGAACAAGCTTCCAGGCTCGGTCCGGTCAACGATCGAACCCTACAACCTGAAACTCGGTCTCGCCAGCTTTAGTTATCGGTGTAGCGGAATCTTAGTTCTTCAGTGTTGGTCGTACTGGTTCTTCACCAACTGAAACAACGCGAGAAACTTTCAAGAACTTCACGGTAAGAATACAAATCATTTTTAAAACTAAAGTTTAAACTAAAAAATATATTTTACAGAAAAAAACTGCTCTGGCAGGGAATGGAAAAGATAAACTAACGGGATGACAGCAAAAACACTGAAAACAAACAAATTTTGCACGCTGCAAGAGAATTCGTAGAAAATCTACACAAAAAAACAATACACGTTATGAAGAGGTTGGTCATTAAACCAAACTAAACTCTTGTTTTGTTCGGTATTCTTAAAAAAACGTGTACCTCAGTGCTATGGTTGGTGTCTTGGATAACAAGGTTTGGCTACACCCTAACCAAAAATCATGATTGTCTGAGTTCAATATCCCACTTTTCATACGATTTCTTGAGTTCAGGTCTAGAACCATAAAAATGGTTATATGGGTTAAACTGAAAAATTCGTATGAAAAGGGAGTTGTTGGACTCAGCAAATCATGACTTTTCGTTAGGGTGTAGAGACAGTTTGCCATCACATAAACAGTTTGCTGCCACTTTATTTTGAGGTGCCTGTTTTCTTAAATTTAGTGTTCAAAATGTCTCGCTACGGCTTGAGCGCTGAGGACGACCGCTTCCTGACCGAGATGGACCAGTCGGAGGAGGTCGGCACCGACGCCGCACCCCAGGAGGAGGAGAACAATCAGTCGTACGGCGATGAGATCCAGATGACTTCCAAGCAGGTTCTGGACGCACTTCAGCACGCCTGGATGAACGAAAAGTTTGCCGTGCAAATCTTGCCGTACGAGGAACCGATCGTGGACATGGTGCTGAGTCAGTTGGTTTACATAGAGGTGGAGCGGATACGGTACGGAGAAGCGGCTGTCGGCGGGGGAGCTTCAGTTTGCGACGGATTTCTACAAGAGTCAGATGGCGGTGCGGCACATGCCGCGAAGCTTCCAGGACGATGAGACCTTCCGCAAGGTGGTGCCAAACCTTGACAGCCACGTGTTTGTGCGGGCGAAGGAGAACGAGGCGAAGTTTTCGATTAGTGCGGACCATGAGACGATTAATGTGGCGGCGGGGTCGGTGCACATGTTCAAATATAGGGACGTGGAACCGCTCGTGTTGGAGGGGATTGTGGAGTTGATTTAGGGTGTTTTAAATACAGGTTTAAAAAAATACGGTCCGGTAACTGTTGCTTCCGGAACCACAAATGCAACATCCGCTAGATGAAGCAGAAGGCTAAAGTGTAATCCTGAAAGCGCGTCGTTCTGCGGATGGCCCTGAAGTCGGATCTGCTGCTGGTGACCGGTCCTTTTGCCCTGAACAGCTGTCTGGTTCGTCGTGTCTCGCAGAACTACGTCATTGCGACCAAGACTCGCGTCGATCTGCGCAAAGTCAATATCCCGAAGCATATCATCGACGGCCACTTTCGTCGGGCATGCAAGAAAACCAGCCACATTGAGAAGGACATCTTCAAAAGGAACGTGCCGTCGGAGCAGCGCAAGGCCGACCAGAAGAACGTCGACGAGGAGGTCCTGAAGGCCATCAAGCAGAGGCGACTCGTGCCCGAATGAAGTACCTGTTCAATGTTAAAACATTTTTTACAAGCTTTTTTTCTTTCCAATGGCTTTTATTTTTACGTTTTATTATTTTTATACTATTATAATTTTCTGTTTATGCAAAAAAATAATAAAAATTATGATTAAGACTTTTTTATCTCGTTAAAATGTATTTTTAAGACTTAATCATTAGCGTGGGGAATGTGGAAAAATAGAGCAATCGCTCTGCCATCCTTATCGAAATTCAAGGGAAGTTATTGAATATTATACTGAATTTTAAAAGTATTCATCAGGATGTTCAGAAAAAAAAAACATATCCTTAACAAAAGAAAACTGTTTGTTGGGCTTTTTTAAGCTAACTTGGTTACTATTTAAAAATTAAATTGACATTTTACTTTATACTTTTTAGAACCAGGTCGTATCGCTTTTGATCCTTTGTCAAATTTTTAGAGAATCGAATTTACTCACTTTTATGTCCTCATGGTTTTGGAATTCAATTTCCGAATAAAAAGAAGGGCTTTTGATGTTAAAAACAAAACTATATTGACATGAATCCGAGATAATTAAAATATTTGTTTTTAGCATCAGTGAAAAAATGTTTTCAGAACAAATTCATGCTACAATATATGATAATAATATATACAACTAGAGTGAACCGGGACTACAGTCTCAATAAACACAGTCGTTTTTGGAGCATTTAATGGCATCAAATCTTAAACTTTTTAGGACTGCATCCGCTTTAAATAGAACCATCCGAAAAATAAAATAACGATCATGGTTGAATCTACTCAGTAGCACAGCACCTTTGATATTATGCAAAACAAGGTGCTTAAATCCCTTCCCTGATCTACTGTCATAATTCTTCTAATGTGTCCCGATTCTGGAAAAAGCACAGTACTTTTTTCTTTCAATTGTTTCAATTCAATTTATCAATCACACGATCTTAACTTAACATTACATCACTTTCCAGTAGAGCAAGAATCCACTTGTAACCAAGAAGATCGAAGAGGTTCAACGCGCGCAGTTGAACATTCCAGTTCTAAAACAAGCCATCACCAGTCTGCGCAAAACAGCTTGATGCCTAAAAGTGCGCCAAATATAGAGCAATATCTGTCGTGCTCTCGCGCTCTCTCATTTATACATGCTCGCAACGTGCTGTCAACGCGCTGGCTTGTTTACTTTTTGCATGCAGCTCCCTGGAGAGCTGAGCGAGCTAAGTCGGCTGGGGGCTGGGGGTGGCATTTCGCTCTCTCCCAAAAATGCTGTCAGTTGGCTGTCAGTTCACGCTCTCAGATTGAACCTGATTTACCAACACATCGATACTGCCGCTGCGTATGAATAGGAAGCTCTTTACATGTGTTGATTTTTTTCTGTATGGAGATTTTTTCCCCAACGTTCAAAGGGTCGGTGTTGAACGCGACGAGCATTTGCGCGTGGCCCGCTAGGCTGGCTCGCTTTGGTATTGGTGGGTTGTAAAGAGAGGTAACGAGTAAAGGGTGGCGGGCCAAAGCTTTTTCGGTGCATGCAGCGCTGCTGAACATAGGGCGTTGATTTTATTAACGTATATTCAAACAAAAATTGTAATTGTATGTTGCTGGTTTAAAAAGCACCACGGCACATAAATAAAAAAAAATATCCACTTGAAATCGGCTACCTGTTCAATGAACAGGTTGAACAGGTGGACGAGTCGCCTCTGCCATCAAGGTACACCCAGATGCTAGAGGGATCCGCCGGTACCTCAGACGATGTTTTCCCCGTCATCGTAAGTATATTCTTTAAATGTTAGGCCTTCAAAGGATTATGCTAAAGAGTTTAATCTTTTCTTTTAGGTCATGTGCAGCCCCAGTCTGAGAATTTCGCGGGTCAACGGAGACTCTGCAGCACAAACAACCCAAATGCATCATTGGGTAAGTACATTCCGTATTGCAAAAATCACCAGATAAGATTTAATTTCCACTACAAAAATTGCTTTTGTGAATTCAATTTTGCCCCGTTGAATCTAGATTTCGATTCTATTTTCAAACACTTTTTGTATTGATAGTTGAGAGTTATACTTTTGCGAATTGTTTGGTGAACGTTCTTGAGTATTAAAACATGTTTGTATAATGCTCAATTTTGTTCAAAAAAGCAATCCAAAAGTATGCTATCCAAAGCAACGATCTACAAAAGCGTCTGAAAATTACATCGGATCTAGATTCAGCGGGGCAAAAAAAAAATTCGTTTGGGTAAATTTACGTTATTTTCATCGGAAATTTACAGGATTGCGAAAAAAATTTCTTAGGCACATTTACGTCGGATGAAACGTAAATTTCCAATGAAATTAATGTAAATTAGCATCATTAATGACGTGCACTTTTGGTACATCATAAATGATGTAAATTTACCGGAATTTTTTTTTCTGTGTAGTTTATTCGTTCTAATGATTTTGAATATTTCAAAGAATTTTTATTTTAGTTTTAAGTTAGGATTAGTTGTTAAAGTGATTTTTCTTTTCTTTTTTACCCAAATGTACACAGAAAAAAATATTTCTGTAAATTTACATTATTTATCATGTACCAAAAGGTATCATGATAAATGATGTATATTTACATTAGGTTCATTGGAAACTTACATTAGATTCATTGGAAATTTACATTAGTTTTGAAAATTTACATTAGTTTTGGAATTTACGAAACGAAACGAAACTATTGGCACTACGCCCCCCAGGGCATGGGCCTTCCTCTAACGTGGGATTTCTGCTCCAGCGCCTCTGACGAGACAGGAGAATACGGGACCGACGTTTTACTTCACCATCCGATAGAAGCTCAGTGGATAAGGCGGGAATCGAACCCGCGTCTCATAGCATCATCGGGATCGGCAGCCGAAGCCGCTACCCCTGCGCCACGAGACCCATTGGAATGAGTGGATTGGAATGAGTGAAACGGGCAGTAAAAGGAAATTATGATTTTAAAAAGTTGTTTCACAGGTAGGGGACGCTTTCTCGTCGACGGCCAAGTGGAATAACGCTGGACTGGAATCGAACGGACGACGGGTAGGATGTTCGGTGTTACTGCTGCTACCCGCTGCCGAATGAGCCATCTTCGCAACAACTCAGGCAGTGGGCCAGCGAAGTATGAGAGCGATAGAAAGAGAACCAAATATAACTATTTTTAGTTCGGGTAGTTTCGAAGTCAGCGTTTGGCAGAAATACATTGGATATATGATTTACATTAAATAGGAATTTACAGGAAGCCGAACACGGGTAGAAATTCATCAGATTTGAGTTTCCATGCTCAACGTTTCCATTAGATTCATGATTTACATTAGATTTAGATTTACATTGGAGTAATTTCCATGACTTTTTACTCTTTACATCATATTTCAACATTGCATTGAGTGAGTTTACATAAGAAACAGTAATTACGTGCTGTGTATATTTACATATTTTTTTATTTTTTTCAGCAGCAGTAACACCGAGCATCCTACCCGTCGTCTGTTCGATTCCAGTCCAGCGTTATTCCACTTGGTTGGCCGTCGACGAGAAAGCGTCCCCTACCTGTGAAATAACTTTTTAAAATCAGAATTTCCTTTTGCTGCCCGCTTCACTCATTTTAAAATAGAACATAGGCCACACCCATTTCCTACTGCAATCCAAGTCGAGCTTCTCATTCCCATTGGCCAATCAGAATTAGTTGATTTGAACTAATGTAAATTTCAAAACTAATGTAAATTCCAAAACTAATGTAAATTTTCAAAACTTATGTAAATTTCCAATGAATCTAATGTAAATTTTCAATGAACCTAATGTAAATATACATCATTTATCATGATACCTTTTGGTACATGATAAATAATGTAAATTTACAGGAATATTATTTTCTGTGTGGTACTCTAAGTTCGATTTTTGTACCCAAACTCGATACATTATTTTTAAGCAATTACATAACTGAATTCTGCCCTGCGTAAAATGGTGTATACTTTCAAGGCATTTTGGTGTAATTTTACCATTGTGTTGTAGAAGCATAGGAATGTCTACTCTATCAAGGATTTGCTAAAGTCAGTATAAAGTGTCTGTACTCAATTCTTTTTCTCCATTTCATTCAAAATGTACCCTCTTTCACCACTTTATTATGCAATTTTACCTTAATTTAGAGTGGAAAAGTGACATTACGCCAGAAAAGTGGTAAAATTACTCATATTCAGAGGTGAAATTCCACATTTTTCTGACATATAAGATGTTACTCTTCCCATATCTAGAGTTTTTTAATAGGTCCCTTAAACATATTAAAGACAATAGCTTATAGGACCCTTAAAAAACTCTAAAGATGTAATATAACCATGAAACGCTCGTCAAATTACCTTTCTCCCATGCTTAAAATGAACCAAATCGAAGTACTTTTAATTTGGATCCTATGGATTGAAGTCGAATTGACGACTCAATTTCGATGTATACTTTGTAATTTATGCCATGTTTTAAGGGATTTCTTCAAACTATGTAGTTCAATCAAAGGCACCGAAATGTTATTCAATTTTCGTATAATCGTATGTATTTGCAACTAGTAGCATCAATCTGCCATACCACAAACAGTTTCTTCAATAGAAGGAAGTATATTATTTACAAAAAGATTGCATTTTTTTTAGCTTTGGCGTGTTCTCTTTTCACGAGGCTTTGAACGTTTTTTATTCTAGCGTTTTTTCATAGCCCTTTTGCGGTTGCGTAACTGAAAAACAAACTCTCTCGAAATAGTCTTGGTTATACATTTGCGCTCGGTAGGTGTAATTCCGTATGTTTGGCGGGAAAGCTACCGTGAAAAGACAATTTACCTTAATATCACGCAAAACGTTTATAATGAGCTTTGGTTTCGTTCCTAACACACAATATTTTTAGCTTAAAAACATATGCACAAAAAATGGACGAAGGATTAAAAAAACCGATCGCTTTCTTTCTCTCCGGGGCGTAACACTACCGTTCTCCTTGAATCCTACAGCTAGCTGCTGGTCCTAATCAGCACATCACATCGGGGATATCACGCACGTGGGAACAACAATACTATTTTACAAAAATAGACTTAAACGTAAACAACAGCAGGGAGCGGACCTGGTCTGGGGCGCCCTCAGCTTGGCCTCTATAAATAGTTGGTATGACGTAATGGTCGCCATCTTGGAATTGGTAACCGGGGTGGGGGTGCGTAGGGCGGGGGATGGGTGTTGGGGATGTGGGTTTGGTTTCTTTTCTTTCTAGCAGTCTTGTTTCCTCGAGCCCTTGGGCTAACGAGCAGGAGTTGTTCACTTGGCGGTTGGCAGGGAGAAGCCGGTGGGGGTCTGGAACTGGAATGGTGACAGCTGGAGAAGCTGGAATGACTGGGGTTGGGCCTCGAGCTGCAGGGTACCTCCCGGGTTGGTCGGTCCGGTCAGGGTGAATGACTGGGGCATCGCTTGCTGGTGCTGGCTCATGTCGTACATCTGTTGCTGGTTCGGTGGTGAGGCGATCACTTCCTGCTGGCTAGTTCCGGCTCCGTAGTGGTCTACATGACTGTAATGGCCCTCACTGCTGGATCCCTGGTTCTGGTAGTCGCTCTGCTGAGGGAAAGTCGACGGTCCGTATTTGGGCTGCTGGTTGTACTGCACAAGCTGTTGGTTGAAGTAGTTGGTACTTTCCTGACTATTGTATTGCTGTTGCTCTTGTTGTTTCTGTGGCTGTTGCTGGTAACCACTTTGAGCCGGAGATGGCGGATGAGTGAAGTACGTGGTATGCGAGTAGTGGGCACCACCGTTCTGATGCACTTGGGTATTCTCGGAGCTGCTGCTGACGCTGCTACCTCCATACGATCCTGAGTTTTGTTCGTGGTGGTCTTCGGTCACCGGCGCTGAGTAGCTTTGTTGTTGTTGTTGATTTTGTTGTTGATTTTGTTGCTGCTGTTGGTGTTGTTGGCTCTTGTAATCTTCTTGTTTCTTCGTTTTCTTGGTCTTGTTCTTCTTATATGTGGTTTTGGTCGTTCTCCTGTAGCCCTCCTCACCGTTCGAGTATTCATCGCCATAATGCCTCACCTCATGCTGTTGGGATTCAAACGGATGCAGTTTTGTGCTCGAGTATCCAATGTCCTTGTCGAAGGGGAACGAAGTGAATGTTGAACTGCTGGATGACTTGACCGGAACGGGTACCTTTTTCTCGTATGGCACGAACACTTTCACGGGGTACGGAACGTGCTTTTCAACTTCGACCTTGACGGGCACTGGGACTTTTTTCTCTACCTCAACTGGATACGGGATTTTTTTCTCAACTGGGTACGGAACTGGTTTCGGGACCTCGTAAGGAACCTTTACCTGTTTAAAAAAAATGGAACAATAGATTACGAGATTTGAAAGCTAAGATTGAAGTTTGAAATCTATAGCCAAAGTCTGCAGAAACGCTTAAGTTTTTTTTAAAATATATTCATACCTCGTAAGGAACTGCGACTTTCTGGTATACCGGATAGGGCTTCGGTACATGTACAATTTTCTCAACGATCTGTAATTTGGTATATTCATTAGGGAAGTGAGGAACTTATACTTGATTAGGGCGATTATTATGAATGATATACCTTCTCGACCGGATATGGCTTATCCACGTGAACGATCTGTAAATAGGTAAATTTATTTGTGAAATAAGAAATTACTGGAAACATATGATGGATTAAATTATAGCGATTATTATAATAACTATACCTTCTCTACTGGATAAGGGACCTTCACCTCAACCGGATACGGTTTCGCGATATGAACGGGCTTTTCGACGATCTGAAAATAGATGTAATCATTAGAAAGTAAGAAACTAATATTTAGAAGAATTTCTATTTAGAAACATATATTGTACGTTTCACTCAAAGGCACAGGCCTCGTGAAATTTCAAAATGTGTCGTAGACATTGTTGCAAGGATTCCAGCAATTTTAGTGCAACAAAAAATTAGCCTGACAACAATGCCAAACGATTTGCCGCGTGTGTCTTGAGTAAATATTGAATGAAATAAAGCCTGTTATTTTTATTATACCTTCTCGACCGGATATGGTTTAGGGACATGGACGATTTTCTCGACGATCTGTAAATTAGTATATGTATTAGTAAGATGTTTGGAGCTGCTGAGAATATAGTAAGTATTTTAAATAGGTTTTGGAATTACACAGACAAACCATATTTCTGTACATTCCCAATTCATTGTGCAATTTGATTTTCTTTTTCACGATCTTAAGGGAGGACTGAATGTTATTTTCTTCAGAAAATTGTATCCAGATTTTTAAGCGAAGATGGCGTTCGAATTGTGAACGCCCGAAATGTCAAAGTCACGCAGTGGTACCAACATTACGAAAAAAGTGTGCCATGGCATGACAGCCACATTTTTTTCTAATGTTGGTGCTACTGAGCGATTTTGACATTTCGGACGTTCACAATTGGAACGCCATCTTCGCTTAAAAACCTGGATAGAACTGTAAAGCGGTTCACTATTCGTGAATATTGCATATTGCGTGAAATTTTTGTTGGCTTGTGTAATTATTATGATTTTCATACCTTCTCTACCGGATACGGTTTCGGGACGTGGACGATTTTTTCAACCGGGACATGAACGACCTTCTCCACGACCTGAAAATTGGTATACAAACTAGGGTTGTAGTAAACTACTGAACACATATGAAGGATTAAATAATAGCGTGGTTCAAACTATGGTCTTATCATGTTGGTATACAGAGCCACATTTTGAGATTTTATAGACCATCGACCTCCAAATAACCACTCTATTAAATTGTTACTTTTATCATACCTTCTCTACCGGATATGGTTTTGGAACGTGAACGATCTTCTCAACGGGAACTTGAACAACCTTTTCGACGGGGTATGGCTCCTTCTTGACAACCGTTTTCACGTGGTTGTGGTGGTGATGGTGATGATGGTGCTTGATCTTGATCTTCTCCTTGATGATCTGGTGGTGCTCCTCCGGAACCGCGTAATGCTCACTGGCACCAACGGCCGCGTCCGGGGCGTCTGAAGTTGCCGCTGCCGCTAGATCATCGGACTTGTCCGAGCGGGTCGTCAGTTCGGGAGTTTTGCGTGTTTGCGTTTCCGCTCCGTCACTGTCTTCGGCGGTCGGTTTCTTGCCCTTTTTTGTTTTGGAGCCCGTTTTGCTGCCCAGGAAGATGTGGATCTTCTTGCCGGCCTTGGGACGCTTCTCGATCTTCCACTGGCGGTCTTCGGCCGGGGTCTGATCTAGTTTGCCCTCGTTGGATGTTGACGAGGACGCCGCTGTCCGACTGCTGGATCTGGTTTCAAGTGCTAGTGCCGCCGTACATACCACGGCCAGCGAGGTTGCTAGTATCTGCGGAAGGAGAGAGGCTGCTTTGTAGTGCAATATCGAGAGATATTGTTATTTGTTGGTCGGTACCACGTTTAACTTCAATCTTTGTCGTGTACGTTCACCGAAATTACCAAACCCTCAACAAATCTTGAGTTTTATTTTGAAATGGTCTTATAAACTATGAGATTCGATACACCCACATTTAAACAAATAAAAAATTGTATTTTTTAATAAAAAGATGTACTCACTTTCAACTGAGCTATTTATTAATTGATTTCAATTGAAACGGCTTTTTGAAATCTGTGATTGTGCTGGTGAGTCAACATTGCTCGATGGAAATACTTTGCTATTCCCCTTAATAAGTGACCCTTTGCCAATAAAATCTCATAATTTATTTTTGATTTAAAAACAAAAAAAACTTTTTCATGGTTGAATTCCATTTATATTGCTTGGTTTTTGTCAAAGCTCTTAGAAAATGTCACAATCGATAAAAACCACAAAAATGTTCAAAGAATGTTCATAGAAGTTCAAATATTTGGAATAAAAAAGATTTTTTTTAAACTTGAGTTTTTCATAAACTATTGACTAAAAACAAAAGGACCAAAGAAAACAAAAGGAAAAAAAAAACGTGAAAATGTTTAAACTTAAAATTTTAATATAAAAAGTGCTTGACCTATGTTTTTATTTAAGATATTTTGATGACTGTCAAAAACAAATTGGGCTCTAAAACGTCCATGTCCCTTCATAGTGGAATCTCACTGATAGTTAAGAATCCAAATGTTTGTTTTAACAAATGCACAAACCAAATATAAATCGCACCATAAGAAAAGATTTGGTAAGTTTTTTTGTTGTTGAAATTTTGCATAACGACTTGCTTGAATTGAATTTTAAAACAAACATGAAGAAAGATTAATATAAATAAAGAAAAAAATAATTCCAATATTACTATTTTATCAGGATTTATGTAGTTTTTTTTTAATATTTTATCACATTGTTATCCAAGAATGGACAAATTCAAACCCAATTTGGAAAGGAAACATATATTGATCTTCGAATATTTTATATTTTTTAAATTTATTTTTTAAACTTTATGTGTTTTACCGATTACAAAGAACTTTTTTTGTAATCGGTAATTTTTAAATTGATTTATAACGGAGTCTTTTAATATATGTTTTACATAATATGATATTTTACTAACTCTTTGTGACAAACCAAATATATTGCAAAGTAATATTCAATCTTGAAGACCACTATCCATGATACCATTTCCGTAAGTTTTAAACTTTACGAATCCGGATGTTGCTAATTGTTGTATGTTCCTGAACCACTTTCAAATGAGTTATGAGTTGTTCAAATGACAACTCTGCGGCATGTCATGACATATCTATTCCCATTTAGATTTCTTTGTTCATTCTTGAATTAATCACAATACTTATTTTTTGAAAAAGTAAAAATAACCAAAGGGCAAACTTCATTTTTGTAATTTCTTTGACTCGTTCCGCGTGACGGTTTTATTTTAAATTCTGGAGACTGCTGGTTCTGGAAAATTGTACGAAGTTGATGTTTCACTATGTTTTCCCCATGTTTCAGTTTCTGGATGCAACATATCGTCCATTTGCAACCTTTTTTTTCACTTCCATTCACTTTGTTGATTCAGTTACACGCCATTTTTTCTATATTTTCAGAGTTCGTTGCTGTTTCTCACAAGCACAAAAGTCCTTTTTGTAGTTTTATAGCTTCCATACACTTTCAATCACAAATCACAGTTTTTCCTCAAGCTCCTTCATAAAACTTCACATTTTGAAATCCCACAAACTACCGAACTTTGCTGCTTACCGTAAACTTCATTGCGATACACCTATAGATGGTTGGAGAGAAGAAAGTTTACTGGTTGCATTTTCCCAGTGCCCATATCTATTTATATATTAATTAAACAAACCAAGCGTGGCGCAAGAGCGGAAACTCGCGAATTTTCCGTGCGCCACCCCCCACTGTGAGTTAAGGCGGGGATGGTTTTTCCAGCACGTGTGTGCTGCCACGTGCGCTCGTGTATTTGTGTTGGTGAGCTTGGCGCGAAAAGCGACACGTGTGGGTGTGTTTCAAAATGCAAGCGCGCTCGAAATTGGCGGGTAAAAGGGCTTAATATTTGCACTAATTAAGCACCTTTCGTTGGGGGGTGCACTTTCGCTTTTCCTCTCCATATCACGCTAGGCCACATGAACGAAGCACAAATGTGGCTTAGTTTTCCTCGCACACACACACGTTGATACACTTGGCGGGGGAGGAAGCTGAACAGCTGCTTGGAAGTATGCGGATAACAAAGTTTGGTACCGTATGAGGGTTAACCCTCGCAGAGTTTTAGTTTTAGTTTGCATTTGAGCAATTTTACCAAGAAGCATGCACTTTATTGGATACTGCCATTGTGATCTGTGAATCTGTCAGATTGGGTCATATAAATTTCAGATTTTTCTACGATTTGAAAATGTCAAAGCAAAAAAGAAAATTTATGCCAGTTAACACTTGCAGCACCAATGGGGTCAAAACTTACGCGAAGCATCAAGGGGGTAAAAAAGTGGAAAATGCGACGAAAACTCAACCGATTTGGATGATTCTTGTTGCATTCGATCTGGAAAGATGTCAAGAATCATCTCCAATAAGGTAGATCAAAAATAGATGCATCCACTTTAAGTTACATCGAAAAATGGCATTTCCAATGGAAATACAGCCGGTTGAATATACATTTCCTACTTTTTTATCCCGTTGGGGCTAGAAGTGTTAAGTTTGATTTTTAAGGGTGCGAAGTTGTTGTCTTCTTATTCCATAAAAAAATCCAAAAAATGACAAACTTCTGAACACAACAATCTGTTTGAAAAATTAACAAACTATATAGTAAATTATTTTGGAGACAGTACTAAAGGTGATGAATGCAAAATAACATCGATAGTTCCCATAGTATTTGAAGATACTAAAATGTCTGTAACAGAAATCTTGGTACAAAGCTCTGGTTGATGTGCACCGTTAACTTCAAAAAATCTTCGAATTTCTAAAGTCTTGAAAATTGGAGAAAAGTACATATGTATATACCAAATTCTGAGGTTCGTTTTAAACTAATACTCACTGAAAACTGCACTACTGAAATTTTCAGCAAGTTTTTTGCTGAATTTCAGTTAAAATTGGTTTGGATCTGCCAAACTTTACTAAAATTTCAGAAAATTAACCCCTCTCCCCCTTTTGTCACGCTTTTCCTTGTAACATGCAATGTCACACTTGGTCAGTACGGAAATCGCAGAGGTCCCTTAGTAGGCTCAATTGTTGGCATGCTCGATCAACATGCTTCATTTCATATTTGAATAAGTCACGTGGTTGCAAAAATCGAGCCAAACATTTCATTAGAGCACAAAACCAAAAACCGCGATTCGAGAAAAAAGAAGCTTCACTGATGGTATTTTTACTGATGATACGATAAAACACATCATCCTCAACTCTGCTTAAATGCTTCTTAATTTTTGTTGATTTTCTCAATAAAACTCATAATTTAGAAGAATTTCGTTATTGGGCCCTTTTAACTTTTCAACTGTTGTTCATAATGGGCCCTTTCTAAATTCAATTTCGAAAAGAGCTGAAAGGACACTAAAGCGCTGTCACCGGATTGTTGTTTTGAATGATGTTTACGGGCCCTTTTTGTTTAGTTAGAAATAATGAGGAATTCAGTAGAAATTTTGATTATTGGTGAAGTTTTGTGATCGAATGGTGTAGATAAGGTATGTGAAACATAAACATTCTTCAAAAGTGTACTGAACAGCAGCCGCGGGACCGTATTAAATATTGTTTTTTGACGAAGTTTTTCTCTGCAGAAATCTTAGGTGAAAAGTAAACCAAACTTTTTTTGAAGGGAATTAGTGTTAAGAATGTATGAAAAGTTCACTTTATAACACAAAAAGTTCCTCAAGTACGAGAACGTAATGAAAAATAAAGGGGCACATTTGAACTTTTTTTTTGGTTTGCAGTGCAGTGCGTGTTGGTTTTTTAGTATCCTGAAGTGACACGTGGTCGCAGCCAACCAACAGTTCAGAACAGACGGCCGCACTCTGCGCAGTAGCCAGACTGACGCTCTCTAGAACCGCAGAATGTTAAGTTATCTTGCCAGGCATAATATGTTGTTGCAGCAATTCGTATTTTTTTCCATGCTAAAAATTACATATGGTACACTTGCCCCACATGAACAAGATTTTTTCAAAGCTCACAACAAAAATAACCAAAAGATAAATCAATCTTTATAAAAAGTTCAAGTCATGGGTAGGGACACACCATTCAATCTTGTGTCCCGTGGTGTTTACGTCGTTTTGGCGGTTATGTGGTAGTAGAATTAGCTATTTGCATTGCCAGTAACAATTTATATTGGAAATATTGGAAATTGTAAGAACAACGATCGTACGAGCGATTGTTCCTCTTGCCCCATATGGTCGTCTTGCCCCACTACTCTTTAAAAAAAATCCATTGAGCTTTAAAAACGTTTTTTTGCAGATAAGTATAATGTCTAAAATTTTTGCTAATCTAAATTGATTCTACATGCGGTCCACGATTCTGGGATCAATTACCCACCGTCAATTACTGACTGATGACGATTTAGGTATTTAGGTACCCAGTGCACCCAAGGCTCCCTCTTGTACCGCCAGTGACTGATATTAAAATATAATTGGAATCATAAATTTTGTGTAGTTTCCAAGATAACTTTTAAGCAAGCTTTAAATATATAAAGCATTTTTTTCTTTTTTAGTAAAAAGCATTTATTGAAGGGTTAAGCCACATCGAAATATCGAGAGCCTCTCGTGACGACTGTGTTTCCATACAATATGCAGTAGCACCTCGTCAAAACTTAAAACAATGCGTTTTTGCCGCTGCTGGGCTCAAACAGTAAAAAGTGGTGCATTTTGGATTATGTTGTTGTTTTATTTTCCATTTCGTTCACGCCATTTTGGGCATCCCCGGCGCGATCCGCCGATAAGCGCATAAAGTGTGCAGAGCTCCGTCATACAACTGAATCGTCTTTTCCGACTTATTATCGGGCGTAATCTATGCGCAAAAAGGCAGTTGCATTTTGCTCGAGGGGGTCTTCTTCGCCGTTGCAGTTGCTGTTGGCTTAAGCAGTTGTGAAAATTGTTTTGCGGTTTCGTAACAGGTTCGTTAGTGGTTCGAAAGCAAAAAAATAAAGCAGGCCGCCGTGGTTAAAGCTGATTGGGCTTTTGCTTTGTGGGTGGTTGGGCTGAGCTATTAATGTGAAAATTGTCGAAGATTGGCACAAACAAAACAGTGCGGTGAAGTTAGTGTTTGTAAACGTTTCTTGATACACCATTTGGTGGTTGGTGCTTTCCTTAATTTTAAACGGCCGTATCTCAAAACACCCCAACTTATTTTTTTTTTATTTGACCTCACCATCGTGTTTCCAGGCCAATTTTACATAAAAATCACTTATCGACAGAAATGATTATGTTTCCTTCCAGAGATATCGAATTTTTAAGTTTTGTGTTTTCGAGATTACCTACATCAGCTTCATTCGCCGCATCTGCTAGAAGCACACAGGTGGGCTGATTAATAACTGCTACCTGGTCATTTATTGAAATAATATTTCATCATAAATCAAATTTTTTATCAAATTGGACAAAAAATGACTGTATAATACTGTAGGAAACTAGAGTTCAATCACGAATGTTTATCTGCTCAAAAAAACAATTAATGAAGTGAATGCCTGTGCTAACCCACAGGACAGAGCAATAACGACTCACAGTAAAGGGCAGAATTGGATTCCGACGGAGCGAGCAGGAAAATGCAATTAATCTTGTTAGTAACACTGAACAATAAGTGCACGATACATTAGTGAGTAAAAAATATGAACTAAAATTAATAAAATTTGTTGATACTTTGTACTCTAGTGAAGGACGATCACAAGGAGCAGGAAAAGGATTTCTGGAAAGTATAAACTGAAAAATGCAAGAAAATCACAAAGTTTGATCTGCTGCAAAGCGGCTAATTCCCCAAATTTAGTTGCGATGATTTCGACACCGTCCGAACAACAGTATTTTTTTCTTATTTCATTCTTGGATTCTTTTAATCAAATGGAGCTGGCTCCCAATATAAAAATTGATTTAATATGATCAATCTTTTAAACTTTAAATCGGATTTGCCAAATTATGGTAAAGTGTCAAAAATAAACTTTAATAATAATAATAATAAAGCATGTTTTGGGGTTTTTGCTGAATGGCACTATTTTGCTACCGCCCATGATAAAGGCCCTAGTCATGGCCTCGGAGGCACTCTAAAACGGTTAGCAACACGTAAAATTACCCAATAAATATTCCGTTCACAAAAATAGATTGATCAAGGTACAGGAACATCATCTAATTCCAGCGTTCCTCTAATGTTGCCAGCGCTTTGGCATTCAATTACAGCTGATTAAAAGCGTTTTCAACTGAAATCGAGTGATAAATAGCTCAATAATAAGTGAACAAGCAAGTTTTGCCTTCCTCACTGAGGTAAGGCTAACGTCATGATTCGAAATCCGGACACTTAGTAGCATATCATTTTTGTTATAGCTGACTAAAAAACATGTAATAAGTTGGAAATGAAGAAATATCATCAGTATGTAGTACTTACAGTCAATTTTAAGAGAATGCATGCAAAATGTGTCTTTTCTAACCATTTTACATCAAAATTTCAAAATTAAAATGACTTGTTGTGCTTCGAATCCCGGACACTGATAAAAGCTGATTCGAAATCCGGACACTTTTGCTTCGAATTCCGGACACTCGTTTTTGCTAATGAATCGCACAAATTTGGACCGAAATGTTAGTGATTGGCATTCTTTAGGTCTCAAATAAGCTGTTAACATCAAAACCATCGATACTTTAAATAAACATTTGCTAGAATTTAAGGAAATCAAAACCATAAATTTCTGCTTTGCCTTCCCGGTGCTTCGGACACCTATGAAATATTTCAGGTGAAATGTTTCGCATTTTTGGTAATCTTATAATTTTATTTAATTTAATTGTTTTGGCATTAACTACAGCGTTCAAACAAACTTTAAATGAAAGTTTATGTTAGAATTCATCAAATAACCCATTTTTGTCATTCATAATGTGCAATTATATCCAAATAATTGATAAAACAAGATGAGGTGTCCGGGTTTCGAAGCGTCCGGGAATTCGAATCATGACGTTATAATCCTGCTCGAAAAAGTAACTTTTGAAAAACAGCTCGTAGACCTATATTCATGTATACCTATCGACTCAGAATCGAAAACTGAACAAATGTCTGTGTGTGTGTGTGTATGTGTGTGCGTATTCCCCTTGGTGCTCAAAATTCTTGCCAAGTTTTCTCGGTACTGGCTGATCCGATTTGAGTCAAACAAGTTGCATTCGGTCCGGTTTGGTGCCCCATACTGCACTATTGAATTGTTTGAAGATCCGATAAGTAGTTCAAAAGTTACGTATAAAAAAGTGTCAAAGTTGCGAATCGGGTACTGGAATTTTGATGCCGGATCTCACTTAAATGCATTTAAACTATGTCCAGATCCATCATCCAACCCATCGTTGGTTAGGTAATCGAAAGACCTTTCCAATGATTCTAAAACATTGAAGATCTGGCAACCCTGTCTCAAGTTATGACCACTTAAGTGACATTTATGTACTTTTTTGAAGCCGGATCTCACCTAAATGCATGTAAACTATATCCGGATCCATCATCCGACCCATCGTTGGTTAGGTAATCGAGAGACCTTTCCAACGAGTCCACAACATTGAAGATCTGGCAACCCTATCTCGAGTTATGACCACTTAAGTGATATTTATGTACTTTTTTGAAGCCGGATCTCACTTAAATGCATGTAAACGATGTCCGGATCCATCATCCGACCCATCGTTATTTAGGTCATCGAGAGACCTTTCTAACGAGTCCACATTATTGAAGATCTGGCAACCCTGTCTCGAGTTATGACCACTTAAGTGATATTTTTGTACTTTTTTGAAGCCGGATCTCACCAAAATGCATGTAAACTATATCCGGATCCATCTTCCGACCCATCGTTGGTTAGGTAATCGAAAGACCTTTCCAACGAGTCCACAACATTGAAGATCTGGCAACCCTATCTCGAGTTATGACCACTTAAGTGATATTTATGTACTTTTTTGAAGCCGGATCTCACTTAAATGCATGTAAACGATGTCCGGATCCATCATCCGACCCATCGTTGGTTAGGTAATCGAGAGACCTTTCCAACGAGTCCACAACATTGAAGATCTGGCAACCCTATCTCGAGTTATGACCACTTAAGTGATATTTATGTACTTTTTGAAGACGGATCTCACCTAAATGCATGTAAACGATGTCCGGAACCATCATCCAACCCAACGTTGGTTAGGTAATCGAGAGACCTTTCTAACGAGTCCACATCATTGAAGATCTGGCAACCCTGTCTCGAGTTATGACCACTTAAGTGATATTTATGTACTTTTTGAAGCCGGATCTCACTTAAATGCATGTAAACGATGTCCGGATCCATCATCCAACCCATCGTTGGTTAGGTCATCGAGAGACCTTTCTAACGAGTCCACATCATTGAAGATCTGGCAACCCTGTCTCGAGTTATGACCACTTAAGTGATATTTTTGTACTTTTTTGAAGCCGGATCTCACCAAAATGCATGTAAACGATGTCCGGATCCATCATCCAACCCATCGTTGGTTAGGTAATCGAGAGACCTTTCCAACGAGTCCACAACATTGAAGATCTGGCAACCCTATCTCGAGTTATGACCACTTAAGTGATATTTATGTACTTTTTTGAAGCCGGATCTCACCTAAATGCATGTAAACTATATCCGGATCCATCATCCGACCCATCGTTGGTTAGGTAATCGAGAGACCTTTCCAACGAGTCCACAACATTGAAGATCTGGCAACCCTATCTCGAGTTATGACCACTTAAGTGATATTTATGTACTTTTTGAAGACGGATCTCACCTAAATGCATGTAAACGATGTCCGGAACCATCATCCAACCCATCGTTGGTTAGGTAATCGAGAGACCTTTCTAACGAGTCCACATCATTGAAGATCTGGCAACCCTGTCTCGAGTTATGACCACTTAAGTGATATTTATGTACTTTTTTGAAGCCGGGTCTCACATAAACGCATGTAAACGATGTCCGGATCCATCATCCAACCCATTGTTGGTTAGGTAATCGAAAATCCTGTCTAACGAGTCCACAAAATTGATGATCTGACAACTCTGTCTCGTGTTCTGACCACTTAAGTTATATCTGTGTACTTATTTTTCTGGACCTAAAAAAAATAGCTGAAATATGTGTCTAAACCACTCATATTACCCATTGTTGGTAAAAAGTGAGGAAGGCATCAACCACATAGGTGGATTAAGTTAGTTTTTATCAAAAGTTTTGCAAAATTTGTTAGAATTTCCCCTATTAGCCATTTGAATAAATATTTGCGTAAAATTATAAAAATATAAATTAAATTAATCATCTCCCAGAATACCAGGTAGCAGTTATTGATCAGCCCGTCTGTGTGCTTCTAGCAGATGCGGCGAATGAAGCAGGTTTTCTCGAAAACACAAATCTTTGAAATTCGATATCTCTGGAACGGAACATATTCATTTCTGTCGATAAGTGATTCTTATGTAAAATTGGCCGGGGAACACGATGGTGGGGTCAAATAAAAAAAATAAGTTGGGGTGTTTTGAGATACGGCTGTTTAAAGTTTTCAACTGCGCAATACAGGTAGACAAAATAAATTAATCAAAATTTTGATCACGGAAATGGATTCTACGCCCAATTTCCTTCAAAATTGAGTCTAAGACCGACCCTCTAAGATTTCATGTTTTGATAGTATCAACAGCTCTGCTAAATTTGAGCAGGATCTGAGAGGGTAATTTTCAAATTTGCACTTTTTCGTGCACAGTTGAGATGGAATGACCCATATACAGTGGACTCTCTGGATGTCGATCTTTTCGATATCCATATTGCTCAAGCTGTCAATAAAATTTTCAGTCCCTTTAAGAAGATTGCTTTGATTTTTCATTCCATAATTTGACAACTCCTCTCGACGGTCCCTTCAATATCGACAACGAGAGAGTCCACTGTATAACCGAATTGTTGAATGGTTCATGCTTTTTTTACAAATTTTGGTTTGTAAGTCTGCAGATGGAAAAAAGACTGAAAGTTTAGAAATACAAAAATATGAATGCAATCAAACTTTACATAACTGTGTTTAAATGATTTTTTTTACTATTCCCTCTTTATCCTGTAACATAAAGTTAGTTTTCCTGAAATTGAACCTTTAATCGCTATAACTCTTTTTTAATCATGCCAGAAACTAAAATAATTCATTTTTGGGTAAATGGGAGACAAAAAAGGAAGATTATTTGCAAAAATTATAGATGGTAAGCAAGGTAATTGATTGAGCTAAATACTTATCAACACTCAAAAAAAATGATAAAACGTGAACAGAGTTCATGCCAACGGGAACCAGGAAGAAAACTGTTCAGCTTTCGTGGTGCAATTTTGAATTTTGCACCATAAAAGTTGAACAGTTTTCTTCCTGGTTCCCGATGGCATGAACTCTGTTCACGTTTACGCGAACTCATTTTTTGCGTGAATAACTTTAATGATTTCTTGAATCCAAAGTATTGCAAACGTTATTTTGTTAGATATTAGATCGAAATGCATCCAAACTTGAGCGGCTAAATCATCTGACAAATGTTTAAAAATATTTATTTAAACATAAAATATGAGTTTTACGAATCAAGATTGGTTGCCCAGCTCGATGCACTCAGTTGATCGTCTGCGTCAGCCTTGTTGATAACTTAATAACTCGCTCGTGGTTCATTTCAATAAGCATTACGTTAATCAGCACCAAAACCCCATCGCAGGCATTTATTTGCATTCAGTTCAACATAAAAAAAAACCTTCAAACGTCTCATACGAGCACATTATGTTCTTACTTTATATCGATGCTTTCCAGGTGAGCAACCAGTACAAAATTTATGTGAGCCATATCGCAAAGAGCCTAATTCAGTCAGCAGCTCGAACCAGGTTCGTTCAACTGCGGTTTGCCAGACCAGCCAGTTGGGTATTGTCCATTGCATGGAAAGCCGCATTGTGTCCTCGATATGGTATTTCCTTCAGCTAGTGCAGCAGCTATCGTATAATCAATGCTCGCCCCTTTTTTCGCAATCAAAAAATTTCCGTCATGTTTTCCAGCAGGCAACATAACCTAGTGTTGGCCTGTGTCGGCTCGGTATAAAATAGTTAAGGATGAGCCGAGACTGATTGTACTTTTTTTTGTGCAGTTCCTTGTTTGCATTTCTTCATTATGCGTGTTTGTTGGTGGTACATTTTAACAGTGGTGCTAACTTCAATATTTATGACTGTTCTGTCACGTTAATGCACGCACCGAAAGGTATTGTCGGTGAATGAATTGCAATAAAGTAACAATAAAATTACAAAGTGATTATCAAACAAACTGCCATTTTTGCTTTATCGATTGTTTGCTGAAATTGTCTGGCTTTGGGTCTGAGAAATCAGAAAACTCATTGTGCAAAAACAAAAACCGTTCAATAATGAATCTGTCTGGTCCGTTGGAACTTTAGCTCAGTATAACGTAACTTCCCCTCAATAAAAGCCCACAGTTACTTATGATGCAATCGGCGTGAGAATATAAAGAAAGTACCTGAAGATAGAAAATAAAAACATGTACCCAAAGTACACAATTAAAATCGGTGTTTTCACGATGCTATGCAAGGTGTATCTGTGTTAAATATTCCTATCATCAATCATCTTGGGACCCAAGCACCACAATCGTGCACTTATCTTGTGGGGTATCATATATCAACCCTGAGCAATGAAATGCATCGCTGCTCAACAACAAGAGCAGTGTAAAGTCAGTGAATGAAATTATGCTGTCTGCTTCACTACGGCGTTGCGTTGACGGCGCTCTGCACTTTTCAGCAATAAATAGTGTTTTTGTATGTTTAATTAGCACCTTAATGGGCATCAAGCTCTGTGGGATTGAGGAAGTTGCTGCTAACGTAATTAGTTCAGTTAATGGAGAAGATCGGTGAGGATTTTATTGTGTTTGGTTATTATTTATTTCAACGGGTTTGGATGCGAAATGAATAAAATAAATGAAATGAAAATATTTGTAAAAAATCAAACCATCCACTTGACCGACCCCCAGCTCTCTTGTGGTCTCTATTGCAAGTTTCTGCTCGAACCTAGGAGTACAAAGGGAGAACACCCAAACCTTTTTTACTCCTAGGAACCTTCCACTCCAGGGTTAAAACTGACGACCTTTGGATTGCGAGTCCAACCGTCACCAGCCATTCCACCGGAGCAGGCTCGGTTTGGTGTGTTGTTTGTACTTAAAGCGTGGAGACGACTTCTACCCTTGGAATGACTTAACGGCCTAACAACATCCAAGGCCAAATTCAGTTGAAAACTTATTTATGTTACTTTTTTTGTTTTTTTTTTGTTTTAAGTTTCCAAAATATCACTAAAGTGGTGTAGTAGGCCATGCCTACAGCAGCACCAGAATCTCACTCAAATCCTGACAGTCCACAAAGTCGGACGCATTTCAATAAACGCTCTAGTCTAGCAACGAAACTGTCTTTCATTGCTTAGCAACAGTTATAACAGTTTGGCGACGAGGAAAAGCAGAACAGTTTTCAAGCTTCGCGAAGTTCAAGGTCTCAAGATGT
This sequence comes from Culex pipiens pallens, assembly GCF_016801865.2. NCBI lineage: Eukaryota > Metazoa > Arthropoda > Insecta > Diptera > Culicidae > Culex > Culex pipiens. The sequence continues at coordinate 86,777,799 of NC_068938.1, forward strand.
CGTCTGATCCAGAATTGAAGAACGCCATCCTCAAGCTGACCAGTCTGATCGCCATCCAGCAGGAGCAAATTGCGGCACTTCAACAGGCCAACGCAAATCCCTCCGGCAGCGAGAAGATCATCGAGTCATTAGCAACGGCCATCGAATTGGCCACAACCAGATGCCGGTTCCATGAAGATTTCACATCCGTCAAACCTCTTAAAGGGGAAGATGTAGTAGGCCATGCCTACATCAGCACCAGAATCTCACTCAAATCCTGACAGTCCACAAAGTCGGACGCATCAATGAAACTGTCTTTCATTGATTAGCAACAGTTATAATAAGTGGTCATAACTTGAGACGGGGATGCCAGATCAAGGGATGCCACAAGATGTTTTAAAATGTCTGTAAACAAACCTGTGTATGTCTGTGCATTTTCTTAAATTCAGATATATTAATTTAAAGCCAGAGAAATCCATCAGAAATTGAGTTTATAAGCATTTGAAGACTAACGACATAAGTTTCGGTTAATATTTTTCCAAATTATAAATTAATTAATTTTTTTAAGTCTCTGTGCACATCTAAAATGTCTGGCACAAGAACAAATGTCTGAGAAACACAGACAAATCTGTGCATCTGGCATCCTTGTCCAGATCTTTTAGATTGCCTATCCAACGATGTATAAAATTCAATAGTCCAATTTTCTCAGGGATCGTAATTCCAAAACGGATTCAAGGAAATTTCACGGAACGTGAAAAGTTATAAAATAAGCTAGAAAATCTCTATTTTTGAATCAACTCTACATATTTTCACAATCTTTTCTAAGTTTCTTTGATCTGTTCAGTTACGATAGATTGTTCTCAATATGACATTATTTACACAGCAAAAGAAGTTGAATTTGGGAATGTTAAACATTTGGTTGGTTGAATATTACTTCTTTTTTCAGTAATGTTCCTTATATAATGTGTAAAAATCTTGAATTCAACAGAAACTGATGAATATTCTTGTTGTAAAATAACACTTTGATCACACAGAACACTTCACCATTCCAAGATGTGTTATTACCATTGCTTTTTTTCTGTGTACCGAAAAATATTTGTAAAACGGATTTATTATAGGAATTGGAAAACAAGTTCGATCTTGTAAAATGATTTGAATTATTGTTTCTGTAATGTTTTATTTTCAAATATTCGTATTGTTAAACTTAAAAATCATTCAATATAAATTTAATTCAGGTTACTCAAACAAAAAGTCAGAAAACGAAAATAAAAATTAAATAAAAAACATATTTAAAAAAATTGATGTTTCGCAAACATTTGGCTGAAACATAAAAGAATTGGGTCCTAAAATGAAGCTTAGATTGCTGATATTATTGTTTACAGCGATAAAGCTCATTTTTCTGAGTATAATGAGCCTACACCCTTACCATGATTTTTTGAGTTCCAAATCCCACTTTTCATACGAACTTTTCAGTTCAACCCATATAACCATTTTATGGTTCTAGTACCTGAACTCATAAAATCGTATGAAAAGTGGGATTTGGAACTCAAAAAATCATGATTTTTGGTAAGGGTGTATGTACGACCACAAAGAGTTTAAAATGGATTTTTAAATCAATTTTGAAAAATTAACCTCGCGGTCCTTCTTGACAAATAAGCTCCTACTCGACTGCTCGTTCCAAGGCACAGTGTTCGGAATGGCAAAATTAAGTGGAATAAATTGATAACTCCTTTATTTGACGTCCTAGCCAAATGGTGTCTTCGGAAGAATTGTTGTACTTGATAAGGGCTATCTTTTGAAGTTATTGACATACAGGGTGACGACCTTCCAGGGTGTCAACCAAAAACTAACTTTGTTGGATGACGTTGTAGGGCTTTGGTGTCTTCGGCAAAGTTGTAGAGGAAAAAAATTCATGAAAGTTTGTCGAAGGCGCCAAATTTGTAGCTCTTAATCTACTCGAGATATACGCCATTTTTGCAAAAATGGTCCAAAAAAGCACTTTTTTGGTGATAACTCAAAATTCTAGCATTTTAGCGGCCTACTATGTTCTGGAGAGTTGTTTATGAAATAAAATTACACATCTTTGCCGAAGACAGCAAAATGTTTTGAGCCTTTATTGAGGAGTTATAACAATTTTTAGGTGATTTTGAGCCTATTTTCAAGTTGCTATGTTTTCAAAATGGCGCATTTTGGCGCAAAACCGAACAATGCACCTGAAAGTACTCACTTTCAACTACATTTCCTGAAAATATCTCCGTGTCTATCGGTGTCTATTTTTAGATAACTCAATTTTAGTTTGACTGTTTTTAATCAATTTATTTATAATTTTTAAGCGGAATCTTATTGAAAACGAGGTAATAATCGGTAAATTGAAGGGTAAATTGATCGATTATTATGGAAAATACATTATTTATGCTTTAATTATGCACACATTCTTAAATTATAAATAAAAACATATATAGCCCAAAAATAATGCAAGTTAAAATTTTAAGTAATTGTTTGTATTTGAAATTAAATATTTCTTTTTATACTTGGTCAATTCAGAAAGGTTGTCGTATTTTTTCATAGACATAGTTTTTTCCCTTCAATTTACCGATTATTACCTCGTTTTCAATAAGATTCTAATCTAATCTAATCTAATCAGACCCTAGCGCAGCCAATCTTTCGAAGGGATCCTGGAGAGTGCCTTAGGTTAGATGACGCCTAGCACTCTTCTTGTCATTTATTAACATTTGTAGTGCGCCATTGCATCGGAATGCATTGAAACATCACAAGCGTTAAAGCGGCCAGGCCTACTGCGTAAAGCCGTATCGCAGAGATGACTCGTAATTGAGTTGAGTTTGAGCACTGAGTGTTCGAACAACAACACAATTCTGAATCGACAGGAGAGGAAGAAGCGTGGGGACACACCACCATACGCTCCGAGATTTTGGTTGTATTCGTTGGGAGCACCATGCTAAGAAGGTTTGGTACTCCGGGACCCTCTGGGATGGGACATTGTATTTCCACGAATGCCCTGGACTCTATGTGCCGTGGTTATAGCGCCACAACTCGCTCTCTGTAACAGTATTCCTAATTCCAGTCCACGCTCACCAAGTCGTCATGGCCTAGTGGTTAGCATTTTTGCTTACCAATCCAAAGGACGGAGGATCGAACCCCGCCTCGAGCGACTTTGATTTTTCGTTCATATTCATCATTTCAAATTTATGTGTTCTTAACTTTCTCGTTGGGAGCAGATGGGCATCGAACCCAGAACCATTCGCTTACAAAGCGAACACCGTAACCAGTCAGCCACGGCCGCTCCCTACCTCGTTTTCAATAAGATTCCGCTTAAAAATTATAAATAAATTGATTAAAAACAGTCAAACTAAAATTGAGTTATCTAAAAATAGACACCGATAGACACGGAGATATTTTCAGGAAATGTAGTTGAAAGTGAGTACTTTCAGGTGCATTGTTCGGTTTTGCGCCAAAATGCGCCATTTTGAAAACATAGCAACTTGAAAATAGGCTCAAAATCACCTAAAAATTGTTATAACTCATCAATAAAGGCTCAAAACATTTTGCTGTCTTCGGCAAAGATTTTTTTTTTTTTTTTTTAAATTTATATTTATTCAAATTTCTTTTCCATGTACATTCATTCAGTTAAAATATTATTGAGTGTCCAATCACAAACGATGACTTTTCACCTCAATTTTAAATACTAGCAACTTTCATTTATTCATGAAATATTGTAGCTTTCGCTATTCAGTGATTTCAAATGTAGGAGGTCCTACATGTACAAAAGGGAAAAGGGATACCTTAAAACTAACTTATAAACTATATAAAGAGCGGATCAATGCAGCTGAAGACTGCAATGATTTTTGTCGAAATGCATCAATTATCTTATTGGACATAACATCCAAAGTGTCAACTTCGGCTAATTGATGAAGTTCACTGGTGCTGAACCAGGGAGGAAGTTTCAGAATCATTTTCAGAATTTTGTTCCAAATATCCAAGCTTTTTTGTAATCTTCTTGTGATGACACGAAGGCTTCTGCCTTTGGCGGAGATGCTTGTGTCATCAGCAAAAAGTGATTTCTGACATCCTGGGGGCAAATCAGGCAAGTCAGAAGTAAAAATATTGTATAAAATTGGACCCAAAATGCTTCCTTGAGGGACGCCAGCACGTACAGGTAGTTGATCAGATTTGCTATTCTGATAACATACCTGCAGAGTACGATCCGTCAAATAATTTTGAATAATTTTCACGATATAAATCGGAAAATTAAACCTTTTCAATTTCGCAATCAAACCTTTATGCCAAACACTGTCAAATGCTTTTTCTATGTCTAGAAGAGCAGCGCCAGTAGAATAGCCCTCAGATTTGTTGCTTCGAATTAAATTTGAAACTCTCAACAACTGATGAGTAGTTGAATGCCCAAGGCGAAATCCAAACTGCTCATCAGCGAAAATTGAATTTTCATTAATGTGCGTCATCATTCTATTAAGAATTATTCTTTCGAATAATTTACTAATAGATGAAAGCAAACTAATGGGCCGATAGCTTGAGGCTTCAGCAGGATTTTTATCCGGTTTCAAAATCGGAATTACTTTGGCATTTTTCCAACTACTGGGAAAATATGCCAAATCAAAACATTTGTTGAAAATTTTGACCAAGCAACTTAAAGTTGCTTCTGGTAATTTTTTAATTAAAATGTAAAAAATGCCATCCTCACCAGGGGCTTTCATATTTTTAAATTTTTTGATAATAGATTTTATTTCATTCAGATCCGTATTAAAAACTTCATCTGATGAAAATTCTTGTTCAACAATATTCTGAAATTCTATTGAAATTTGATTTTCAATAGGACTCAAAACATTCAAGTTGAAATTATGAGCACTCTCAAACTGCTGAGCAAGTTTTTGAGCTTTTTCCCCATTAGTTAATAGAATATTATCACCATCTTTTAAAGAAGGGATGGGTTTTTGAGGTTTCTTAAGAACCTTTGAAAGTTTCCAAAAAGGTTTGGAATAAGGTTTAATTTGTTCGACATCTCTTGCGAACTTTTCATTTCGCAGGAGAGTGAATCTGTGGTCAATAACCTTTTGCAAATCTTTTTGAATTCGCTTCAGTGCAGGATCACGAGAACGTTGATACTGTCTTCGGCGAACATTTTTCAGACGAATCAGAAGCTGAAGATCGTCATCAATAATGGGAGAATCAAATTTGACTTGGACTTTAGGAATAGCAATATTCCTAGCATCCAAAATTGCATTAGTTAAAGATTCCAAGGCTGAATCAATATCAGCTTTGGTTTCTAAAACAAAATCATGATTTAAATTATTCTCAATATGATGCTGATACCTGTCCCAATTAGCTTTGTGGTAATTAAACACAGAACTATTGGGTCTGGTAACTGCTTCATGAGAAAGTGAAAAAGTTACTGGAAGGTGATCAGAATCAAAATCAGCATGAGTCACTAAAGGACCACAATACTGACTTTGATTTGTCAAAACCAAATCAATTGTTGATGGATTTCTAACAGAAGAAAAGCAAGTTGGCCCATTCGGGTATAAAACCGAATAAAGACCAGAAGTGCAATCTCTGAACAGAATTTTACCATTGGAATTTACTTTTGAATTATTCCAAGATTGGTGTTTGGCATTAAAATCACCGATAATCAAAAATCGAGATCTATGCCGAGTAAGTTTATTCAAATCCCCTTTGAAATAATTTTTATTTTCCCCAGTGCATTGGAATGGCAAATATGCAGCTGCAATCATAATTTTCCCAAAAGAAGTTTCAAGTTCAATGCCCAAACTTTCAATAACTTTTAACTTAAAGTCACGTAACGTGCTATAAGTCATACTACGGTGGATAACTATTGCAACTCCACCGCCATTTCGATTCATTCGGTTATTCGTTATAACTTTATAATCTGGATCACTTTTCAAATAAGTGCCAGTTTTTAAAAATGTTTCGGTTATAACAGCAACATGCACGTTATGAACTCGTAAAAAGTTGAAAAATTCATTTTCTTTCGCTTTTAAAGAGCGAGCATTAAAATTCATAATATTGATGGAATTACTTAGATCCATGATTAAACTTCAGGGTAAGAACAACATCATTCGCAAATTTTAATCCAATCTGGATTGCTTCCATCATGGATGTAGCATTACTCATTGTTTGAATCAAACCAAACAGTGAGTTTTGCAAAAAAGTCATTTTTTCAAACGTAACATCGCCGAGATCAGAAGATCCCAAAGCGTTGCCAGCAGAAAAATTTTCAAATGAGATTTGAGGTACCTGCCCAATTTCAGAAAGATTGGTAGAGGATTTAAAATTCGTGGATGAACCCGAAACGACGTTAGCATAAGAAATGCCATTGTTGTTACCTAACTTTTCCACGGTAGGGGTATTTCTAGAATTGTTCGAGTGAGACAGCACGAACGTTTGATTTAAAGATGCAGGTACAACCTGACTTTGAGAAAATTTCGGTTTGGATTTCGGCTGATGCTTAGCACGAGAATCCAAAACCTTTTTTTCTGATGGGGCAATCCCAGAAATTTGATTTGTGATTTCCATCACAATTTGCACATTTAAATTGGGTGACTTCTTTCACGGGACAATTTTCCTTGTCGTGAGAAGAATCCCCGCAAACCATGCATTTTGGAACCATGGCGCAATGATCAGTACCGTGACCGAATGCCTGGCAACGCCGGCACTGGGTCAGATTCTGGCCATTTCCGCCATGTTTCTTAAAATGCTCCCACTTTACCCGTACATGGAACAAAAACTGAACTTTGTCCAAAAGTTTCAAATTGTTGATTTCATTTCTGTTGAAATGAATCAGATAAAATTGTGAAGTCAAACCAAAGCGAGAAATATTCCCGTTTGATTTTTTCTTCATTGGTATTACTTGGGATGGGGCAAAGCCAAGCAACACCTTAAGTTCGTTTTTGATCTCATCCACCGACAAGTCGTTGGAGAGACCTTTCAAGACCGCCTTGAATGGACGAGCATTCTTGGTCTCATACGTGTAGAAATTGTGTTTGTGGTTTTTCAAATAACCAACAAAAGTTTGGTGATCTTGTAAAGATTCCGTCAACAAGCGACATTCTCCTCTTCGACCAAGCTGGAACGAAACTTTCAAATTGCAAGTTTCCTTGCAATTCTTCAGTTGCGTTCGAAAGCTGGCCAAATCGGAGACGGAAGTCACTACAATTGGCGGAGCCTTTACTCGTTTCTCGACGGCAGAAGGCTCAGTACGAGGAGAAGGTTCCTTGTCTTCAGTTTCGGATAAAACACCGAAACTGTTTGTCAATGGAATTGGAGGATTGACCTCACATTCAGAATCAGAATCAGACCTCAGAAGAGGCTGTTTTCTTTTTCTGTTTCCGTTAGCCGGTTTAGCGTTCAAACGCTTCACCGACGTAACGACCAAATCTTCAGAAGATTTGCGTTTACCTTTGTTTTGACGCATTTTGCAAGCAAAGTTCTCTTAAAAAGATGGCTTCGTTTGTAAAATACAACAAAATTTCAGGCGGGGTTAGTCTTGAAAAGACTGTTTAGAATTTTGGAAAATAACTCAGGTAGTCTTTAAAAAGACTGTGAATTTTGTTTTGAAATAACTCTGAGCTTAGGTAGTAAAAAATACCGCAGCTCTAGTGTCCGTTCACCACGAAGGTTCGCAAGACACTGACTTCTTCGGCAAAGATGTGTAATTTTATTTCATAAACAACTCTCCAGAACATAGTAGGCCGCTAAAATGCTAACATTTTGAGTTATCACCAAAAAAGTGCTTTTTTGGACCATTTTTGCAAAAATGGCGTATATCTCGAGTAGATTAAGAGCTACAAATTTGGCGCCTTCGACAAACTTTCATGAAATTTTTTCCTCTACAACTTTGCCGAAGACACCAAAGCCCTACAACGTCATCCAAAAAAGTTAGTTTTTGGTTGACACCCTGGAAGGTCGTCACCCTGTATGCCAATAACTTCAAAAGATAGCCCTTATCAAGTACAACAACTCTTCCGAAGACACCATTTCGCTAGGACGTCAAATAAAGGAGTTATCAATTTATTCCACTTAATTTTGCCATTCCGAACACTGTGCAAGGGGACCATAGTTGATCCATCGAAAAAATGTTGTCCTGTAATTTTTTTTTGCATTAAAATGAAAAAAAGTGATCAGAAATGGTTTTTAATCGTGTTTTTACCGTTGTACAAAATTGACATAGGGCTTTAGTACTCAATTCATAAGGCTTAGTAATTTCTCACATTGACAAATCTACAATTAGGGGACCGTCAAACTAAATAATCATAATATGAAAATTCATCGGAATTTAAAAAATATTAAATATTATAAAAAGGTCTGACTTTTAAGGGGTTACATACATGTAGAAAATCACAAAATTTCATTTTACAGAAAATTTATTAAATCCACATAAAAGATGGTTTTCAATCACTCCTGAAAGTTTCATGAAGATATTTCATGATTTAACTGAGTTAGAGACGATTTAAGCTCAGAATTTTGCCATGCGCAAAGCCAACTGTCTAACTTTCTGAGCGTTTTTCTCTGAACACCAAGTTGATTTACGGCTGCCACTATATCTCGAGATAGGAAGAATAAAATTACGTAGCACAATTCATTTAATCTAGAATTAACCAAGTTTGAATCTTCTAATTTCATTTAGATTCTCGGCTTCATAATCAAATGGTTGTAAAACTGGTATTACATGAAATGGAAGTTTTATTAAATTTATATCTGGAGTTTTTTTTTTGAAAAGGAGCAGTTCTCTACGGAATCGGTCTTTTTTCTTTAATTTTAATTTTTGTATTTTTTAATCCGGCTGAAACTTTTTTGGTGCCTTCGGTATGCCCAAAGAAGCCATTTTGCATCATTAGTATGTCCATATAATTTTCCATACAAATTTGGCAGCTGTCCATACAAAAATGATATGTGAAAATTCAAAAATCTGTATCTTTTGAAGGAATTTTTTGATCGATTTGGTGTCTTCGGCAAAGTTGTAGGTATGGATATGGACTACACTAAAAAAATGATACACGGTAAATAAAAATTTGGTGATTTTTTATTTAACTTTTTGTCACTAAAACTTGATTTGCAAAAAAACACTATTTTTAATTTTTTAATTTTTTGATATGTTTTAGAGGACATAAAAGGCCAACTTTTCAGAAATTTCCAGAATGGGCAAAAAAATCTTTGACCGAGTTATGATTTTTTGAATCAATACAGATTTTTTCAAAAATCGAAATATTGGTCGCAAAAATTTTTCAACTTCATTTTTCGATGTAAAATCGAATTTTCAATCAAAAAGTACTTAAGTGAATTTTTGATAAAGTGCACCGTTTTCAAGTTATAGCCATTTTTAGGTAACTTTTTTGAAAATAGTCGCAGTTTTTCATTTTTTAAAAATAGTGCCCATGTTTGCCCAATATTGAAAAAAATATTTTTGAAAAGCTGAGAAAATTCTCTATATTTTGCTTTTGCGGACTTTGTTGATACGACCCTTAGTTGCTGAGATATTGCTATGCAAAGGTTAAAAAACAGAAAAATTGATGTTTTCTAAGTCTCACCCAAACAACCCACCATTTTCTAATGTCGATATTTCAGCAACTATAGGTTTTTCGATCTTTTCAAAAACAATATTTTCAAAATTTTCAAATCAAGACTAACATTTCAAATGGGCGTAATATTGAATGTTTGGCCCGTTTTAAATGTTAGTCTTGATTTTATATTTTTGAAAATATTTTTTTCGAAAAGATCGGAAAATTTTACGAATGTTTCATGTTTTAACATTGTAAATCGGACCATTAGTTGCTGAAATATCAACATTAGAAAATGGTGGGTTGTTTGGGTGAGACTTAGAAAACATCAATTTTCCTGTTTTTTAGCCTTTGCATAACAATATCTCAGCAACTAAGGGTCGTATCAACAAATTCCGGAAAAGCAAAATATAGAGAATTTTCTTAGCTTTTCAAAAATATTTTTTTCAAAGGTGTGCAAACATGGGCACTATTTTAAAAAAATGAAAAACTGTGACTATTTTCAAAAAAGTTACCTAAAAATGGTTATAACTTGAAAACGGTACACTTTATCAAAAATTCACTAAAGTACTTTTTGATTGCAAATTCGATTTTCCATCGAAAAATGAAGTGGAAAATTTTTTGCGACCAATATTTCGATTTTTTGAAAAAATCTGTATTGATTCAAAAAATCATAACTCGGTCAAAGATTTTTTGCCCATTCTGGAAATTTCTGAAAAGCTGGCATTTGATGTCCTCTAAAACATATATAAAAAAAAAATTAAAAATAGTGTTTTTTTGTAAATCAAGTTTTAGTGACAAAAAGTTAAATAAAAAAATCACCAATTTTTTTATTGTGTATCATTTTTTTTCAGTGTAGTCCATATCCATACCTACAACTTTGCCGAAGACACCAAATCGATCAAAAAATTCCTTCAAAAGATACAGATTTTTGAATTTTCACATATCATTTTTGTATGGACAGCTGCAAAATTTGTATGGAAAATTATATGGACAAACTAATGATGCAAAATGGCTTTTTTGGGCATACCGAAGGCACCAAAAAAGTTTCAGCCGGATTAAAAAATACAAAAAAAAATCGAATGACCGAAATCTCAGAGAATTGCTCAATGGTCCAATAAACCAAATTTTCAGTTTTTGCTTTTTGGTTGTTTTTTAATACCCCTGACTCAAGGCGGTTTCAAAAACACCCAAAAAGCAAAAACTGGAAATTTTGTTTATTGGACCTTTTAAAAAAACTCCACATATGTTTTTGAAAAAGCTAATAAAATACTATTGAAGTTCCAAATAGCGATCTATGGTTTGAATATTTGTCTCATTCGATGGAGTTTGGATGCAATTTTGTTTCAGAGAAAGCCGACTGTGCTTACTAAATATAACTTTCACAAGGATGTTTTCTATTACATTTCAAAAGGGTGTAATATTGAATGTTTAGCCCTTTTAAAATGTTAGTCTTGATTTAAAAAATATCAAAATATTGTTTTTCCTTTTTCTTTTTCTTTAAGCCGCTGTATCTCAGCAACGAGAGGTCCAATCTTCAATGTCTCTTAGACAATTTTATAGCAAATTTTCTGAAATTTAAAAAAAAAAAATTAGAAATGGTCATCCATGTTCACAGTTTTTAAGAATCAAAAAACTGCAAATATTTCGTTAAAATCAAACTTTCGATGGCTATATCTTGAAAACGGAGCAAATGTACAAATCTGTACAGTACTTTTCGATTGCAAATTTAATTTTACATAAAAAACTGAGGTAAATTTTGTTGGTATAAAATTTCAATTTATTCCAAACGTCACTATTTTTTCAAAAATTCATAGCTCGGCGGCAGATTTTTTGACCATATTTCTCTATAGCTCAAAAGTTGCGAGTTTTTGTATGGATAGCTGCCAATTTTGTATGGAGACTTGTATGGGTGAACCAATGACACAAAATAGCTTCTTTGGTCATAGGAAAGACCCCCACAAAGTTTGAGCCAAATCAAAAAATACAAATAAAATCCATTTCCGGTTTTGGTGGAGAGTTGCTCTTATAAGAAATTGTTAAATTTTTTCCTTCTAAGTTATGAGGTATATTTGTAAAGGGTTTGATGTTGTAAATCAAATTTTAGAAAAAAAATTGCAAAAAGATAGAAACAAAACGCTCAACAACATTCACACAAACCGAGGCCTGTCATCGCTCACATCGAAAGCCCTTTTCCCAGCCATTACGAAACTAGATTGTTTATTTCCTACATTTTCATTTGCATTATGACACATATATGTTTGTATGCTGCACGCACCACAACACCACACCGCCCCTTTTGACTGATTACAGGTGAGAGAGAGAGAGTACAACAAGCAAACTGGGTAAGTTTTGCGCAACAGATTTTCTAAACGATAGCAGCAGCAGCCTACTTCTTCTTATGCAAATTTGAGTGACTTTGTGGACCTAAACGTTGTTTGTCCGTGCAGTTTAGCATAATGCTCTCCTTTCTAATTGGCTAAACCACGTGGGTTAGCATTACGACATACGTTAAATAAGTTAGCTTAGTGTGGCGGTGCGCGGGTGGTGGCTTATCATCAGGGCTGTACACGTGTGAGGGGAGGCAATTTATAACGGCCAACCACTGAACAATGATACACGAGTTTTGCGTTTTGGTGCGTTTTGATGCGTTACTAAAGTGATGCAACACACACACTTACACTCGAGGATGTTAGTCAGTCATTACTTTGTTTAGGTGCGTTTTAAATAATGAGAAAATTTGTTTATTTGACTAAGAAATGGTACAGTAAAAATAACTAGTTTATTACATTTCGTTTCTTTCCTAACAGTATTTTTCATTTAACATGCATCATTTGATAAAACAGTTGTATGATAAATCTCTAAAGTTTTAAAATCGTTTCGTTTCAGCTTGGTGAAATTTCGTTTCTCTTCATTAGATGAGTGATTAATTTTTCGTATGACTATTAAATATCAACAGTAAATGGCGATAAATATTTTAACATTTGTTGCATTCTGTGGGAAATAAACAAAATAATAAAAAAGAAATAAAACAAACTCTTCAGTTTCAAAAAGTTCCTTTGCCTTCAATTGTTAGTTGTATGTTTTCTGATGGAATGTAGTCTGATCGTGTCGTATAAGTTATAACCACTACTCTTCCAGTGTGAGTAAGTTTCGTTCAATCTTTTCTTTTTTTTCGATTTAAAAATGGGGTTCGTTTTCTACAATTCGAGACAAAATTCGTTCTCCGTCGTCCTCCAACACTGCAGAGTTTGAAGGGGGCCTTCTTTTTCTTTTCCTTTCGCAGACACGTGGTGACACAGGACCAAACCAAACCAGACCAGCCAGAGTCCATCAATGCGGCCGTCCTACTTGGACGAAGGGTAGTAGTACAGCACGGTATTACCCGGCAGTTGCCATCTGGAGGCCTGCAGCTCGATCAGCTGGAGCAGCGTACGCCGGATCGCCGGAGCCGACGCTGATGAGTTGAGGAACGCGTCACGAACCTCGGCCAGCAGGGTTTCCAGCTGCTGCGGAAGGTGCATCTCCAGGTCGCGACCGATGCAGGTCAGCACGAAGAAGAGGCATTCGATCTGTAAAAAGTGTCAATGAATGAAAAAGGTTTTGGAACAAGCAAAGTGACCCCACCTCCGACAGGGACCGAACGGGCGGTTTGACGCAGTCCTCGCAGCACTTGCCCAGCACGGTCAGCAGCACCATCGGCGGTGGGACGCCGTCACACTCGGTGCGGAGCTGCAGCTGGCGGCGCTTCAGCTGGCAGAACATCTCCGTGAGGAAGGCCATGAAGGCGGTGAAGCGTGGCCGGGCCGGGTTCTTGATGTTCATGAGTGGGCCCAAGACCTAGTTAATGAAATGTAGAAAAAAGTTAGAGAGTTTTGGTCAAAGAAAGTCCAAGGTTTGTGTTCTAGAGTTGAGTTTGTAGGAGGTCGGAGATGGTCTGAGGTTAATACAAGTTCAACTTACTTTGTCACGTTCTTGGTACCACTGGCGGCACGTGTTCAGCAGGGCTTCCAGGAAGGTTTCCTTCTTTTCCTTCGCGATAATTGAAATGCAAAGTCTAGAGATGGGAAGGGCGTATCTGGAATTGAAATTATAAGGGTTAGTGAATTTTTACGCTCGCATCTACCCGTCCCTCTTTTTCAATTCAAGGCAAGCTAAAGAGAGAAAGGGATGGCAATGTTGTGTCGATCTTAGATAGTTAAAAAAAAGCCCTGAGTTATAATAAATTTAAACGCCAATCTTCAAACTATTGGCACAAATTCACCCTTCAGAGGAGATGACATTGAGTCAAACAAAATTAAAAAATCGATCCAACATGAAAACTTGGTCAAAACTTTCATCAATTAATGTAGTTAATTCAAGAGAACCATATTAACTAGATGCCATTTTAGAAGAAATTATTTAAAAAAATTGAGGAATGTAAAATAAGTCTCAGGCATTTATTGTATTTTTTGATCAAAACCGCATGTCACGTATCTGAGATATAGCAGAACAAAATATCACGTTGGACCAATTTAACCCCGCACGATATCTTAAAATAACAATTTGATCAATTTGTTCGATCCCAGACCGTCCCGGTGGCATTTTTCGAGACGAGATTTGTCTGATCACGCCTTCCGTCGGACGGGGAAGTAAATGTTAGCCCAGGTCTAACCTAGAGGTCGTTAACTCAGTCCAGGTGCAGGAGTCATCTCCCTTAATCCTGTCTCGGTGGAGTCGCTGGTAGGCAGTCGGACTCACAATTCAAAGGTCGTCAGTTCGAATCCCGGGGTGGATGGGGAAGCTCAGGTGTAAAAAGAGGTTTGCAATTGCCTCAACAATCAAGCCTTCGAACACCTAGTAGAGTAGGAATCTCGGAGCAGTGGGAAGCATTCGAAAATCACGTAACGCAATCTATCTTTTGAGCATCCATTACACTACCGCTAACAAACTCGCACTTTTTCGTGTTTGACAGTTTGCCAAACTCGCAAATTTGTTTGCGGCAAACTCGCAAACAAGGCAAAATGTATGCAGGCTGACGTTTGTACAAACAAGTCCAGGCACAAACAAAGCGTACTGTCAAAAAGTACGAGTTTGTTTGTTTGTTTGCCGTAGTGTAATAGCTCCTTAACTCCTATTATAGAAAAAACTTGTTTGGCATTTCGCGTACATGATACCCAGCATGTTGTGCCAGAGTGATTATAGTACACTAATTACACTAATCCTAAATGCTCTCGAAGACCCGAAGAGATTATAAAAAAAAGAAAATATAGCTAAAATTGATTTTTCCAATAATCCAATTTACTACACATTATTCATGTTGAAAACAAGTCGTTTACAACCGGTGACAAGCACAACATTACTTTAAATTGATATGTCATTTAGAATAAGCTGAGTGCCATTAAGAAGAGCTCATAGTGCCGATGCACAGTGGTTCAAAAGGCTGTTTTGACGAACTTAATTGATTATAGCAAAAAGTAAGCATTTTCGTGCTTCGACATGTTCTACAACAGCGATTCTCAACGGGGGTACCGGGCCTACTTGATTTACATGGTAGGGGGTACCAGCCTAGAAGAAGGTTGAGAATCGCTGTTCTACAACTTTGTTCAGCGTTGTCATGGCCTACTTTTGATGAAATTTGTTTTTCAAAATACTCATCACAGTAGGCTATGGAATTTCTAACTTTTGACTGTTAAGAGATAGAGCTTTGGTGTCTTGGGCAAAGTTGTAGGGCTGAAAATTTCCACAAACTTTGTCAAAGACGCCAAAGCTCTATCTTTGCGTTGAATACCAGTTTTGGAACCTTTTTCATAAATCCCTGACAAAAACCAGTTTTTTGACTAAAACTATGTTGAAATTTGATTATAGACGATTACAATGTTCAGAAGAGTTGTCAGTAATATCAAAACAAACAACTTTGTCCAAGACGCCAAATTGATAGGAGCTATGTGTGATGAGTTATAGCAAGATTTGGTGATAATTTAGCTAGTTTTCGAGCTCGGTATACAAAGCCTCGGGCAAATTTGGGCAAAAACCCATACAATGGGCTTCAAGAATGACTATTCCACTACAAAATGTCGGGTGAATCATTCGTCCGAAGGTTTATGGTCATAGATTTCCGAGCATTTCAATTTATTTTATTTTTGATGACTATTTAAATGCATTTAGGACACTTTTAATGCACATACGCCAATTTATTCGGACACACGAGGCGTGTAGGCTAGACTCTTGTGAAAATTTTGATGTATTGGAAGTCTATCTTTGGTACCTATTGGCTAAAAATAATATGAATGTTTGAAATAATTTACTGTCTTTGCAACACCAACGTTATGACGTTGTCTAGATGTCTAGATTCGCCGATTAACTCTTTTGGAAGGAATTTTTTTTCAAATATATTCACAAAAATACACTGGATAGCCTCAAAAATAGACTTCCAATACATCAAAATTTTCACAAGAGTCTGGCCTACACGCCTCGTGTGTCCGAATAAATCGCAAAAATGGCTTATGTGCCTTAAAAGTGTCCTAAATGCATTTAAATAGTCATCAAAAATAAAATAAATTGAAATGCTCGGAAATATATGACCGTAAACCTTCGGACGATTGATTCACCCGACATTTTGTAGTGGAATAGTCATTCTTGAAGCCCATTGTATGGGTTTTTGCCCAAATTTGCCCGAGGCTTTGTATACCGAGCTCGAAAACTAGCTAAATTATCACCAAATCTTGCTATAACCCATCACACATAGCTCCTATCAATTTGGCGTCTTCAACAAAGTTGTTTGTTTTGATATTACTGACAACTCTTCTGAACATTGTAATCGTCTAAAATCAAAGTTCAACATAGTTTTAGTCAAAAAAACTGGTTTTTGGCAGGGATTTATGGAAAAGGTTCCAAAACTGGTATTCAACGCAAAGATAGAGCTTTGGCGTCTTTGACAAAGTTTTTGGAAATTTTCAGCCCTACAACTTTGCCCAAGACACCAAAGCTCTATCTCTTAACAGTCAAAAGTTAGAAATTCCATAGCCTACTGTGATGAGTATTTTGAAAAACAAATTTCATCAAAAGTAGGCCATGACAACGCTGAACAAAGTTGTAGAACATGTCAAAGCACGAAAATGCTTACTTTTTGCTATAATCAATTAAGTTCGTCAAAACAGCCTTTTGAACCACTGTGCGATGCATGTCTGCACTTAAATGTTTATATCTTCAATCTTACAAAAACACAAAATACTTAAAATGAAAATGTATGTTCTAAATGTAAAAGGACCATTCTTAGTTGTTGCAGAATCGTTAAGGACATGAAATTTAACTTCTAATGACATGTTCCATTAGGGTGTAATATGGATGTATGGAAAAAAACTAAGTTGTCCAAATTTAGTGAGCACAGCACTTTTTCAGTTCCTTTTGGACTCCTAAACAACTCCCCAAAGGTTGGAAACGATTGGTTTAGTCCTCACTTTGCGCAAAACGATCCAATTTTGTTTGGGAAAAAACATTTTTTTATGTAGATTTTTATATAAAATCACGTTTTACGCTATATATATTCATATTCAGATGCTCTGGAAGGTTCTCTAAGACTTTGCAGAAGAGAGTATGGTGCTAGCTTGCTCCTAAATCCATTACTGTTTACAGCTACGCCATATAATCGGGCGTCTAATTTGTTTTTGTGAAAAATATGAAAGGGGTCGTACCGCACATCCATTCATCATCGCGACCAAAATTTCCGAAAAATGACCCAAAGAAATAAATTTTCATTGAAACCTAACATTGACCCAAGCAGTTTACCTCCGTCCATCAACGGCGCGGTGCATCAGGTGCGTGGCCAGCTCCATCAGGCAGCGTGCGTTCAGCGTGTTCGGATCGTCGACGGCGCGGTGTACGATCAGCTGAATCTCCGGCGGGAACTGGCCAATGTCGTTCCCTTCCGGTCCGACGGCCAGTCCTAGCCCGGCCAGGCCACGCGTCAGCGTGTCCGCCGACGAGAGGGACTTTGAGCGCTGTAAAGGTGCAACATTCATGGGATTGTTATTGGCGTTGATGATGTTGGTGGTGGTGTTGCTGATCGATGACTGTGGATTGTTTGTGTTGCTGTTCTGTGCTTGGAAGCTGCTGTTGTTGTTGGAAGCATGTGTTGTTGCGTGGATCATAGGCTCCGGAGCGAACTTGACCCGTGGTCCAGACTGCGAACGATACAAAAGCGTTTTACCACCATAAGCGACACTGTTTGCTGATGATTTCATTGGAAAAATTGTACAAGAATAACTCAATACTGACACTCACGTGCAGGATGTTCCCGCTGGATGGTGAGTTGACCAGTGGCATGTGCGAGGACTGCAGCTGGACGCCGACGTGTTGCATCGGATGGTTGGACATCATGATCGGTCCCCGCTGGGGACTGCCGATGTTGCCCAGCTGCATCTGGCCGTGGCCGGTCCGGGCGTGGTGGAGATTCAACGGTATGCCGCCGACGTTTGACTTTGAGTGCTGCAGCGAGCTGCTGTAGATGTTCAGTGATCTGGAAGAAGTTTCTATTATTTCCCGAGAAAAAAGGGACACCATTCTCCAACCGACCTGGAGCTCTGCAGCGGTATCCGGCCTTCGTTCAGGTGGTTCATCTGGAACTCCTGGGCGTGCACGTTCAGCTTGTTGGGAAGTCCGTCGAGCCGCACATCTAAACAGGGTTGGGATATACAAGTTACAATGTTTATCAAGGCCGATCCGTTAGTAGCATCGGCCATTACTTGGTGGACGATAGATTTCCATCGGTGGCTTACCCCGCAACTGTTGCTGCTGCTGCTGGGCATGCTGCATCGCCTGGCTCTGGCTAAAGGCCAGGCTGCGTCGTTTGTTGACATTCTGTGGAGAATTTTGAACCATTAGATTTTCAACAAAATATGTTACAAATCGTACAGAAAAGAAAAGCCATTTAAGATTAAGATACCTCCACCAATCGTTAATCCATAGACGAATATATCATAATTAGTGTAACAGAAAAGAAGTTGAACCATTAGTACAGAGAGTTAACAAGAAAGAAGAAAGGATTATTACCATGTCCATTACCTGCTGGTTCGAAGTCCTGATGAAGCTTCGCTCGCGGGAGATTCCTGGGGAGATGTACATTTCCTGCATTTTTACGGTCTTTTTGTCGTTTTGGTCGGCCATTTTTTTTCTGATAAGTAAAATTGATAGGACTAGTGCTGCTGGTCCTGGAGGTTAGCTTTCTTGATTTGTTTCACGACAGTGCTGATTCTTCGCGGTCTACAACATTTGACTTTTCTGGAGTGAGGTTCTGGAATTGATTAAAAAGGTTGTAAACGAGTGATTTTTTATTTTAGAAGAATTGCAAAACCTTTAAGGTTATCAAAAGTTTGAGAACGCAGATCGAAAAAAAAAACCTTAAACTGATAACAAAAAATAAATAAATGAAAACAATAAAGTAGCTGTACTTATAAACCAACTGGCTAGAAAAAATGATGTAATCTTCTAAGACAACCCAAGTTAAAATAAAAAAATCATAAAAAATAGGCAAAACAAGTTCCAGCTGTTTGCCGGCGGCTTCATTCATAATCTCGCTGGCAAAAACAAACGACCGCGGCAGAGAGTGACGAACGATATCTATTTTCGCCTCCATCCAAAGACCACCACCACTACAACGAGACCAAATCTCATCGGCTCCAAGTCGCGCTCCTCCACCAAAGTGCGAGCATTTTTCAAGGTTGACTCGGCAAATACGATAAATAATATGGCAACAACCCACACAGAGGAAGGTGTTTGGTGCGATCTCTATGCGATACACCAGCAAAGTGCATCGAGCACAATCGGCCGACAGACGACGCACGACACGACATTATTAAAGTTGATGAACCCACGCGTCGTTTTTTGTCGCGTTATTTAATTAATATCGGACACAGATGTTTAATTGTTGTGGAGAAGTATTGGTTTGGAAGTGCAAGTGCTACTTAAATAAATAATGTTGTCTTACAATAGAGTTATCTACGTGCGCATGTATTGCGTGTACGTACACGAAAAAGATTGAGGCTAAATTTTGTACCGGCCAGCAAAACAAATGGCGTGCTAGTGTGCGTGAGATCGGGCTTAGATAACTCTATGAACATTTATCAATATTTTAGACCAAAAATTAGTTGATGCGTCTAGATGACATACTAAAAAAAATCAAAAATAACTGAATACTTTTTAAATTTATTTTTGAGTCATAACAAGACAAAATCATTCCCATTTTTAATTTCTTCTACGAATCGAGAAAAATATTTCATAGAGCTATCTAAGCCCAAGCTCACGCACACTAGCACCCCATTTGTTTTGCTGGCGGGTACAAAATTTAACCTCAATCTTTTTCGTGTACGTACACGCAATACATGCGCACGTAGATAACTCTATTCATTCAAGCGCAACCACCGATCGGAAGAGGCGGCCTACAGCAGTTTGCCGGTTCGGTATAAAGTTTGTTCTAATTTAAACACTTATGTCATGGCTTCACGTTTGCGACGCTCTGGCTGTGATGACGACGAAAAACGGTACACTCATCGGGAATCTACCAGCCGAACCCGTTCATAAATTTGAGTTGTTTGAGATTGTTTTTATTTTGAGTAGGTTTTCGAATTTAGGAATGAGGGGATAGTGGAGTGTTCAATTCTTTTCGTGTTTGGTTTTTTCCTCATAAATATTATGTATTTTTATATCTTGTCGTTAAATCTCAAGACACAAAAAAAAATCCAGTAGAGCCGACGAACATATTCCACAAGTTTTCAATGCTTTAAGCACTATTTCATAACCCTTTGTACAGAACCATGAAATCTGAAGCCTTTTGAACAATTCTGACTATTTTCATCAATTTATTGCATTTATTTAAAACAATATTAAAATTTTGAAGATCTGGTAACCGTGTCTTAAGTTATAATCACTTAAGCGATATTTATTTACTTTTCTTAAGCCGGATCTCACTTATCTGTATGGAAACTATGTCCGGACCAACCAATCGATCTATACGGTAGGGTCAATGAGACACTTTTGGTTTTCAACTTTCAACGATTTTTCTAATTTTTTATCAGCCTGTTTTAATGCACTTTTTGTTGCATTTTCTTTCTTTTAATGTGTTCTAATATTGACCAAAATATGAGATCGATCCGACATCTACAGCCAGAGTTATTCAACTGTCTCATTGTAGACGCACTTGGCAGGAACAATGAGACAGCTGGGGAACAATGAGACACTCTACGAAAATCAACATTTTTCAAGTAAAACATCATGTTTTTGTATTGTTCCATTGCAGGTGACTTGCCTTGAACATTTCAGGGCAATTTTGTCAACATGAAACTTTTATTAACAAAAGTTACACTAAAAAGTATTTAAATTTTGTAAAATCCATATATTAATACCAAATAACTTTATATTTTTGGTTAAATGAAGTTTAAACTCTATAAATATGCCAAAAATCACTTTTAATTCATGTTTTGAAAGATTTCCATCGATTTTGAAAAGTTTATCGAAGAAAAATCAATGTGTCTCATTGTTACCCATGGGCTGAAATGAGTGGGGAACAATGAGACAGCCCTGGATTCTGGGTATATTCAAAATTTTGGCCAAATCTAATGAAAGGACATTGTAGCCCAACTCAATCCCTATGGAACGTCGAAAGAAATTTGAAGAAATATTAGTTTTGGTGTAAATGGCAGCCTACGAGCGAAAAAGTATTTTTTGTCCATAATTAACTTTTACATCCCAGAATCAAACATTTATTAATAACTTTTCAAGGGAGCGTCCATAACCAAAGCCACTTTTATAGCAGACGTGTATCCAGTAGATACACCTTTCCCCCAAATATGAGCCTGATTGGTTGAAACTACGACTTATAAGAGCCATTTTATCATTGTTCCCCGTGTCTCATTGATGACTACTCTACGCTAGTTCATTAAAAAACCTTCCAAATGAGTCCAAATATTGAAGATCTGGCAACTCTGTCTGAAATTATGACCACTTAGTGATATATTTAAGCCGAGTTTTTCGGTTTAAGTTGGTTCCGTTCAAAAAACCATGTTGAATGCTAGATGTCAACTATTTTCTGATATTTATTGTAAAACAGTTTTACTCGAAATGAGGGGGTACCATCCATATAGGCGGATTTTTTAGTTTTTATATTAAATTTAATCGATATTTTATGTTTTGATGCATGTTGTGGGTCTAATAAGAGTTATAACTAATAAACGTGTAAAAAATCACTGTAAACATATAAGGGTAATTCTCTACAAACTCACACGAAATCGGGAAAAGTTGCCCCGACCCCTCTTCGATTTGCGTGAAATTTTGTCTTAAGGGGTAACTTTTGTCCCTGATCACGAATCCGAGGTCCGTTTTTTTAAATCTCGTGACGGAGGGGTGGTACGACCCCTTTCATTTTTGAACTTGCGAAAAAAGAGGTGTTTTTCAATAATTTTCAGGCAGAAACGGTGATGAGATAGAAATTTGGTGTCAAAGGGACTTTTATGTAAAATTAGACGCCCAATTTGATGTCGTGCTCAGAATTCCGAAAAAACGTATTTTTCATCGAAAAAAACACTAAAAAAGTTTTAAAAATTCTCCCATTTTCCGTTACTCGACTGTAAAATTTTTTGGAACATGTCATTTTATGGGAAATGTAATGTTCTTTTCGAATCTACATTGACCCAGTAGGGTCATTTTTTCATTAAGAACAAAATTTTTCATTTTAAAATTTCGTGTTTTTTCTAACTTTGCAGGGCTATTTTTAGAGTGTAATAATGTTCAACAGAGTTTTAAAGCAGACAATTACACAAATTTTGATTAATAAACATAAGGGGTTTGCTTATAAACATCACGAGTTATCGCGATTTTACGAAAAAAAAGTTTTGAAAAAGTTGGTCGTTGCCGATCACGGCCGTTCATCGTCACCCGCGACAGACACGGACGACGAAACAAAGAGAAACGCAAAAAGTAACTGATTGAAAAATATGAAATTAGGTTAGGATTTTTGTTGTCCAATTTAGGACCCCCCTATATTTGCTCGAAATTGAGCAGTTCCTGATTTTATTTTAGTAATGTTACTCAAATTAGCAAATTACTGAAGTGAAATAAACAGCCAAAAAAAACAAATCATTGGATAGTTAATTCAATTATAAAAAGGAAATGCTGTTTTGTTGTGAAAACTAGCCCTGGTTGATTCCAGTTGTGGAACAAAAACATATTTTGACGAAAAGGAAAATTGAATGTCAGTCAATATTGTTTTAATCTTCAGAGGGTCCACTGGAGGATAAGGGTCCACTAATGGATAGCATACCCTACACGGAGAGTACAGCACCTTTATCCTGCATGTAATATTATGTACTCATGTTCGCAAGAATTTAAAAAATCATATAGGGGAAAGTGGGGCAAGTGTAACAAGCTAAGGAAATGCTCGTTATAACCCATTAAAAACGTTAAAAAATCTGTCGGATTTATTGGAATCAACCTATTCAAGGTCTTGACTGAGACTTTGATAGAACAAGTTTTTAAAAAATTCTGTTTTTAATGTAAAAAAATGATTTTTTTTTTATTTTTCGTACGTTCTACTCAACTAGTGGTTCAAGACGAACAACCCGTTGGAGCAAGAGGAACAAACATGCTAATTTACTAACAATTGAACTATTATTACTTAGATACATCAGATTAGGACGTATTTGAAACGTTTCTTTCATTTTTAGATTAAAAAATAATATTTTACTAAAAATTTGACTATTTTTACGAAAAAAAAATTACTTAGATGATAAATAATAAATTTTCATGATATTATTATATCGTGCATGGAAATTTTTCTAAACAATTGATTATCAGTTTTTAAGAACTTTTATGTATTTTTTTTTTCAAAATAAAATATGTTGTTGCAGAAATTCGTATTTTTTTCATGATTTGCCCCTAGGATGTCAGAAATCACTTTTTGCTTATGATACAAGTATCTCCGCCAAGGGTAGAAGCCTTCGTGTCATCACAAGAAGATTACAAAAAAGCTTGGATATTTTCAATTCTTATTTGAAAGAATGGAAAATTATTCCAAATGCTGCAAAAACTCAACTTATTATTTTCCCTCACAAACCAAGGGCTGATTTTCTTAAACCAAAAAATCATCACGTTATAAAGATGAATGAGGTAAATTTGAAGTGGGAGGATCAAGTGAAATATCTTGGACTTGCTTTTGACAAAAACCTTACTTACAAGGATCACATTGAAAGTATACAGGTTAAATGTAACTAATATAATAAATGTTTGTATCCACTTATAAACAGGAATTCTAGACTTTGTCTCAAGAATAAACGGTTAATTTATAAACAAATTTTCAGACCAGCCATGCTTTATGCTGTGCCGATCTGGACAAGCTGTTGCTTAACCAGGAAGAAAAAACTTCAGAGGATTCAGAACAAAATTCTGAAAATGATTCTGAAACTTCCTCCCTGGTTCAGCACCAGTGAACTTCATCAATTAGCCGAAGTTGACACTTTGGATGTTATGTCCAATGAGATAATTGATGCATTTCGACAAAAATCATTGCAGTCTTCAGCTGCATTGATCCGCTCTTTATATAGTTTATAAGTTAGTTTTAAGGTATCCCTTTTCCTTTTTGAACATGTAGGACCTCCTATATTTGAAATCACTGAATAGCGAAAGCTACAATATTTCATGAATAAATGAAAATTGCTAGTATTTATAATTGAGGTGAAAAGTCATCGATTGTGATTGGACACTCAATAATATTTTATCTGTAGATGGAAAAGAAAATCTAAATAAATATAAATTAAAAAACACACACACTACTGATCTAGGAAAAATAGCATTTTGATAAAATGAGCCTTAAGACGAACCCTAGCCTTATTTTGTACTTTCCAAATATTATAAGGAAACAAAGGTTTTGAAAAAATATTATGCCCCGTGGCGTTTACGTCGTTTTGGTGGTTATGTGGTAGTAGAATCAGCTAATTGCATTGCTAGCAACAGTTCCTCATACTGGAAATAATCAAAATTGTAAAAATTACGGCCTTACTAGCGATTGTTCCTCTTGCCCCATATGGTCGTCTTGCCCCACCTTCCCCTAACGCAAGTGAAATGTAAATATGAAAATATCTCCCGCACTTTTAAATGAGAATCAGTGAGAAAATGATAAATTTTAAGAATCTTCTGATGGGACCATCCATAAACCACTTGGACAATTTTGTTTAAATGTCTGACCAACCCCCTCCCCCCGTGGACAATTGCCATACAAAACAAATATTTGTTGTATGGAGCGTGGACATTTGCTGAGGCGTTAGTCATGTTGCTGGCAAATGCATTAGTGAGATAGAAATCACGATTTTATCAGCTTTTCTTTCGAATTCCAGAAGTTGCACTTGTAGTGAAGCAATCAACAATTGCCTCAAACATTTAAAAAAATATAGCTTCTCGATGTTTTCTCAAAGCAACAGCTGAGTATTTTATAAAACCATGTTCCGTTCTTCATCAACTTTTATTCTGCAACATCACTTAGATTCTTCAACCGAAAGAGATTGATTATTCCACTCCGTTCGCGAGCACGCTTAATTGCTTAAAAACCACACCACCCACAACCGGCTCCCAACTTGTCTACCTCCGAGAATCGAGGCAAATAGCATTCCGTCGTCGTCGACGTTCGATCTCATCTTACATCTGCCATTGGTTCTGATTTCACGGTTTGTTTTTCTTCTTCTTCTTGAATAACCCTTCTTGCTCTTCTCAGTTTATAGCCCGCCAGCCTATCGAACTCCCCTATGGTTAAGTGAGATGGCTTAAGCGCCACTCCCGAAGGAGACCATCCACCTGTTTGTCGGTTTGCCCAGCCGTAGAGACCTCTCGAAGGGGGTTCAGTAATCCCGTTTCGGGACAGGGAGTTCTGTGGGGGTGTAAAACGCGTCGGAGGTACTCCGACTAGCGTACCAAGCCACTACCCAGGAAGGGTAGCTGAAAAAGAAACCGGAAACGGACTGGAGACCTCAGGGCGTGATTCATCACCTGCGGCCTTCAACAGTCCACCTGAAACAGTGCAACAGAAAAATAGCCAGTGGTCCAAGGGATTCGGAGCCCTGACTCCAGTAGAAAAATAAAGTAAAATAGAATAAGGAAAGAAAATCTACTTTTATTTAATCTGTCGCGACCAACATGAGTCGACTCTCTCGGTCACCCTAGCATAAGTGTTTTTATAGCTACTGTGTGTCTAGGTTAAGTGCAGCAGGAAAAACATTTGTAGTGTTTTGTGTTCGTTTATTTACAGTGAGTCATTCATGTTTTCGTACGTACGTTTGTGTTTGCCGGCGATCCTCCCCTCTTCCTTTCCCTGAGATCCTGTTACTTCAGTTCAGATTCTACCGTGTGTTTGTCTTCCTTCTTCTCTCTTCTTCTTCCGGTTTAGGTGTGTGTGCTATGTGCGTTTTATGTATTCATTTTTTGACGTGTCGGAACAATCTCGACGCGCAGCGCCGCGCTACTTAGTTGGTAAGGTTGGTAGCGGGCGAAAAGTGTGCCATGGACTTATCACTTAAGCATGCTTTTACTCACGGTTTGCTTGGCGTTCGCGGTCGACGATCACGTGGTCGTCTCGATACCTGTTCTGCTGCTGCTGGTCGACGGTTTCGAAGAAACTCGGTGGTTTGGTGGTCTTGCTGACGGCGTCTACGACGTCATCACTCGCTGCTGCTGCTGTTGCTGTTCTCCGGTTAACACCGGACGGGACTCGAGCACGTGGTGGGTCGCACCTGCGAGGGAACCTCGACGACCTACTTTTGAAGATCTGCTGCTGCTGCTCGGCTGGAACGCTGGTTAGCTGGTTGTTGGTTGCCGGTTCGCGTGTCCGCCTTCGAGGCCGGACTTCTCTCCCTCTTCACTCACGTGGTTTCTAACCTTCCAGGTTAGGTTTCAATGGCGGCTGGCGATCGCGATGGCGGTTATTTCAAGGACGCTGCGGTGACGGTTGCTGCTGTCCTGTTACGGCGTGGCCGTACAGTCCCGCTGCCGAGCGCGGTTTGGCGAGCGCTGGCCTTCGGCGGCGTGGGCGTTGCGGCCGGTTCGAAGCGGTAGCTGGTCCCCGGTAGATCGTGGTCGTCTTTGACGAGCGTGGCGGTGTCGCAGAACTGGCACGGGACACGGAATCACGGGTTAGCGCACGTTAAGCCACGAGGTGGTCGGGTTCCGGACTTACCAGGAATTCTGGAACGCACATGCACGCAGGCTTACACACACGCACACGACACGGCACTAGCACAATCTACTAATCTCGCTAAACTAGCTAACAGGGAAAGGACAGAGAAACACATTACACTAGAGATAACCTAAAAAGACAAACTCATGGAAAGCTAGAACCTACAATTTAATCACGAGACGCGCACAATCGAGGGCCACTGGTGCCTCTTCCGCGGAACTGATAAAAGTGAACCGTTGGGCGCGTCATCAGAACGCCGAGACTTATGAGAGGCTTCAGTTCCGAATTCCGTTCCCTCTCACGGTTACCAACCCTGGACAATAGCTTGTCATTCCCCTAGACCGCTTTATCACCTCCACGATCTCATCACCCCCGAACCGCGAAAACGCGAAACTCTTCGCGAGATTCGTGCGGCTGGCTCTCCCCGATCTCCTGTGCTGGCTCACCTCAAGAGCAGAGTTTAAACCACTCGGCCATCTGGTTGAACGGAAAGCTTTTGGGATAACTGGCGCAAAAGGTACTCGGCATTTGAGTGACCAAAGGAATGAGCAAAGGTCACTCAGCAAGAAAGCTCTACTCTGCGGCGTGTACGTTTAATACAGTTTAGGTATTTCTACTTCCCAATCATACCGACTGTACTTTTACTCCATATGTACTCGTTACATCATTCCCCACTAAAAGTACGAAAATTTGTTTGGCGTTAACACGGCGGTGAAAAACGACCAAACAAATTTTCGTAGGCCAAACAGAAGTGCTACTGATGATTGGGTTTCTCTTCGGGGTCATATACGTTCATCACTGAACTGTCAACTCACTAACAAGTTAGGTCCTTGCTAACAGTCAGCTCCGTCTCACTTTCCAGATCAGACAACATCACAGTGTCAGCGACGATGTTGTAAGTCTGCTACTAACCATCAATGACCAAAGTCTCCGGTCTCCAGCGAATTCCTTCTCAAATCATCACTAACAACAGTAAAGCCTCGAGAAAATGCAAAAAACGAGTAATTCCAAAAAAAAAATCAATTTACAAATGTTCCTAACTCTAATCAACCGGTTTAATAACGGCAAAGGTTTTCGAAAATGTTTCAAGGAAAAGAATGACCTTTAATGAAGAAATTCGTGCTGAATGTTTAAATATGTACAACTAATTCTAATGAAAATATTGAGGAAAAAATAAGAAGAAGAGGCAATAAAGAAATTTGTAACCCAGAAAATTACTGATCAGTTCATTGATGACGACGACTCATTCATACTCAACATTACAAAATAAAAACATTAAAACAAGCTACGGAAAAAAAATATAGCATCGACATAGAGTTTGCGCATAACCCTATGCGAGCTAGCACAGTAGACGAAACGTGTCTTCTACACCAGGACAAAGCCGATAGGCGAAGACAACGTTCACGAAAAGAACTAGTCAGTTTAGTTTGCAATCCCGGCCCAATACTAAGACGAGTCTGTGGGAACAAACTTCACTGACAGAAAAGGGGTCTGTTTCTCCTCATAATTCGCCGCCACGGAAATATATTTCCGCGATTTAACACTCATTATGATTTGAAACGCAAAATATTCCTCCTCACAAGAATTTCTAACACCAGGATCAAATCCAATAACGAAATTCTTGAAGAATCAACACATAATTACAAACTACAAAAAAAACATTCGTTCACCCCTCATATTCAAAAAAGTATCTCCCATGCAGAATCCATCTCCAAGATCTGATCTGTCACTCAATCACCCTGCGCATTTTACCGGTGCTACGCACACAAACAAATAAACGTCATCGAACTGTCAACGGAGGAAAGTGTGTGAAAGCGAAAAAATGCAGGCGCAAGTTTGGAACCGCGAGTGAAAGTTTTGGAGGAAAAAATGTGGAAAAAGTGTGTGAAATGGCCAGAACAGACGACTGGGATG
This sequence comes from Culex pipiens pallens, assembly GCF_016801865.2. NCBI lineage: Eukaryota > Metazoa > Arthropoda > Insecta > Diptera > Culicidae > Culex > Culex pipiens. The sequence goes on from NC_068938.1 coordinate 86,806,428, forward strand.
GTCGGAAGGACCGTCCCCAACGGAAACGAGGAAAGTCGAGCTGAGATATCGTTCCAGCTATCGGTTTTAAGTTGGTTTTTTTGTTTGTTTATTTTCAGCGCAGCGGCATGTCTACTGCGGCGTGGAAATCTCAACCTGTCGTTAGCGATTGATAAGCGCTCGGGGGGAAAAAACTGCGGAAATTGTGGCTAATCAATCAAACTGAAACTACTTGGGAAAAATTATCAAAAAATGGAAAACTGGGTGGGAAAATCTGTGCAAAAATTGGTGTGGAAAATCTACTTTGGGGAAAAACTATAGTGCAAAAACTACTATGTTTGGAAACCGATTGTAAACAAACCAGCGAAACGCCAGCTGTGTTTCGATTGTTTACTAACTATAACTTAAACTACTATTTACAAGGGGGGGAAAACTATAACTACTATTTACATTAGAAAAGGATCGTTAATCATCGGAAAACGAGGCAAAAAAAACTGGAAAAAACGTCTCCATCGTAGAAAAATAAACAACAATTCAGGTAAGTATAAGAAGAAACTAATAATGAAAGTGATCATATTACAATGTCGTCCTCCCACGCAAACAGGTGACGACGATCTTGCTCGGCCAGCTGACGATGTTCGGCCACCCTCACCCCACTTCGCCGGAAGGATGACTCGCCCCGACTGACGGAAGTTTGGACTCCACCCACACTCGACGGAAGGAAGGATGACCCACCCCCAACTGGACTAGCGGATCGTGAGTTTTTATAGATCTAAGATTAACCTAGTTTAGTACTAACTTAGTTTAAGGGTTAGGCGTTAGGCCCTACTAACCACTAACTTCTTCGCGTCGCGTTCGGTTTTGCGTATCTTCTTCCTCTTCTTCGTTTTACGCGTGCTAGCTGTGACTCGGTCAGGCTAGTCTTGGTTTGTGGTGTCTACTCGGCCCAAAATTTGGTATTTTCGCGTGGTAGAACCGGTTCTACCCTTGGTCACTTCTTCGGTTGAAGTCTATTCATAGCTCGTTGGGTTTTAGAAAATGTGGATCGTCTGATTCGATTTCGAGATGATTTGTGGGCGTTGTCCAAAGATGCACTACTAGCTTTCGACAATCATCGATCGCTGTCGAAGTCATTGCAGGCTCGCTTTCTTCGTTCACACCTTTCGGTGGCTACTAACACAGGTCATCACTTGCTCATTCATAGCTTCGTGCAATCTTAGTACAAGTGACTACTGGCTCTCGACAGTCATCGGGCGTTTTGGAAGTCATCGCAACTAAGTTGCTCCTTCTTTGCTTCATCTTCCCGTACTTAAGTTTGGAACGCAACTGACAAATCACCCCAGATCGAACCGATTCTCCCAGGTCGCGATCGCGCGTGGTACAACTCGGTACCCTCAGTGCTGGTTTGTTTATTCTGGTTTTCCCTAACACGAGTCCGTCGAGTGCCCTAATGAGGTAATTACCCCGAGGGTGTTTTGTTCCCTAAACGGAAATGGTTGCTCCTGATGGGATTAGGAGGGACATAGCTAAAAAAAATACCAATCTGCTCTTCGAAAAGATCTCATCACGATCCGCTTGCCGCTGGCTGAGGTGTGTGCCACTTTTTCAGCCGATTGGTGAAGTAGACCCCAAAACGTTTTCCGTCCAGATCCTCCAGCTCGTACGTGTTCTTTCCCAGCACCTTTCGCACGACCGCAGGTTCGTACTTCGGCGCGAGCTTCTTGCAGAAGCCCTTCCCCTTGTCGGACAGGTCAAAGGTCTGCTTCAGCACTTTCTCCCCCACGGTGTACTTGGGACAGTTGGCGTTCGTACGGAGGTTGTACGTCTTGGCGTGTCTCTGGTAGGCGGCGGTCAGGTTCTTTTTGATCTCTTCGAACAGCTTCTTCTTCTGCTCTGGAACGTCCTTGTCGTCGTCGCTCGGCTCGTAGTTGTCTCTGATCCAGCTGTACTCCCGGCCGTCGGACACTTTGTTCCGGCCGAAGACCACGAAGTATGGACTGTAGTGTGTCGAATCGTGTACAGCGTTGCGGATGGCGTCCGCGATGTCCTGAAGGTTGTCGGCCCAATGTTTGTGGTCTTTCTTCAACGTCGCCCTGATGGCCGTGGTGATCACTCGGTTCACCCGCTCAGTGTTGTTCACCTGAGGGTGGTACGCCGGGGTCAGCCAGTGCTGGACGTGGTACGACTCGAGAAGGGTTTTGAACTGCTTGGATAAAAACTGAGTTCCGTTGTCCGTCAGGACTATCTCCGGGACTCCGAACAGACGAAACACGTTGTTTTCGACAAACTCTGTGAGCGAGTGCGCTTTCGCCTCGCGGAACGGTTGCACGAGAACAAACTTGCTGAACACATCGGTCACGACGAGCAGGCATGTGTTCCTGTTCTTGCCCGAGGCGGGTAGCGGACCGACGTAGTCGAGCGTGATGAACTGCCACGGGTATTGGACCGGTTTTTGGGGTCCCATGGGCGGCGTGACGTTCTGGTTGCCGGCTTTGCTCACCTGGCACTGTAGGCATTCGCGGCAGTGCTTCCGAACCTCTTCTCGCATTTTCGGCCAGTAGTGTCGCTCCTTCAGCGATGCCAGCGTCTTCTCGAAACCGAAGTGAGCTTGGTCGTGGACCTTCGTGATGATTTCCTTGCGTTCGGCTCGCGGCGGCAGCAGCTTCCAGCTGAACCGTGGATCGGTCTGGCGGTTAGGCGACTTCACGTAGCGGAAGATCCGTCCGTCGATCACCCGGTAGTCACTGAACTTCGTTGGGTTCCCGGTGATGTTCTCGATCTGCTCTTCGTACTCGTCGTCCGAAAGCGTGACGCGAACGGCGTCCACTTCGATCGAACGTGACAGACAGTCGGCCGTGATGTTCGCCTTCCCTTTCCGGTACTCGAGGTCGAAGTCGTAGGCTTGAATCCTCAACGCCCACCTCAGCAGCTTCGCGTTGCCTGTCTCTGCGCCGACGTTGAACAACCAGAGCAAGCTTCTGGCATCGGTGATGACCCGGAATTTGGTTCCCTCTACGTAATGTCGGAAGTGTTGTATGGCCGACAGTACGCCGAGGCACTCCTTTTCTACTGCTGAATATCGCCGCTGTGTTCGGTTGAGCTTCTTGCTGAAGTAGCTGATGACGCGCGTGACGCCGTCTTGCTCTTGGACCAGCGCCGCTCCTACCGCTCGGTCTGACGCGTCCGACTCGATGGTGAACAGCTTCGAGAAGTCAGGGTTTCCCAAGATCGGCGCGGAGGTCAGGACTGCTTTGAGCTCCCGAAACCCGTCTTCCGCCTCTTTGGTCCACGTGAAGCGTTTGTTCTCCTTGGTTAACAAGTCGGTGATCGGCGCCGTCATTCTGCTGTAGTCCTTGATGAACCGTTGGTAGAATCCGGCGAGGCCCATTAACCTCCGGATGTCCTCCTGCGTCCGCGGCTGCGCGTAGTCGAGGATCGGTTGAATCCGGCTTTTGTCGATGGCCACTCCGTGCTCGTTGAGGAGGTACCCCAAGTACATGACCTGCTTGCGGAAGAAACGAGATTTCTCGAGCGAGATAGTCAACCCGGCCTTTCGCAGTCGTTCCGCCACCAGTCGAAGTAACCGCAGGTGCTCGTCGAAGGAACTCGCCGCGATCACTATGTCGTCCAGGTAGACGAAGACGTACGGCTCTAGGTCTGAACCAATTGCCTTGGCCATCAGGCGGGACATCGTGAACGGCGCGTTCATCAGCCCGAACGGAAGGACTTTGAACCGGAAGACTCCTTCTGAGGTTCGAAAAGCGGTCAGATTGCGACATTCCTCTTTCAACGGGATTTGAAAGTATGCGTCTTTCAAGTCTATGACCGAGAAGTACGTAGCCTTGCCCAACCGTCGGAATATGTCTTGCATGTTCCGCATCGGGTAGCTATCTTTGACCGTCAACTTGTTGATCTTTCGCGAATCGAGACAGACCCGCACTTTCCCGTTCTTCTTCGGCACCGGGACCAGAGGGTTGGTCCATTCGCTGTAGCATTCCTCGATCGCGTCCAGCTTCTTGAACCGTTCCACCTCGGCGTTGATCGCTTGCTGAACGTACGGTGAACAACGGTACATGGGCGGGTTTCTTGGCTTTGCTCCTTCCTTCAACACAATCTCGTGTTCGATGAGGTGCGTGCGGCCTAACTTCCCGGTCGATGTCAGCTCGAACTCTCGAATGACTTCGGACAGTTGTCTGCGTTGCTCGCTCGTCAGGATGTGCTCGGTCTCGATGGCATCCGGATCTGGAACGGACTCGGTCGGCCCTTCGTACACCGGAATGTCCAGCGTGTCGTCCTCCTCGGGGTCTTCCAACGTTGGCGTTGTCTCCGAAGGCTCGATCGTGAAACAGAGAAGTGCGTCGTCGTCCTGCTCGACCATCTCGACGCTTTCCGGTCCTTGACCGAGGTCGATCATCGGCTTGATCCCGAACGCCTCCCAGAAATCGGCTCCGAGAATGAGTTTCCGAGAGATCTCCGGAACGACAATGGTTGGAATGACTCGCGTCGTGTTCTTGAAAGTAAAAGGTAAATTTACAAAGCCCAAGCAGCCGTAGTTCGACCCGTCCGCGGTCGACACTCGGATGGCCGCCGGTTGGATTTTTAAACGGTACCGGTCGATGATGTCCAGCGAGTTCAAAATGCTGACTCCCGCTCCAGAGTCGAGCAGCGCATCGATCTGCGTGTCGAAGATATTGACTCGGATGTGCGGACACTTGTTGGCCTGTATTCGGACTTGGTATACTTGCGCAAAAGGGTCGTAGACGAAATTTGACGTGGGAATGTAGGGTTTCAGGTCAGTGGTCGAATTCCCAGACTCGCACCCCTCTATTCGTTTCCCTGCTGCGTAGCCGAGGAACGTTGCGTAAACGACGCCGAACACCGCTCGCAGTTCATTATCGTTCTTCCCAAACTACCACACCCGTAACAAAAAATCACCTTCGGCTTGTTGCATTGGCGCCAGCTGTGCCCGTGAACCAAACAGTTCCAGCACAATAGTTGAGCTGTGGTTCCGCTGGTCCCTGCCGGCAGTGGGTTCGCCGCTTGAGTCGCGTCTCCCTGTCGCGCTTGGTTGACTAATTGCTGCGGTTGTTGTTGTAGTTGATCTTGTGGTTGTTGTTGGTGAAGCCCTTGTTCTCCGGGTTGCTGCTGCGGTCTCGATTGGCTGGAACGGTACGGATTGCGGTACCCACTTGTCGGTCGTTGCTGGTCTTGGCCCGACGACCCGAACGACGGCCTGTAGCTGTTCTGTTGTCCTCGGATGGCGTTGACCGGTGCTCCGTCCTCGTCGCTGCCGCACTCGTCCACCTCAACGTGGTTCACGTGACGCTGGTTTGAAGCTTCCCCTGAGCCGTCCGCCTGCTGTTTAATTGAACTGTCCGCTGCGTCAATCCGGTGGTTGATGTCCAATAAGTCGTCCAAATTTCCCACTCCGACGATGGCAATCTTCGTTTTGTAGTGGTCCCTCATGTTGTCCCAGATGGTCTCGAACAGCCTATCCTGCGGTAGAGGGTTCGTCAGCAGTCGGTTCAACCTTACGATATCGTCGACAAACGCCTTGAACGCTTCTCCCCGTTGCTGCTTCCGGTATTTGATGGTTGATCGGATTCCCTGGTCTTTGTTGGGATTGCCAAACCGGTGCGTGAACTTGCCCTCGAACGTTCGCCAACAGTCGAAATCGTCCGCGTAAGTGAAGAACCAGTCTTCCGCGGTACCTTCGAGAAGCTTGTGGATGTTCCGGAGTAGTTCCCACGGCGGAATTTCTTCTCGTTCCGCTAACTTCTTCGCCTTGTACAGGAAACTCTCTACGGATACGTTGGAATCGCCCGAGAACCGGATCTTCCACTTTTCAATCCGTCCATCGAATCGTCCTGCGCGATCGCGGTTACGCTGACTTCCACGTACACCTCCTCTTGAGCTACCAGGATCGCTATAGTCGCCCTCGTAACTCGATGGGTACGGTGGTGGAGATTGGCGTGGATTTCCGCTTCCTCGACCTGGCGGGGGATTGTTATTAGGTGGTACGTTGTTGTTGTTTGCTGTTGCCGAGCTTTGCTGCAGCATGATTGTGCGCATCATCTCCTTCATGGCTTCCCATTCTTCCAGCGGAAAGCCAGATGAAGTCGACGTCAATTCCTTCCCGTTCTTCGGAATCGCTCCCCTCGAGTCTTCATCAGTTTGGGTTGCGCTCGTCTTCTTTTTGATCGTTCCCTGCTTTTCGAACGCCATCAGCGCCTTCTTTTGAGCTTGTATTTCCGTCCTCAGCTCCGCGTTCTTGTCTACCAGGTCCCCAAGCATCGCCCTCATGTTCTTCCACTCCGTCAAAAATTTGTCGTCTCCCGCCTGTCCTCCGTTGCCTCCGCCCGAACCTCCCGAAGCCATGTCTGCCGAGTTTCCTTTTGCCGGAAGACTCGAACCGCTGTTGCACACCGTACCTTGATCGTTCTTGTCCGGTGTGGGAAATTCGAACCGTGGGATTCGCGGCACTACGTTTGGGGTCTTGAGTGTTGAGTTTGGACTAGGTTCTTGAGGTGTTAGGACTGGATTTAAATTCTCAACCGTGGGCGTGGACGTTAAGTTATCGTTCGGCGTAACCGACCCGCTGGAGACAGAATTCAAAATCGGAGACGCGATTGAAGAAGTCTCTCCTGGTGTTAAATTCGGATTAGGTGTCGTGATCGAAAGTGTGGGCGTAGGGGTACTCGCTACAGTTGTGACCTGGCCAAGCACAGGGGTCCTCAGAGTAAGTTTCGACCGCTCGGTCAAATTTGGAACCGTTGTTGGTGTTTTGCTACCCGAAGATTCGAGAATATTATTGATTTGTTTCTTGACTGGCGACGTCGGAATCCCAAATTCGAATTCCTTCATAAGATTTTCAATTCTTTGTACCAGTTCGCGTTTGATCTTTCTCTCTGTTTCCGTCCGCGCCGAATGACGTTTTGTCCGGTGCCAATAACTTAGAACTCGCGATTCAAATTTGGTCTCTTGTTTTTTTGCTAACGCTTTCGCCAACGAATCGATCCGACCATGAATGTGATCTACTTCGTCTTTAATGTTTGTGTACGATGGCCAAATCAAATTCTCTTTTTGGTCCCTCTTAAATAAGCTCCTCACCTTCCGTTGCTTTGCCGGTAGATCGAGTAGGAAAATTGATTCCGGTTGCTTACGCACCGTGAGTTCGTGCTCGATCTCTTCGATCGTAAGGTCCTCCGCACGAGGAAACGGTACCAATTTAAACATCTAGTGCAATTAGGTTCAATTCCAAAAACAAAATTTTATGGTTCGCTAATTTAGTAAGCTATAATAACCAAAAAACAGAGTAGGTTAAAGAAAATACTACCAAGAGTAGCGCAACTATTACAAATAATGAAACAAAATATGATTTTATAATAAATGAATGAAAAAAAAATTAAAAAAATAGAAATAATATAATATACAATGCGAATGAAAACAACCCAAAACTGTGTTTCCAATTTCTCCGAAAAAAAACTCAACCCTTTCTTCGGAACAAAAACCAATCTTATAACTACAAAAAAAAACCAATTCAAATCAAACCAAAAAATCAAGCCAAAAAAAATCTTTCCCAAAATCCGTAAATTTCTGAAAAATTCAGCAAAAAAATAGAATACAGTAGATGCCTTGTATTGTTGGGCGCCAGTTATAGCCCGCCAGCCTATCGAACTCCCCTATGGTTAAGTGAGATGGCTTAAGCGCCACTCCCGAAGGAGACCATCCACCTGTTTGTCGGTTTGCCCAGCCGTAGAGACCTCTCGAGGGGGGTTCAGTAATCCCGTTTCGGGACAGGGAGTTCTGTGGGGGTGTAAAACGCGTCGGAGGTACTCCGACTAGCGTACCAAGCCACTACCCAGGAAGGGTAGCTGAAAAAGAAACCGGAAACGGACTGGAGACCTCAGGGCGTGATTCATCACCTGCGGCCTTCAACAGTCCACCTGAAACAGTGCAACAGAAAAATAGCCAGTGGTCCAAGGGATTCGGAGCCCTGACTCCAGTAGAAAAATAAAGTAAAATAGAATATTGAAAGAAAATCTACATTTATTTAAACGGTCGCGACCAAAACATGAGTCGACTCTCTCGGTCACCCTAGCATAAGTGTTTTATAGCTACTGTGTGTCTAGGTTAAGTGCAGCAGGAAAAACATTTGTAGTGTTTTGTGTTCGTTTATTTACAGTGAGTCATTCATGTTTTCGTACGTACGTTTGTGTTTGCCGGCGATCCTCCCCTCTTCCTTTCCCTGAGATCCTGTTACTTCAGTTCAGATTCTACCGTGTGTTTGTCTTCCTTCTTCTCTCTTCTTCTTCCGGTTTAGGTGTGTGTGCTATGTGCGTTTTATGTATTCATTTTTTGACGTGTCGGAACAATCTCGACGCGCAGCGCCGCGCTACTTAGTTGGTAAGGTTGGTAGCGGGCGAAAAGTGTGCCATGGACTTATCACTTAAGCATGCTTTTACTCACGGTTTGCTTGGCGTTCGCGGTCGACGATCACGTGGTCGTCTCGATACCTGTTCTGCTGCTGCTGGTCGACGGTTTCGAAGAAACTCGGTGGTTTGGTGGTCTTGCTGACGGCGTCTACGACGTCATCACTCGCTGCTGCTGCTGTTGCTGTTCTCCGGTTAACACCGGACGGGACTCGAGCACGTGGTGGGTCGCACCTGCGAGGGAACCTCGACGACCTATTTTTGAAGATCTGCTGCTGCTGCTCGGCTGGAACGCTGGTTAGCTGGTTGTTGGTTGCCGGTTCGCGTGTCCGCCTTCGAGGCCGGACTTCTCTCCCTCTTCACTCACGTGGTTTCTAACCTTCCAGGTTAGGTTTCAACGGTGGTTGGCGATCGCGATGGCGGTTAATTCAAGGACGCTGCGGTGACGGTTGCTGCTGTCCTGTTACGGCGTGGCCGTACAGTTCCGCTGCCGAGCGCGGTTTGGCGAGCGCTGGCCTTCGGCGGCGTGGGCGTTGCGGCCGGTTCGAAGCGGTAGCTGGTCCCCGGTAGATCGTGGCCGTCTTTGACGAGCGTGGCGGTGTCGCAGAACTGGCACGGGACACGGAATCACGGGTTAGCGCACGTTAAGCCACGAGGTGGTCGGGTTCCGGACTTACCAGGAATTCTGGAACGCACATGCACGCAGGCTTACACACACGCACACGACACGGCACTAGCACAATCTACTAATCTCGCTAAACTAGCTAACAGGGAAAGGACAGAGAAACACATTACACTAGAGATAACCTAAAAAGACAAACTCATGGAAAGCTAGAACCTACAATTTAATCACGAGACGCGCACAATCGAGGGCCACTGGTGCCTCTTCCGCGGAACTGATAAAAGTGAACCGTTGGGCGCGTCATCAGAACGCCGAGACTTATGAGAGGCTTCAGTTCCGAATTCCGTTCCCTCTCACGGTTACCAACCCTGGACAATAGCTTGTCATTCCCCTAGACCGCTTTATCACCTCCACGATCTCATCACCCCCGAACCGCGAAAACGCGAAACTCTTCGCGAGATTCGTGCGGCTGGCTCTCCCCGATCTCCTGTGCTGGCTCACCTCAAGAGCAGAGTTTAAACCACTCGGCCATCTGGTTGAACGGAAAGCTTTTGGGATAACTGGCGCAAAAGGTACTCGGCATTTGAGTGACCAAAGGAATGAGCAAAGGTCACTCAGCAAGGAAGCTCTACTCTGCGGCGTGTACGTTTAATACAGTTTAGGTATTTCTACTTCCCAATCATACCGACTGTACTTTTACTCCATATGTACTCGTTACAAGTTGACGAAATGTGCCAAAATGAGACAGAGAAGCCGAAATTCCTTCTGGCAACACTGCCACTTTAGTGGGTGAGTCACCACGATTTTCCTGCTTTTCAATGATGATCTTTTGATTTCTTCTCGATCGCGATTAATCTCTCCTCTCTTGCGGTGTCAATCTTCTTTCCTCACTCACACACCGCTAGTGATTTGTGCTTCACTTGTCGCTGATCACAACAAATATCAATTCACCTCACGTAGCACGGTGATGGTTTCGTAGAGGGGGTTAAAAATACTAATGGCTTCCGCTGTGACGATTTGGCCACCTCTGCGCCGCCGGTGTAAATAGACCTTTATTATTAGACTGTGAACGCACACACAAACACACACACAGTGTACTACTCGAAAACAGCGCGTTTTTTCTTTACTGTCGTTGAGGTAAGTTAAAAAATGAATCGCTCAAAATAATTTTGTCAAAAAATTACACTGAGCTACAGAAAAAAAACTGTTACTGCCTGAATTGCCTGCATAAAAAAGTTACATAATAAATCATGTACCAAAAGGTACCATGATGAAAAATGTAATTTTAAATGAAAGTTGCATGGTAATTTACATCGAATCGTATGGAAAATTCCAAATTGAACTACACTTAAATTCCGTTTTGTCGCACGTGCATTTTGGACCAAATTGAGATAAGAACGCCAGTTTGTGAAGCTCACAATGTCTTACTTTTTGACCTTTACAGATCCCTAAAATTCGATTTCTATCCTGAGATATTCAATAAAAATAGAAAAAAAAATCTGTGGCAGTGCGTGGCCGAATGGTTACGCTGTCCGCTTTGTAAGCGGATGATTCTGGGTTCGATTCCCATCTGCTCCAACCTTCCATCGGATGAGGAAGTAAAATGTCGGTCCCGGCCTTGGTTGTTAGGCCGTTAAGTCATTCCAGGTGTAGGAGTCGTCTCCATGCCATAAGTACAAACAACACACCAAACCAAGCCTACTCCGGTGGAATCGCTGGCGGCGGTTGGACTCACAATCCAAAGGTCGTCAGTTTAAACATTGGGGTGGAAGGTTCCTTGGAGTAAAAGAGGTTTGGGTGCTCTCCGCATTCAAGCCTTCGGACTCCTAGGTTCGAGCAGAAACTTGCAATAGAGACCACAAAAGACCCGGGGGTCGTTAATGTGGATGGTTTGATTTTTTAGAAAAAAATCTCCTTGAATTGTTGTCACTCTTCATATGACAGAAGTTTCAATCTTGTCGTGCTATTTCGACACATCGTGAACAAAAATTGCTATTAGTGTAACAACTGGCCAAAAGGATTTCAGGTCATAACGCGTTTGACACACGTACATGCCCGACTACTGTAAAAAAAATAATTATAATTCGGGACTCAGACAACCAATTCAACTAAACATCGGGGCAAACCACAAAAAGGTCAGCCAAACAAAATGTGTTTGTTATTGTTTACATTGCGTGCTCTTGTTTTGTTTTTTCCAGGTCAAACATTGAAACGCGTTTTTCTCAGAACGACGAAAAACGACGTGCGACAAGATAGCACGGTAGTGTCGATTTGATTTGTCTGTTTCAGGTAGTGGAAAAATCCATGTTAACAGTGAACGTGCAAGCAAGAGTGATAAAACAGCATCTGACTCAAATTCCCTTTGGCAACTTGTTGTGATTGCAGGTTGTGTCAAGATAGCACGAGCTTATTGGCAGTATTGGAACTAAATTTCGTATCGTCGTTCTCGTGCATCTTGTTACACGTGCTTTTTGGACAACATTGGGTTAGGAACGCTAGAGATTGATCACGACAAAATACAAAAATGACTTTTTGGCGGGCATTCAAGGGTTTGTTCCGGTGGGCATACTAAGCCTAAATCCAAAATTGGACGTAACAGGAGCTGGCGCTCCGCCCTTCAATTTTAAATGGGATTTTTCCCGTAAAAAAAGATTTTTTTCAAAAATGACACTTTTTGATGCATTTTGGCCACTGAAGCGTTTATTTTCAACATCATTGGCGTGTAGGCCAGATCCTTGCGCATCTTTTGGTATATATAACATTGATTTTTCGGGCCGATTTTTCGAAAAAAAAAAATGCCAAACTTTGAAGGCTTGTACCGAGCTCCAGGGTGCTCGCAACGTTTCAAATCACCAATTCAGATAGAACGTTTGAAAATTTACGTTAAACATTTTAGCTCTTTTAAAATCTTCAATAAAAAAATGTTAATTAAATCAATTTAACGATTTGTCTTAATCTTTGCAGGTGATGAAGTAACACGAAAAATAAAACAAACAACACTCAGCCCGGTTTTCCACCACACCCTGCTTTCACCAAAACGCTTCATCTTCTTCCGTATTGTTGTTTGCGCAAAAAAGGTTCACGCGCATAGATAAATCACCCCACTTTGTCACCGTGGTATGCAATTCCGTTACACTGGTGCGTGCCGACGTTCAAACAATTGCTTCAAGCAGCTGTGACAATTTCTCACTTCCTTCTCACGCGATAGAGAGCACACGAAAGCATCGTTTCACATCGCTCACTTCCAGCTTCTGGTGTTTGCTCACACATTCTCACGATCTGCGCTCTCACGTAGTGTACCGAGCAACTGAGACTTTCTTCTGCAATTACATAAATTTGCATGTAAACTTTACCTTCCGTTTTCTTTCGCAGTGTGCACCTTTCAGAATTTGCACTTTTCGATCGGTTCAAACACACTTTTTTGCCCTTCTAAATCAGACTTTCGGTAATGTTCACACTTTCCCAGCGGAGCAATTTTCCTTGCCCTTTTTTTCGATTCTTCCGCCCCTTGCCGCGCGCGCGTCAATTAGGGGAAAAATTATATTATTATGTAAAAAAAGAAGAATCCCGTGTGCGTATCTCGCGCGCGGGCGTTTCAAGACTATACGAATATTCGCGCCAGCAGTGTCGTGTCGGAGTGGAGTCGAGTTACTGGCGCGCGAATGTGAGTTGGATTCCGTCCGCGAGCCGTGCCGCGGGTTGGCTCTCGTTTATTTAAAGAATATTTGATTTTTCTGCTTGTATGGGGTGACCAGTGGCGTCACCAGGAAAATGGGGATGAATGCTATGAAGAACGCTTGTATTTTTTCACGATTTTTTGAATTCACTTCAATTGTCTCTTTTGGTTTGAAAAGTCAAAATTTTAGTTGGACTTAACTATCAAATCCTCATATTCCTCATGCATAAGTTTTCATACAAAATTGATAGCTTTTCATACAGAAGTTCTACAAAATATAAAGATCGATATGTTGTCTGCCGCAAAGGTGTTTATTCGATTCGGATTGAACAAAAATACAAATGCAAAATATTTTTCTTTAACTTTTTTTTTTTTTTTCATGTTGTTACTACATATTTCTCTATCAATATGGATTTTTCATCAAAAATTATGGAAAAAAATGTTTTGGCAGGTTTGGCAGGTGTTCCAAAAAATCTAGAGACATGCCATTTTAGGGTACCGTCATCGCTGGCGAATCGTGATACGTGGGGTGAATTGGGATAGCAGTTTTAGCAATGATATTAATCGGTATTATGAACTTTTCTGGTGGTTGCGGCTAGTCTAGATCCAGAACTACACATTTTGTACATCCATTTTTAGTTTTCAAATATTTATGTCCTTACTCATACTTAAGGCTACCAACTCTTGCTGAGCAAAAATCCGTATACTTTACCGACATAACACCATGGTATAACAAAAAATGTCAAGGAATTATTTAGATAAATTTGGAATTTGGGAATTAGAAATATTTTTGTTAAACGTTTAAAGGTTTACGAAATATCAAGTTTGCTTTTACGAATAATATCGTTTTCAGTTTTTCACGAAAACATTTCTAGAGCTTTTATTGGAAAGGTCCTATAAATACAAGCACAACACAAGGTTTTTACAAGCTTTAGAAAGCCTTTTGATCTTTTATTTGATAAATATGTTTTGTAAGGAATTTGAAAAGAACAATTTTAATGCTTTTTAAAGGTCCAATAATAGTAGTTTATGCAACAAGTTGCAAAAAGAGGATTTTTTCAGCACGAGTCGTACATTTATCCAACGAGGTTCACCGAGTTGGATAAATACGAAGAGTGCTGAAAAAATCAAGTTTTGCAACGAGTTCCATACAACATTTTTTGCAATTCCAAAAAACACAAACTGAGTGAAATTTTAAGTCAAATTTTCATGTATTTTGTCAATAAATCGTTTAAATCAAAAAAATGTTTAAAAGTGTTACTTTTCGAAACAAGTGCTGAACAGTTCAACTTTTCAGCACCCATTTGAGTGCTGAAAAGTAGAACTTTTCAGCATTTATTTTGAAAAGTGTTGCTATTCGATTCTGTTATTTTTGGTAGAGAAAAGTAGGCTATTTCGTCGTTCAAGAATGACAGGAAAAGTAAGTAGTTTCACGACGGAATTGCAAAAAAGATTTTTTTTCCGATTATTTCATCCCTGCTGTGCACATATAAAAATATATCAAAATATAGCCAAACACAAATTTGATCATTTGAAAATGTGAAACATGAGTATTTCATTTTAAGACTTTTTCGATCTGATTTTCTGAAACTTAAGAGCTAGGATGAATTAGGTAATTTTAAAGTGGGAGGATCGGGAGGATCAACTGAAATATCTTGGGCTTGCTTTTAATAAAACCTTACTTACAAGAATCACATTGAAAGTATACTAATTAAATGTAACAAATATGTAAAAAATTGTATCCACTTATAAACAGGGATTCTAGACTTTGTTTAAAAAAACCACTGTTAATTTATAAACAAATTTTCAGACCTGCCAAGCTTCATAAGATTTATGAGAAATCTGAAGAAACTGTTGCCAAACTAAGAAAACAAAACTTCAAAGGATTCACACAATTTTGAAAACGATTCTAAAATACACTCAAACCCCGATGGTTTGACACCAACTGTTGTCAAACGAACGGGTCACTTTTTAGTTTGACACCCCTTCTACACGGAGTTCACACACACTAGCAAACGTTTGTTTTGAAAGTGTGCGTGAGTGCCGTGTGAAAAATGACAGTTCGTCACTTCTTAGTTTGACTTTGACCAACCACCGTGGTACAAACTAAAAACAGTGTCAAACGAAGAAAATGACTACAACTATTATTTAAAGCTCATCGTTCTGCAAAACTAACAATTTCAAAACCCTTCAGCATGAGGAATGGAATTTGTAAAAAAATGCTGAAATGTTTAAAGTATGATTTAACAAAATAAAATTTTGTTTAACTTCCGACACCCCTGTTTAAGATCTATTCGCGCTGTCGTAGAATGTTTGTTTTCTCTTCTTCTCTTGATTGAACTCTCAACGCGCGTGCGCACCTTCCTTTTGGGCGGGTGGACAGTTTATCTGTATGTGAGCGTTCCACAAGCCTCTTCTCTCCGTGTTGTGCGCTCAGCTGAGCAATTCACAACCAACACCAATAACAATTTAGTAAAAACTGTTAGTAGGTAGTACTCACGGAGGAAATGCACCACAATCTTGGAACGTTTGCTCTTAGTGTTCTCTCTCTGTCTGTATTTAAGTAAACCGTTTTTGCTTCTACTTCTTTTGATTTTCGCGCCGCAGTGCGTCATCTTTTGCTCTGTTCGATCATGGTGGAACGCGAGAAGAAACGACTGTTTAGATAGAGAATTAGTGGGAATGACTAATCGTGCGAAGCTTGGTTCCAATCAGGGATGTAGATAGTTTGTCTTCAAAATATAGTTCTTAAACTCAAAGTTCTCAAGATCTTCAAGATTTTTAATAATGTAATAATAATAATCTTTGTTAAGTTAATGTGTTTTTAAAATCTTTTTTAACTAAAATTATTTTCATAGTGGAAACATTTAAGAATAGGAATACATTTTGGCTACATCACTGGAAATAATACAATTACTTTATTGTTTAAAACTCCCTTCCTGTGGAACAACTATACGTTTGGAGTTCATTTCGCTGTGTTATACTTGGTAAGGCTAATTAATTTAAATCGATTAGTTCTATGATACAAGCGAAGTTTTGTCTCAACGTCTGTGTATAAATTCAACTCGATAATAAAACGCTTATGTTTCGTCGCTCTTCTTGCGCGCGCACTTCGTTTTGTGCTGCACATTCAATTCAAATGGCTTTGCTTAAACCACGATTAGCTCAATTTAGGTGGAACGACGACGTGACTGTGCGTTGCATGGTTATAGCAGAATCTGTTGCTTTGTTTTTGCGTTGACTCAAAGGTTAGTTTTATTGCTTTGCTGGCACGCGTTGGCGGATGAGCCGACGATGGCCAAATTGGGACCCAACGATGGATAGTATAGGTTGGAGCTTGGTTGGAACCATGGTCTTCAACTGAATCTTCAATGTGGCATGGGTACAAATGAGGAGGAACTGCGATGGCTCGTGCACCAAGAAATGTTAGCTTGAAGTCCAGTTATGGGCGTGTCGGGGGATGCTCAGGAGGATGTCAGTTGCCTCGAAGCTTAAAAAAATATGTTTGAAGTAAACATGAAATTCAAACAAAATATTTGAAAAATTTTAATATAATTCCTTCATACTAATACTTTATTTAACCTGATTTAGAATCATTGAACGGCATAAGAACGATATGCTTTTCATAGCAAAAACAATATACTTTCCACTTCGTGTGTAAAAAATCCAAAATTGAAATCAACATGTTCTCATTGTTCTCATCATCAAAATAAGTAAGAATCTTGCCCAAATCGGACAACCAACTCTGTTTTGACACCATTCCAAAATTTCGCTATTTCGTCAAAAATGTCAAAAATCGTCATTTTTGAATTGCAATATCTCTAAATCTGCAAGCCGTGTAGTGTACCCAAGTAACATTTTTAAACCAACTAGCCACCACCAAGTTTTATTAAGGGTTTATTGTAGCATCTTGATTGCCTAATAGTTTTATTTGAGCATTCACCGCAACCAACAAGCAAGAGCTAATTAATAGGTTCTAACAGGGTTTTATGCCTCGGACATAAAACCGGGTGGAAATAAAAGCCGACTGGCTTTCAATAAGGTTTTATGAAAGTTTTAATAGAGGCTTTAAAACCAGATGGCAATGCCATGCCAAACGGTTTTATCGCATGCTTTGTTAAAACCTAGGGTGTTGTAGCTGTCAAGTGCCATTAGGCATGTAAAAAGCTCACTTAAAACCATAAGCTCCTTAAAGAGCATTTATCGCGGCCAAATAGCAGTGCATAAATATGGCGCTAGACGCGTGCTCTGATTGAATATGATTGACCGCCATCTTGATTGAAAAAATAGAAAACTGAAAAAAATGATTTAAATTTGATGAAAACACACACTTATGCTGAATTTCTGGTATGATTTATATAGCGATAGATGTTTAAAAATATTTTGAACATTTTTTTCAAAGAATTGCAATAAAATATTTTTTAACATTAAACACTATGATTACAAAATATTGATTTTTGATGAAGCGAGTTGAATTTTTTGGCTCTATCTCCCCAACATTTATCAATAAAATTTCAACCGCAGCTGAATTTGAGCCATCGATTGTGAGAAATAAGCTTTCAAATTATTTGGATTACCTCTAATAATTATTATTTATCATCGCCATTTTTGACAACCATCTCCATAATTTCATTTGGCAAGACGAAGACTTATTTTTTGCCAAAATAAAACCTATTTGGCATAAGACGTTTAAAGACGTATGAAATGTCATTTTTCCATAACTCCAAACTAGGTTTTAACAAAGGTTTTATCAAGGCTTTGAGGATGTTGTTAGGATTCAGTTGTAAAGCCTTGAGCTCCTCTGTAGGTTTTATAAATAGGCCGTAACAACCTTTTGCGGAGGTCCTTTTGGGTTTTAAGTGGGGTTTATTAAGGTTCTGGGGAGTTTGTTACGAATAAGGGGTTTTGATGTTGGTTTTGGCTGATAGGTTTTATAGCAGTTGTGACAGCTTGGATAAAGCCTAAAATGTTACTTGGGTAGAGCACTCATTTTAAAGAAAATTGGACGTAGAGTAGTCGACTCTACGTAAAAAAGCGTTCATGTAGCCATGAACAAAAAATCACGTTTTCGTCGAGTTCGCTAAACCCATACAAGAATTTTTGCATGCAGCAAAAAGCTATTTGTAGATCTGAACAAAACATACAAATTGCTTTTAAAGGATTAAAAAAATGTTGCGTCGTTCCAGAGAAATCGACAAATTAGATAGTAACGCACCGTGTAAAAAGAGGTTTCTCTGTATGCACTTTATAATGTTATGAACTTGTTCACGATGTTGTGATCCGAGTTCATGGCAAAAAAGCGTTACTTTTTAAAAATCGACCGTAACGCTTGACTTGTTTTAACGTGTTTGGGAACTAGCTGGTACGCTGAATTTTGGGAGAGTGCATGATTTGTTGATCAGAAAACAAGAAGTGCAAATGATTTTCAGAGCTGTTTTGGAAAAACGCATTGAATCATGTGTTTAGTGAAAGGGAGAACTTTTCTATCTGAATCTTGTTGTCTTCTGGAGCATGCTCGAGTTGTTTTTGTAAGTAAAGAAAGGGATTAAATTGACCACGGTAACCTAACCAAAAATATATCATAACAGATGGACGATACCGCCTACCCCTCTGTGACGCGTAACACAAGATCTTTTTGCAAATTTTTATGAGTGCTTATATGAAAATTTTGCGTTACGTAACATAATTTTTCTTCACATCTCCCCTCCTCCAATTTTCGTTACTTTTCGTAACATACGCTGATACCCCCCCCCCCCCCTAGCTGCGTTACGTAATAAAAGAACGCTACCTAAATACGACGAGTGCAGTGAAAATCATGTTTTGCAACGAGCTGCTTATTTTTTTTGCAATTCTAAGAAACGTCTTTTGATGGAATTTTATGTCAAACATGTGTTAAGTAAATTGAACGGTGAATTTACTAAACACATGAATGTTTGATATAAAATTCCATCAAAAGGCGTATCTCAGAATTGCAAAAAAAAAAATATATTGAAAAATGGTGCTGAAAACTAGAACTATTCATTTCCATTCTATTATTTTTGGTAGAGAAAAGTAGACCGTCACTCGAGAATGTCAGGAAAAGTAAATAGTTCACGTTTCTAGTATTTGTATTCCATTGTTGATACATTTTTGATAATTTTTGACAGAATATGACTTGGAGGTCAATTGGAAATGACTTGTGGGTAATTTAGACATTTAAGGTTGAGTTTTTAGTGGCAAGTGGCAAATAACTGAAAGAGGAATCGGAACAAGTACAGTCCAGACTCGGAAAAAAATCACTTCTGATAATCTAAACTTGGAATAATCGAATCATGAATAAAAAACTATTAGTTGTCTATTTTTTGATTGTCGAGCTTAAGTATAACCCCTAAACTTCGCTAAAGTGAATTAATTTTTTTAAATCCAAGATGGTACAAAAATAGTGGAGACGAAATATTGAATAAATACATTTTATTATTTAAAAGGCAATCAACTATTCAAATTTGACTTAAATAGGGTCACAGAGCTCGATGTTGATGTTTAAAACAAGAAAAAAAAAAAACGAAAAATCAAATTTGTTCGTGGTTCCATTATTCGAAGTCCCATACAAACGTATAATCGAAACTTCGGCTTCGGATAATCGAGTCTAACTGTATAACTTGAACAAAACTATATATTTTTTATTTTGTTTAATTTATTATAATATCCGAATGGTTGTAAATCGGATCACTTGTAGCTTTAAAATAAGCTCTAGATATGATTTTTCATTTTTTTAATGAAATGTCTGTTGCTGTTATTAAAACAAATTTAAATGGAAATGAAAATAGAATAGAAAATAGAATTTGGTTTTTGTAGAGAGAAAAAAATTAGCACGTACCTTTGTCAGCAAATTTCAGTAAACAGTAAAAATAAGAAGAATTTACAGACAGTAAGACAGTAAAAATAAGAAGAATTTAAAAATTATGTTATGGTAAAAATTAAGAAAAAAAGCGCCGATTGAAGTGGGCATTTTTTGGATGAGCTTTTAGCCATTTTCTCGAGAAATAAATTACACAACAGCTTTGGTTGAATTTAGTTTTATTGAACTCTTTGGATTTACTTACATTATAGTGGTAATGATGTGTTTATGTGTGTGTGAATGTTTTTTTATACAGTGCAATTGTAGTTCCCCTTTTTTCTCCGAGTATCTCACTTAGTTACGATGCGTACTTTTGATTGATTGAGTTTATTTTTAACTTGTTTCGTCTCTTTCTGTATCTACAATCTCCACGGTTGCTCGACTCATCTTACCGCCTATTATGAGATGTGTGTTCGTGTGATAGAATGCCGCATTGGTTAGTAGAACTCGCTACTTTTTTATATTTACTTCAGTATTCTTACTTGATAGTTGAAACAATTTGATCATCTTTGTAACTCTTTATTTTTGATCTCTTATTAACTACGTTCAAATGTAATTTTCTTCTTCTGAGTAATTGCTACACACTTAGTAAATGTTTGTTCATCTCTTTGGAAGTGAAGGCATTAATAGTATATTGTAGGTTTTTTTTGTTTATTCGAGAACTCCTTTCTGTATTGCTAGATAAACTTCTTTTTTTGGTTCAAAGTTGAAATGTTTTGTTTTTCTATTATTTTCATTCCCAATTTAAGTAACAATCCCCACAATATGTGGGGTGTTTTTTTTCCTAGCCTAAATCATCCCACCTCGCGCGGAACGGTAAGCTTTCGCATGAGCTTTCTCGCGCAAAAGCTCGCCTCTCGCAGTGCATTGGAAACGAACCTTTTTCCCATTGCTCTCGTCACTTTTGCTTTAGAATAAACTCTGTTGTACTTCCGCCTCCGTCGTCACCGTTCGTCCTTGCCGGAAAAGAATTATTTGGGGGTGGGATTTTTGGTAGCCACCGTTCTCCGTTCGTTTGATAACGACCCAATAAAACAAATTTAGTATCTGCGATTTTTTTACGACGCAAACGATTGCGCTCACCCCTTTTTTTCGACTTGTTCAACGTCGCGGGTCGATCGTATGATTTATCTTTTTTCATGTAGATTTTTTCTTCTTCTTTTTTTCTTTCTTTTTGATGAGTGTAACAGCTTAAAAATATATTGTCAATCAAGATGTAAATAGACGTCCTGCGCGCTCTTGCTGACAGCTTTTATGGATGGACACACCTGTTTTTAAGAGTATTTCCTCTTCTTTTTGTTTCTAGCTTAGAGTGGATGTGAGAAATATTGAACACGAATAAGTTTAACAAATTCTAGCTGGTTTGCTGGCTACTGTTTCAGTTTGTTTCCCCTGTGGAAAAATCACAGTAACGTGTAACTAAAGTAATCACAGATTTCAACAAATATTTGTTCACTTTGTAACGAGTTAAGGGTTGTCTACTGTAGTGTTTGCGTAATAACGGTTTCTTCGGCGAAGGAAATGTGTGTTTTCTAAAATTTGCTAAATTCAATCAGTTGAAAACTGTCCACATAAGATACATCTTTAAAGAAATGTTCCGAGAATCATTAGTGTTCGTTTTGAATATTATCTTCTTCAAGTTTGACTGTCGAGAAATGTTTTATATTTAAAAGTTTATTTACCAAAAAGGGCAAACAATAGTGTTTAGGAAATATTTGAAATTTTATTTCAAGCTACATACATCTTTTTTAATACTGCACACTGCATGTTACGGTTTTAAAATTTAGTAATTAAAATAGTTTCAAAGCGTCAAGTTTTTTTCAAGGTTGGTAATCGATAGAATTTTCGTCGATAATATTAGCATCTAACGATAACATTAATGGTTTTCATCGTCATCGGAACGTAAAATACAAAAAAAATCATCATAAACTTTGAAAAATATTTGCAACGGCCTAATCAAATTATCACAAAATAACGATTTTTTTTTCAAAAATACTCAAGTTTTAAAAATTTGCAATATGGTTAAAAAACTATGCGAAATTTGGCAAGATTTTTCACTGTTTTAGAGTTTTTTGAATGAAATATTAAAATTTTCGCATACTACCGTTGTTGTTGTTGGTAATTCATTTATTTCTGGCAGCATTAAAACCTTCTTGGTTATTCGCTGCTATAAGCAAATATCGTATTTTTCGAATATACTCAAATTTTAATAATTTGCGGGTGTCAAACGATTCCAAAATTTGCAAGCATTTTCATTATTAATACAGTTTATTTTTTGTAAAATATTATTTTTTCGAAAAAAAATTAATTTTCGTAAATTGCAATATGAGTATCAAATGATTCGAAATTTTGCAAGCATTTTTACTCTTTTGGATTTTATTGAATTTTACAAAAGACTGTATTTTTTCGAAAATGCGATGCGAAACGATGCGAAAATTGTCATGCATTTTTACTTTTTTGAAGTTTATCGAATGAAATACAAAAACTTTCACAAAATATCGTATTTTTTTCGAAAATACTCAAATTTAAATAATATTCAAAAAAAAATTGCAATATGGGTGTCAAACTATGTGAAAATTTTCACGCATTTTTACTTTTTTTTGTAGTTTATTAAAATAAATACTAAAATTTTCACAAAATATCGTACTTTTTTCGAAAATACTCAAATGTTAATAATTTGCAAAATGGGTGTCAAACGATGAAAATTTGGCATGCATTTTTACTTTTTGGGAGTTTTTTGAAAAAATACTAAAAATTTTACAAAAAAAATTTTTTTTTTTGAAAATACTGAAATTTTAAAAGTTTGCAAAATGGGTGTCAAACGATTCGAAAATTTGCATGCATTTTCACTGTTTTGGAGTTTATGGAATTAAATACTTAAATTTTCACAAAATATCGTACTTTTTTCTAAAATACTCAAATGTTAATAATTTGCAATATGAGTGTCTAACGATGGGAAAATTGGCATGCATTTGTACTTTTTGGGAGTTTATTAAATGAAATACTTTTTTTTTTTTACAAAATACCGTTTTTTTCGAAAATACTCAAATTTTAATAATTTGTATTATGAGTTGTACTCATCAATGATTCGAAAATTTGCATGCATTTTTACCTTTTTGGAGTTTATGGAATAAAATACTAAAATTTTCACAAAACACCGTATTTTTTCGAAAATACCCATGCAATTTGAATCGTTATTTCACTCTGTTTTCCAGCGGCATTTTGAAATCTTTGATTTATGTTTTACTTGAAAACAGATACTTCTCGACAGTAAAACCTTAAAATTTGCAAATGGAAAATGAAAAATAAGATTTTTTTTGTAAAAAAGAAATATTGTTTATGTTCTGGCTCTAATACAAAGGATTAAAAATATATTTTTTTGAAAATTTATGCAAACCTCTTTAGAAACTGTGAAAATGGATTTTTAACAAATTTTTAATTTAAATATCGTTCAAGTTTCACCCCTTCTTAGCAGATTTGTCTATGTACACTTCTAGTATTGTTTTTTTTTGTGTAGCATCTCGTCCTGATGAGACGCCACCGCTAGTAAATTCTGTAAATTCGTAACTAATGCAACGACACAAAAACACACCAATCACTCGATCTACTAAACACCTAAAAAATGCACTCTACAACACCAATGTTTCGACGACGACACTCTCTACGGGTAGTGGAGATTTCGGCAGAATGTTTTTTTTCCTCTCTCTACTGAGTCTGCCTTAACGATGACCTAGAATTTGTTTTGGACCCCTTAATTTACTTATTCTACTTTCTTGGTTTGTGTAACTCTGGCTGAATGGTGAACGCTAAGGACTTCTTATTTTCTGTTTTTACTAAGTGAAACTCTGCTTTGTTTGTAGAATTTTACAACTTTTCTACTGTGAAACTTTGAGTTTTTTTGGAGATCTAGAATGGCCTCGTTTCGAGGCCGATTTTTCATCGTTTCTAAGGTTGCGTTTTCACTCTAATTGGTTGCTTCGGTTGAACAGTTTCAATTTTTACACACACACACGTACTGTACATTTTCTAGCCAGGGAAAAATTGGTTGATTTTCTACGAGCTTCTTTTGTTTAAAGTCTAATAATTTTCTTCATATTGCGATCCTTTTGCTACTTTAAACTACCTGCTGATATGATGTTCAAAGTTCGGTAAGCGAGTATGCGTGCGTGTTTTCATCTTGGTTTTGCGTGGTTTTGTGTGTATTTACAGCACTTTTTACGTTAGTTTTACTCAACATTCGGGGTTGCCACCTTTCGACGGTGGCCTAGCGGAGAAGCGTTGCTCTTATTCTTCTGATTATTAAGGGGAAAGGTTTGATTTTGGTTAATCTTTTGGCGAAAGATGTTTCCTTTTTTTAGAATTGAACGCTTCTCGATGGTGGAGATATGTTAAGGGACAATTCGAAATTTTCGTTCGCGGTTATTCAGTCTTTCACAACTGGTGGGTTTTTAACTTTAAGGTAAGATGAATCATGATCGATCATAGCTGCAATTTGAAGGGGCTCACGTTTTGGTTAGAAAATATTTCACAAAATTTGGTATCTGCGAAATTATTGATAAATTGAATTCAGCTTATTAGTGTTTGATTATCATCAATATTGTTTCGCGAAAAAACGAAATTCATGAAACAGCGCTGATCAGTTATGATGAAGCGTGGTTGTGCTCGCGTGCACGTTTGCTGGAAAATTTATGACCCATGGAAAGCTTTGGCTGTTTGTACGGTAATAAATGATGGTACGTCTCGCGAGGTAGACTATGGCCATCTGCTTGAAAGAATTGAAGGAAAGATTGTTCGACGCTTTTATGACACATGAAACTCACATCTAGTAACAAGCAGTCAAATTTCTTCAAAATACAAATATTTTTTTGAAATATTTATTTGAAATCTTCTAAATAAATTGAGCAAAGGGACGTGTCCTCACCTTATTGAGGAAAATCTGTAAAATCTTTCGAAAAGTGAACATCTTAATTTGGCGTCCTAGACCTACATACATATCGACTCAGAATATCATGTTCTGAGGTCTCATTCGATCCGTCCCTTCAGTCACTATCTATAATTCATGGATTTTGACCAAATTTTAAATATAAGCGATTGAAAATGTGCTATTTGTAATACCAACATAACAGATTTAGAAAATTATTTCAAGAATGAGCACACACCATGTATCTTGAACCAACCAAAACTGACACTCTCAAAATGTGTAAAAATATTTTTTCAATAAGTTTTAGCTTTAGTTGGATTTTAGAGGGTTATATATGGTAGTAAAATTATCTTGAACCTCTCCAATGTTGTTGATAACTGTACTTCTCCAAAAGATTTACAACTCACAGCTCGTAATCATCCAAGTTACTGTCAATTTGTTTTTAGCACGACGGCCCTCTCCACATCTCCCCAACCCTAAACAGTTTATCACCATGAAAAATCGCTCGTTTTCAACTGGCTAATAGTTTCACACCCACCAACCCAGGTAATCCCGCGCGCCAAAACGTGAGCTCCCTCGCCTCGTCGCCGGAAAATAATTACTTGTCGGGCGAAAATCCCGCCACTTTTCTGTTCCCGCAAGGCGATTTCGCCGCGCTAGCCGACGGAACTGATGGATGAATTTAATCTTCCGCGAGCTTTTCCTCCTAAAAAACGGGCTTTAAGACAGTAAAAACGATATTGTCTCGGAGTTTTTCCCGCACCCACTCCTTTTTGGTTGGGTTTTTCCTCATAGAAAAGCGCGATTAGAACTGGCGGTTTTGCATGTGGTTTGCAACTGCCGCGGCCCAAATTGCTTAAGATTAAAATTAATTCTACAATTTTGGGGACGACGCGGGGCCACAGCCCAACCGGTTTCGTTTGCGAGGATTTCGTCTTTGGATGGGTTATTCGAGCGATAAATTGTTGCGATTTTTTGGCCAAACATTGTGTGTTTTGCCATTTTTATGCGGAGAATTTTCCGGGGCCGAATGTTCGCATTTATCTTTGGAGAGGGATGGTTTTTAGTGTTTGGATTTTCGTGGTTTTCTTAACGATTTTACTGTGTGTGTGTTTATATCACAATGCTTATGTACATGAAATAGGACGTTTTTGTTATGGAATTAATTTGTCTAGAAAAGTGTGAAGAGTGAACTGGAAAACGAGAAAGTGATTCATGAAAAAGCATAGTGACTGGGACAAATATCTTCTGGCAACACTGCTGGTTTGGAAAAAAATAATTACAAAAAAGAGGGTTCTTCAAGAAATCCACATACTTGGATTCAATCTTTGTGGATTTAAGAGCGATTTTCAAATTTCATTCCAAAAAGTGAGACTTTTCTATAAATGTGAAATTTGATGCAAAGGATCGTTCGCGGCCTGGACTTTAACTTGAAAAAAAAAAACCTTTTATAAAATTTTCTGTCCACAGTAGGATGACTTTTTTAACCAAAAATGCAATGTTATAGACAATTTGGTTGGGGGTTGGCCTTAAAACAAATGTTGTTCAGAGCAAGATAGCACCACATTCTCTTCGGGATAGATTTGGAGATTTCCTATCGTTTGTCACTTCCACATCAATCGCTACTGAATACACTCTCTTTGCTCTCCCTCTCACTTCAATCGGGTAGTACAGCGAATGGCTCAGAGAAGTTGATTGCGTTTTGTCGCTCAAAGCTGTCTTCAAATAGACAGCGATCGGCTTTGTTCGGATCATTTATCAAACTACTAAAAATCAATGTTATCATAGTAGTTTATGCAACAAGTTGCAAAAAAAGGATTTTTTCAGCACGAGTCGTACATTTATCCAACGAGGTTCACCGAGTTGGATAAATACGAAGAGTGCTGAAAAAATCAAGTTTTGCAATGAGTTCCATACAACATTTTTTGCAATTCCAAAAAACACACAATGAGTGAAATTTTATGTCAAATTTTCATGTATTTTGTCAATAAATCGTTTAAATAAAAAAAAAATGTTGAAAAGAGTTACTTTTCAAAACAAGTGCTGAAAAGTTCAACTTTTCAGCACCCATTTGAGTGCTGAAAAGTAGAACTTTTCAGCATTTATTTTGAAAAGTGTTGCTATTCGATTCTGTTATTTTTGGTACAGAAAAGTAGGCTATTTCGTCGTTCAAGAATGACAGGAAAAGTAAGTAGGGGAAATATACCCATTTTAATCACACTAAGCCGTTCGACCAATTCTCATCACTTTTGCCGTTCATGCCATTAAATCAACATTTTCAGATGTTTCAACAATGGAGAGTTGCTTGCTCACTTTTATTTGAGCTATTTATTACTTTGGAACAGTCAAAAACACTTTATATAAGCTGTAATTCATGATCAAAGTACTGATAGGCCGATAATAGAAATAGGCTGAGAAAGGGTATAGTTCCCTTAGTTTCACGACGGAATTGCAAAAAAAATGTTTTGCAATTTTGTTGATAACACAACATCAAAGACACATTTGACAGCTATCTCCACTATGTCAAATACAAATTTACGGCAAACTGCGATAGTGAGCGCCTCGCTAGTATTTTGTTAGATTCTCTCCTCTCTGAACACAATCGTTTGAGACTCGGGTCGACCGTCCGTCCGTAGGCAAAGAAATTCACGAAGTATTTGTTTCGCTGGGTGAAGCGATTGATCGAGACGCTGGCAGCTAGCGAGTCGTGTTCGCTCGCGAATGGTTGCGCGCTCTAGTCGGCAAAGATTCGTTCGGCGATGAGTGAGTGATTTCTGATGTTTGAACCGAAAATCAAAACCCTTTTAAGAAACTAATAAAGTTTGTTGAACTGGCAACAATGTCCCGAGACTTGAGATCTTTTTGGACAGGCAAAAGTTGGGCTATTTGGCAACACGGTTCTACGATTTCACGATTTAAGTGAAATTTGTAGAACTTATAAAGACAGAAGTTTTCTAAAATTTTCAATTTGGATGAGATTTAAAGTTTGATAATTTTGAAGTCAACCATGTCACGAGTTATTTCTAGAGTTTTTTTTAATAGGTCCTATAAACAAATGAAACACAATAGCTTATATGACCTTTAAAAAAACACTAGATTTTCGTTAAAATTACCTTATAATGTGAGGAAGGCTTCATGCTGAATCCAAGTATGTGATTTCTTCGTTTTCTATACATTTGGCTGTCTGAGTTATGGTGCAAGTGATCGTGTGCTTATGGTGATTTTATTTTGTACAATTTACGTCTGAAACACATTTTCATAAAATTTAGGTCAAAAATAGACAAAATTTTGGTAATAAAGTTCCACTGTTTGCACTGGGAAAAAAATAAAATTTGCTCATTTAATCTATTTAAACCGTTGCTAACATTTCCAAAAGCGGCATAAACAAAGACTTTGCGCAAGGCATAGCGCTATTTGAAATAATAGTAATACTATTTTCGACCCAAATTTTATCAGAAAAGAAAACATTTCAACTGCAGTGTTTCATCGTGAACTATTATGTACAATTTCCAGTTGAGTAAACTGTGCTGCTGTGACGAATCACCCGTGAGACAGTGTCCATCTGTGGTGGATTTCGGTGGACTGGTTCGGAACCGGCTTTCCTCCAACCTAGATCCAATGGGTCACAACCATGTTTTGTTATTTCAACTGTCGTGTTTTTTTGCTACAATTCTACGCTTTGAGAGTTGTGTTTCATCCTATTACTTCGGAATTGAATCGGCTACAAGTTTACGGCTAAAGTTTCCTACGAGTTGAGTTTTCCAAACTTTGAATTTCCCAGCTTTGTCCCAGCTGTTTTGTTGTTTCAATAATAGTTGGCTACTAGTTTGTTCAGTATCGTTGATGTGACAAGTGTGTGTCTGCTTGTGTTGTAAGTTTAGTGTCGTTGGATAGAGAAACACACTACCCACGTGGCAGCTACGGACGCTGCCACGTGTTCTAAAGAAACGCTCGCCTACCATTATCAGCTGTGGCTGTTGTTGCTGTGGTGTACTACTGTTGTTAATGTAACGTTGGAAAGATGTAGTGTTGGTAGTGGTAAGAAACTTTTACATGAAACTTGACGCAGAGTCGGTGACACCGAAGTAATCGAGCAAATATTAATCACTCGAACCACCGTTGCCGAGACCCGCCTTCACGTCCTGGGGCACCTGCAGAGAGAAAGTGACAGTAGGAAGGAAAGCAATTGAATCGATTTTTTTTTAAATATATATCAAAACTAAATTATTCTAAAAATATCTATACCCAGCCGCTCACTTACCAACTTCCGGAAGCAGTCCTCGAAGAATATCGTCATCGATCGGTAGAGGTGCTTCTTGACGCCGGCCAGGTTGTGGCCCTCGTCCGGGTAAATCAGCTGCTTGAAGAGCGCACCCCGGGCGGACAGCGCCTTCGACAGGACCATGCTCTGCTGGAAGTGCACGTTGTCGTCGGCAGTTCCGTGGACCTGATTTATTGGTGGAAACGAAAAAGGGGAAATTTAATTTCCAGTCGATGTCAAAAATAGCGATGATTTAGGTCGATCTCCACTTTGGCCCAACTTTTAGTAGTGCCTTGCGGGAGCAGTAGTTTCTGAAGGCTAGATTTGCCATAAATTAATTTTTATTATAGTCTCTCAAGAGTTTGCCACTCCCCAATCCTAAACAAACGCAAAAAGTCAGTTTGTTTTGGCGCCCGAAAGTGCGGTGTATAATTAATTGATTTATGACTTTATATTCTCGGGATTCCGCCCCGCCCGCTGGGCTTCGTGGAAAGGGAGAAGCATTTTCACACCCCACATATATCCTCTGGGATGTGAGCATTAGTCCCTTCGTATTAAGTAGTAGCGAGGACCACACTAGACACAGGTTCGAAAAGTTGGGGAATATGACCTTAACACCTTTATAATAAATATGTAACCATGATTATTTTTTTGTGTTTGTTCGCTTGAGTAAGATTAAATTGATTTTTTTTAAATAAATTTTCTGACATCAACTACGGCAAAGTTGTAGAATGGTGGGTTTTATGGGGTCTTTTATGAAAAAATAGCATTTTTGTCGATTTTTAAATTATAAAAAAAAAACAGTTCCCCAAAATTTATATCGTACGCGTTATAAAGGACCCGCAGCCATTTTTTAGAATGTGTTTTTTGAATAAAAAATAAGACAACTTTTCGAAATATAGCCTATTAATGTTTGATTTTAGCAACAAATATCAGTTTTTTTTTTCACAAAATACCGGTTTTTTCGAAAATACTCAAATTTACAAAATGTGCAATATGGGTGTCAAGCAAAAGAAAATTTCATTTGAAAATTTGAACACATATACATTCTGAATGTATGTATGAAGCGTACAAAATTTTTCTTCGATTGATGATAAGCATATTTTGATAATTTGAGTATTTCCATAAAATACGGTATTTTGTGAATTTATTTGTATTTTCCAAAAAAAAAAAAAAATTATAAAGTGAAAAAGCATTCAATTTTCGCTTCGTTTGAAATCTATATTGTAAATTTGGAAAATTCGAGTATTTTCATGAAATACGTTATTTTGTGAATTTATTTGTATTTTCCAAAATTTAAGCATTCAAAATTTCGCTTCGTTTGAAATCCATGTTGCATTTTTTTTTAAATTTTAGTATTTTCATAAATACGGTATTTCGTGAAAATTTCAGTACGTAAACTGTCGTTCTACTCATAATTGTCCCATGTCATTTTTGGCCGATTCTGACTTTTTGTCATTTTTAGGTTTAGTTTAACGTCTACTTTTCGAATAACACATAAAATCTAGTACTTTGTAAAGAAACTCATCAAAAACAACATAAAGTCTGTTTGTCCCATCGTTGTACTTCTACGCATATTAGTTTTACGAAGCATTGTGGCTTGTTTACCTGTTGTAAAGCAAGAGAATAACAAATAAGAGTGATATACTGCTAACTGGACAATTATGCGTAGAAACACAACAAAAAAACAGTCGAAAAATTTCAATCGCGTTTTTCTCAGTTGCGCTTATTTGAACATAGGACAATTATGCGTACAACGGCAGTAAAAAACTCTAATAAAATGAAAAGCATAAAAATCGCTTTGTTTGATACCCATAATTCATTTTTACTGTCTTTGTTTGGATTGAGATTTTTCGACGAATAAGAACACATTTTTTTTTGTTTTTGTTTTTTTTTGATTTTGAAGAACACAATTTTTAAACGTTTTTTCTTACGTTTCGGCCTACTTTTCTCCTCTTTCATTTGGAATATTATAATAATTTGAGTGCTTTCGAAAAATACGGCATTTTATGAATTCTGAAAATATATGAATTTAGAGTACATGTTTATATTTTAAAAATTACTGCATTTTCAAATAAATATATTCTTAGTGAAAACATTGAAAATTTAAAAGAATATGGTTGATTAAAGAAAGATTTTTAAATTGAGTCCTGACGATAACCATTATCGTTATCTTTAGTCGCTAATATTAGCGAGGAATTTTTTTCCAAATCCATAGAGTTGATACTGTGAAACATCGCATCTGTTTTCTCGTAAATGCTAAAAAAAACTCCCGTCAAAACACAGCAGGGATTACTAGTTCCCGCAACGCTAATGGACTCACCATAAGAAACTGCTTATCACGCAGCTTTTCAGCGTGTTTTGATAAATCGCTATCGTCGTAGCCCTTGTAATTGTCGGTCACGTTCGGCAGACCCATGTACCGCTCCGTGTACGTCGAATCTGCAAGCAAAGCCGAACAACCGGCGTATTAGTGAAATTAATTACAGAGCTTTTCCTCGGCAGGGTGTCACTTACCGTAGAGCTTCCAGTTGGTGACGGGTGCGACACTGATACCACACTGGAACAACGTGGATGGGCTGGCCATTGCCAGGGCCGCCGTATAGCCGCCGTAACTCCAGCCCCAGATGCCGACGCGTCGTTTGTCCACAAAGTGCAGACTATCGCGCAGATATTCGGCGACCTCCAGCTGGTCGGACACTTCGACCGTACCGAGCCGGCGGTACACCTCGTGCAGTAGCTGATAGCCTTGGCCGCTGCTGCCCCGGCCGTCGATCTGCGTCACGATGTAGTCTTTCGTACCGGCCAGGTAGGTGTTCCAGTCGATGCGCCACTTGTCCGTCACCAGCTGGGTGCCGGGACCGGAGTAGCTGCGGGAATTTGAGGTTTTTGAAGAATAAACTACGGAAAAGCATGAATAAATCTACTTACACATGCACGATCATCGGATACCGGGTGATCTCGTCCTCGCGCAGTCCAGGCGGCAAAAAGAGCCGCACCTGGGCGTGATACCCGCCGGAAATCATTACCGGGAAGGACTTGACCTGCGGTAGCGCCACCTTGGATATCCGTTCGGCTAGGGCTGTGTTGTTCTGCAGATAGAACAGAACCTGCGTTGGGCTCTTGCTAGGGTCGACCACCAGCCGGTAGATGGCGCTGAACGGTACAACCGGTCCGAGACACTCGATCAGCACAAACTCGTTGCTGCTCGGGGCGAAGATGGCTGTGAAGAACTGGCACGGCGTCTCCGGCTTCGGTTCCGCCGCCGATCCTCCGCCGTCGTTCCGTTTCTTCTTCTGGGACGAAGGCGGGGCCGTCGGGGGTGGAATGTCGATGTAGTCTTCCTCCTCGTCGCCGGTGTCTTCCCAGTCGTCGTTCCACTGCTGCTGGACCCGGTTCGAGACCCGGTTCATGGCCACGTGGGCGTGGCTGCCGGGGGCGTGCTGGTGGTGGTGACTACAGGTCAGACAACGGGGGGCACGGGGTGAGGTGCCCTGCTTTGGGGGTAGCGACGAGGCACGGTACAGGTGCTGCTGACCGGGCGCGTGTTCTGGGATGCCCAGATAATAACTGGAAGGCAAGATACAGATCAACACAAATAACAAAACTGCATAAAACCTCGTTTGGTAATAATTGACAAGGTAGCTTTTAGGAGTTGCAAATAAAACTGAAAAAAGTCCCAAATGTGACACCCCAGAACAGAAGAAAAACCTGGTTCCCACTTCCGGCCATTTCCGGAACAGCTGACACAGTAGTACAGGAGACAGGAGGACATGCACACTTACACAAAGTTGTTGGTCTGGTCCCAGTGGAGTATTTTGTTCACCTCGAAGCGTCCGTGTGTCAATGGAATAATTCGTTTTTTACCGATGTGCACGTGGACGAGATGTCGGAAGTGGCCTGCAGGGGAGAGACAATAAAAGTCGGTCAGTGTGTGTGTGTTTGTGTAAGAATGGGTGTCAGTAATATGACCAAGTTGCCCTCGAGAGATATTGTTACATGTAGTCAGACCTATAAAAAGTCACGTTAAGGGAACCGTGAAAAATGGGCTCATGGATGTTGATTGAAAATGAAAAAAGCTGTAATTATTTTTATATCTTGGTTGGTGTCAAACAGAGTCAAACAGTTTTTGAAAGCGTGATAAAATTTTCAATTTCCAAAACAACCTCATAATTTTCACATCTACTTCAAAATTGAACCCCTTGATTTCCCAATATACCTCGCTCAACCACAAAATGACGACGATGAAAAACTGATTAGCCCCTCCGGCCAGGCTTTAGTGGCTGGAGCTTTCCCATTTCCATCAAATGTTAATTCAAGCACGAAAAATGAAAACATCGTTGAGCCATTCACACCACCGCAATACCCAAACGTGCGTTGTTCTCATTGGGCGAGTGAGGGCTTACGGCGTGATGTTTCACATCCAATCTAGCACCGACCGCGAATGAAAAAAGATATGTTTCAGGGGGAAATAAAGTGGTTCTCAGACTAGTTTAATCTGGGAGATTCAGTGAGGATGCTTTAGTATCATTTCAAAAAATCTCCGAATTTTATTAAAAGGGATCAATACGAAATGATTGAAAGAATTTCTTTGACAGATTTTTTGTTTTTTGAAAAAAAAAAAAAATATATCGTTTATGTTATGTAAAATTTGGAATACTAATCTTATCTTATTTAATTTAAAATTCTTTTAATTTGATTTTGTTCAATCTAATTTTGAGGGCACCACTGCTTCGTCCTTCAGCTAATCCTCAAAAAATTAAAATTCATTCCAATCGATACAAAATCATGCGTGTCTACACACGATATCAAATCCACTTTCAACGAGCACCAGGATTAGATGGAGAGTATACGAAAAATGAAAAGTGATAACACATTACCATACAATCTCGTCGCCGTTGTGCTAACTTGTCATACGTGCATTTTGGGCCAAATTGAGCCAAGAACGTCATTTTGTGCAGCTCACAATGCTCCACCATTTGACCTTCACAGATCCCCAAAATTCGATTTCAATTCTGAGATATTCAATAAAAACCAAAAAACTCCGTGCATTGTTGTCACTATTCATTTGAAAGAAGTTTCAATCTTGTCGTGTTATCTTGACACAACCTGAATTGATGTAAGTGCGACAACTGGACAAAGCGATTTCAGGTCAGAACGCGTTTGACACAAGTACGAGCTCGACTAACATTTTCAATTACAACTTGGGACTCCAGCAACCAAATTCAACCAAACTTCGAGGCAATGCACAGAATGGTCAACCTAAAAAAACGTGTTTGTTATTGTTTACATTGCGTGCTCTTTTTATTGTTTATTCAAAATCAAACATTAAAACGCTTTTTTCTCGGAACGTCAAAAAGCGACGTACGACAAGATAGCACGACGGCATCGAACTGACACACACGTTTACACTAGCTCGCTACGTATAGTATGTATATATTTTCCACGAGATTTCCCCCACTTACCTGCAGCTCCATCCCTCAGCGGTGAGATGGCGATGTACGAGCTTCCGTTTTGGCTGAAGAACGGCACCGACATCTCGTCAACCCACCCCCGCCCGTCGCCGCTGATACGGTGGGTCTGGGTCGAGCAGGAGGAGAGTTTTCATGAAAATGGAAGGAGAAGGAGGAAAACAAAGAAAATGTATATCAGCGAAATTCAATTGAATCAAGAAATCATCACATAAAAATATTTATATTTCTGCGAGTGAGTGAAATTAACAGGGTTGATTGAAGGGAAAGCATTATGATTTCGATGTTTATGTTTACTACTCTTTTCCAATATTGCTAAAAGTGTATCAAAAAGTGGTCTAAGACATATGAGAAGCATAGTTTTTGCTTGAAGTAAATTTGACATGCTTTTTTTTAAATAAACTGAAAGAAAAAAAAAATGTCAAGCCATAATTAAAAAAATATCGAAACATTGTGAGCTCACCTTTGAATAATGCTTTGACGGCAAAGCTAATTTTATTTTATTTAGAGCTGTCATAAATCGACAGACATGTCATCTTATAGAAATTTAACGAATTTCTTGAATCTGCAATAATCCAGATGCAGGAAGTCTTTTTTTTAATTGGTAACATATTCATGTTAAAAAAAAATATTTTCTTTAGATTTTCACTCTCTTGAAACCAACCAAACAATAATTGCTGCCAAAATCAATGCCTTCATCATCAAGGTTTTTGGTTTTGCTGACGATGTAGCTTTTTGGATCATGATTTTTCGTCATTTCTGTACAGTCCAGACTCAATTTTCTGAAGGTCTTGGAAAAATTTCTCTTCGGATAAACGAATTTTCGAATAAGCGAAACGTTTTTTCTTCTTCTTATTTTTGATTGTCGAAGGGGGCCATACAGTGCCATCCCGTTTTTGGCAATAAGACGTGATTTTTAATGATTTAGCCAAAATCGGATTATGTTATGATAAAATTAATCAATCTATGCTCCGCAAGCTTTAGGAGACCAAGAAAATCTAATTAATTCGGTTGTGGCCAAAACCGGGTGTTCCCAAAAACGGGATGTCACTGTATTGGAAAAATGCATTTGTAATTTAACAGGCCATTCAAATTTGACTAAAATGGGGTCGCAAAACCAAATTTCATGAAAAATAACATTTTATTAAAGAAAAGCGCTTTTAAGCTTTTCTTCTTAATATGCGGAATTGTGAAAATATCTTGATCAGTGCTAACAAAATTTCGACTTTGTTTGTGACAGAATACTGCAATCGCAATCTTCACCACGACAACCTGATTCTGACATTTAGAAAAACGGTCGGTTGACGTTCTAGCAACATTCCGATTATCTCTCCCATGATCGCATTCAAATGACTTCTGTCACCACGTAGCAAACACAAGGTAGAGAGAGAGAGAGAGAGAGAGAGAGAGAGAGAGAGAGAGAGAGAGAGAGAGAGAGAGAGAGAGAGAGAGAGAGAGAGAGAGAGAGAGAGAGAGAGAGAGAGAGAGAGAGAGAGAGAGAGAGAGAGAGAGAGAGAGAGAGAGAGAGACGAAAAACGAAGTAAAGAGAAAGAGCACCTAATCTCGTTCGGGCGGCTGCTTGAGTGGTGCTCATTTTCGTTCGTTTCGTCTTTGATTGACGCTGTGTGTGAGCGATCAAATTTCGTTTTCGGAAATGATCTCAGACAGAAAGTTCTTTCAAATATCGAGCGGTCCGTTCAGTGATAGATCCCTTTTTCAAGCTTTGATCTTGGCCATGTAGTGTCAAAAATAAATTATTAAAAAAAAATTCAGCAAGGCGGCAAATTTTTAAAATTAGTTTTTGGAACTTTTTTTTAATACTTTTAGAGCAAAACAAGATTCTTTTTCTATGAAAGATTGTGTGTGAAAAGAAGAGAATTTTGCTTCGTGTTTCATCCTGGTTGGCTTGCCCACAAGCAGA
The DNA here is from genome assembly GCF_016801865.2 of Culex pipiens pallens. NCBI lineage: Eukaryota > Metazoa > Arthropoda > Insecta > Diptera > Culicidae > Culex > Culex pipiens. Next base: position 86,842,588 of record NC_068938.1, read on the forward strand.
AGAAAATCAGTTCAATTTGTTGGGTGGTGACGCGCGGTCAATTATGTGGCATTGTGTGTGAAAAGAAAAGAATTTTATTTCGTGTTTCATCCTGGTTGGCTTGCCCACAAGCAGAAGAAAATCAGTTCAATTTGTTGGGTGGTGACGCGCGGTCAATTATGTGGCATTGTGTGTGAAAAGAAAAGAATTTTATTTCGTGTTTCATCCTGATTGGCTTGCCCACAAGCAGAAGAAAATCAGTTCAATTTGTTGGGTGGTGACGCGCGGTCAATTATGTGGCATTGTGTGTGAAAAGAAGAGAATTTTGCTTCGTGTTTCATCCTGGTTGGCTTGCCCACAAGCAGAAGAAAATCAGTTCAATTTGTTGGGTGGTGACGCGCGGTCAATTATGTGGCATTGTGTGTGAAAAGAAGAGAATTTTGCTTCGTGTTTCATCCTGGTTGGCTTGCCCACAAGCAGAAGAAAATCAGTTCAATTTGTTGGGTGGTGACGCGCGGTCAATTATGTGGCATTGTGTGTGAAAAGAAGAGAATTTTGCTTCGTGTTTCATCCTGGTTGGCTTGCCCACAAGCAGAAGAAAATCAGTTCAATTTGTTGGGTGGTGACGCGCGGTCAATTATGTGGCATTGTGTGTGAAAAGAAAAGAATTTTATTTCGTGTTTCATCCTGATTGGCTTGCCCACAAGCAGAAGAAAATCAGTTCAATTTGTTGGGTGGTGACGCGCGGTCAATTATGTGGCATTGTGTGTGAAAAGAAAAGAATTTTATTTCGTGTTTCATCCTGATTGGCTTGCTCAAGTCCTTCCTACATCATCGTTGATCGGGAGGCACGACGTCGTGTGAATTGTTGCAATAAAATAAGTTTAAGTGTTACTGTAAATGACTGTAAAAAAGTCCTTCCTATATCATCAATGTCGTCTGGGTATTACATTTATTCAGTATTTAAATACCTGTGCGCGAGTGTTTTGGTGTGCTAATTAGAAAGACCTTCCCATAGCATCGTTGCTCGGAAGGCTCGCCGACGGGTTTGTTATGAAAGTCCTCCCCATAGCAACGTAGCTCGGGAGGCATCGAAAAGCCAATACCTTATCCTACTAACCCAAAAAAAAAAAATAATCACGTGATGCTTGAAGGAGATGCTGTGGATTCAACGGTCTCAAGCGGTATCAACAAGTATATAGCGAAAAACTATGTGCTTGATGAGTCTGCAACTTCAACTATCGGACTAACATTCCTCCCTTTTGTTGAACTGCAGGCTTCTTGGGAGGGCGCCGGTATTGACTAATAAAGTCGGGGTCTTCAGGGGTTAAACAGTGAACGGATGGTTGGCTCCCACTGATCATTTTTGATTCATTGTTTAACTTCAGCTGATCTGTCAATAACGGAGTAGCAGCTCATTGGCAGTCAACCATGCTCATGCTCATGCTCAAAACAAGATTCTTTTTCTATGAAACAAATAGCAAGTTCTGAAGATTTTTTAGATTTGTATGTTTTATGAAAACATTGCTCCTGAAGCAAAAATTTATCGAAATTCTGGAGCAAAGTTACACGGAAGTCGAAAAGGGGTGGCATCTTATTCCAATTTCGTGTGAATGAGTATCAAGCTTTTTTAAGGCTCTATTCAAATTTTGTATTATTGAACTACATATATAATGTTTTATGCACTTTGTGATGGATTTTGCTTCATAATTTTGAAAATTTGGCTTCAATTTTGATTTTTTTTTGTCTTCTTCTCGACCTTGACCAGCACCGAGGGAAAAAGCTTTTGATAACATTTGTACTAGCCTAAACCTTAAAATAATCAAAATCTCAAAAGGTGTAAATTTTTAAGTGATTTAGTGATAGTGATACAAATTATTAACCGATTTTTTCACTTAAGTCCTTTTTGATCAGAGAACTATTTAAATTGAATTATTTTGATGAGATTGGAGTGTTTCTCAAACGAACGATTACGCGGAATAGTTTGATACAGATGATTAGGGCTAGTGATTTTTCGCGATTTCGCGGAAGCCGCGAAATCCGTGAAATTTGGTCTTGGCCGTGAAATTCGGCGTATACCGTGAAATGCCGCGACATTTATATTTTTATTAAATATACTGCTGTCGAGCAATCCTGACCGCACCAACACTAATGCAAATCGTAATTTTTATAAAATTTCTCTGGCACATCCTTGCCCAGTCACGGCGTTTTGGCAGAATTCTAGCAGAGCTGAATATTCTATCGGAATTGTAGCAGAAATGTTCCTCCATTGAAGCAGGATTCTGACAGAACCAGCTCTGCTAGATTATTTCGTGACTGGGTAATTGGCGATTGTTACACTGATAATCAGCATTAGACATTTAGTCAATTAACTTTTACACACTTGTATGGGATTTTCAGTTCAACTATGATTACACAATAGTGTGTTACCATACTTGAGCTGATAAATTCCATACAAATGTGTAAAAATTAACTGAACAATGTGTAATGTTGATTCTCAGTGTAACGAGCGCACCCAGAATTTTGACAGCTGCTTACGGAAGTGGTGTTTTTTTCCAAGTTGCGCGTCGCGAGCCATTTTAGCAGGTAACAAAATGAAAACAGCAGTAAAAATTACGTGTGTCGAGCGAGCTAAACAGTACCCAAAAGGAACACTACATGCGGACGAAGGCCAATTATTTTGTACGTCTTGCAACGTAACATTGGACCATACCAGAAAGGCCACCATCGACAAACACCTAAAATCGCAAACCCACATCGGAAAGGTCCAAAAGCAGCCAAAGGATGTAACGCATTCCGTGCAAAAATAAACAACGGTGGTGAGCGCATTCCACAAAGCCACAGCATCTCGTGATGCGCGAAACGTTTCGCAATTTGAACTCGTGGAAGCTTTCGCATCTGCAAACATTCCGCTGTACAAGCTTGATCATCCGAAGCTCCGAGACTACCTGTCAAGGAATGTCAAAAACCTTGGAGTGCTTCCACAGTCCACGACCCTCCGATCCCAAGTACTGCCTAAGGTTTTCGATGTCGCACAGCAGGAACTGCGAGAACGTGTTGCAGCAGCTTCTTCGATCGTGATTGCCGCTGATGAAGCCTCGGACCAGCAGGATAGGTTTATCTTGCACATTGTTTTTATCCTGCCCGTCACTTTCGGACAACAAGACAAGATGGAGGCAGTCACTGCGGATCTGGTTTTTCTGGATAAGGTGAACGCTACAACCGTTTCGAGAGCTATCATTCAGACGTTGACCAAGTTTGACGTCGATTTTGACAAGGTTGTCGTCGTGCTGACGGACAACGCAACTTACATGACCAAGGCCGTGACCAGCTTGAAAGTGCTCCTGCCAAATTGCATTCACCTCACATGCAACGCTCACATTCTGAGTCTGGTGGGTGAAACATTTCGTCGGAACTTCCCTGCTGTGGATAGAATGATTGCTTGCTTTAAGTCTATCTTTGTGCACTGCTCTTCGCGCAAGCTTCGATACAGGGAATTCATTGGTCGAGAGTGCGGCTCTGAAGTGCCCTTGCCTCCAGTGCCAGTCGTGACTCGTTGGAACAGCTGGTTCAGAGCTGTCGCGCACCATGCGAAATACGTCGAGCATTATAAGAAGTTCATTGAAGCCGAGCTACTTGTTTCCGCCCCAACCAGTGCTCTTCTAGAACTGAACGATCTGTTTAAAACGGATTCGGTTCGGGTCGATGTCGTCTTTATCATGATAAACTCGGCCAAATTGATGGACCTGCTGACCTGGTTCGAGAACCGTCAAGTAACAATCCATTTGGCTTACAACAAGGTGGTTGACCTGATGGCCGGTAAGATACAGATTTTGTTTTAGTTTATAAATTGAAAATTAATTTTATTTTTTTAATGTAGAGTTCGGTTCCAAGGGAGAGAAGGAGAAAAACAAGATCTACAAGAAGGCGTTTCAAGATGCAGCTGCCAAGCTGAACCAATACTACATCGAAACATCAGCTAGATTCACGCAGCCAGGCCTCAGCTTCATGAAAGCTGTCAGATGATTCGATCCGGCTCAAGCAAAACTCCTTTCTTTGGACGGGCTGAGCGACGGTATTCCGGAATGCGCTGAAAAGTTGCCGGAAATTGAAGGAGAGCTAGCAGCGTACAAACAGTGCGCTCTCGAGATCGAAGATGGAGTCAAACCAGCTGCCTTCTGGTTCAGCCAGAAAGACCGTTTTCCTAATCTGTCCCGAATTGCTATCCGGTATTTATCTGTCCCAGGAAATTCGGTAGATGCGGAGCGAAGCGTCAGTGCATTCAACACGGTAGACACGGTAAACCGGCAGAGCTTTGAAGAAAACAATTTGGCATCACACGCTATTCTTGTTACAAACTCGAAGATCTAAGCGTAAGCAGCCAGAAAAAGCAAGCAAATAAAATGAATTGTTAAAACTAAGAGTTGTTTGCCGTATTTAGTTATTTTAGTATTGAAAAAAAAAACACTTAATTGCATTTTCTTTCCTTAGTTTTGAAAAGCCGTGAAATCGCCGCGAAATTTGGATGTTTCCTGAAATGTACACCGCGTAATTTCTTTTTTTTTGCCGTGAAAAATCACTAGCCCTACAGATGATCCAATACACTATACAGAGTTTTTAAAAATTCGTATTTTTCGACACTCTTCCTTTAGTGGCGACAACAAGGGCAGAATCTGCTCAAACTATTAGTTGAAATCTGGCATTGAACTGCAAATTGGACCTTCCTCCTGTCAGCAGCTATCGTATCAGTGCCCTCACCCATCCATTCAGATCCACAATCCCGACGAGATATTCTACGAACCATGAATGAATTGGTAGGACAATGTTGGTTCAACAGGGCGTCTTTAGGTGGGTGTGTGCTCACTTCGGTAGATGTGTGTCTGTTTGCTTACCACCTTGGAGTCTGTTTGAAGAGATACACTTAGATTTGCCACCCCACTCACCCCAGCTACATCGCATTGGATTCGAGATTTATTGTTTCAATTTCACAGTTGAAAGCCCTGAAAGGCTGCTGGCTTTTCGTTTCGGTAATCTGCTTCGTTCAGATTAGAAGTCCGTGTTCTCTCGCTTCTGGCATTACTGACGGGGGTGGTTAGGGCGGTTCAAACTTGGGTGGTTCAAGGCTTGAAGGGGTTTTCAACTAGAAGTGTTGGTATATCGAGGAGAATCTTTTGTGCTATTATTCAGGGAGTGAACCACCCTAACAAGCGGAAGACACAGGATCGCAGGACTCGAAAAGGTGCGGCCAGGCCACGTCCTTGCCCCTTCAACAATCCGGATGAGCCGAGTTTCATTTGTTCGCTCCACTTCGTTGACAAAAGCCGGATATCTTAGGGAATTCCGTACTCGCGGAAGGTCAGCTGTGCAGGAGGAGATTTCCACGTGTGAAGGTGAAGAACGTGTGTTGAGAGGAAAAGTAAACTGCTAATGGACGTTGACATGAACCCGGCTGGAAGAGGGAAGATGTGTTCATACGAGTTGTGGAACGTTCCGACGGACGGAGGAACTAGCTCTGGAACTATAAAGTACGTACGTACGCGAGGATTTCGAAAAATTGGGTTCACATTCTTGAAAGCAGCCAGCCCAGCCGGTCGTTCCTGCTAACGGAGATTTAATGGATGCCGAGGTAATCCTCGAGTGACACACACTTTCTTTTTTGTTGGTCTGGTCTGGGATTGGGTTATTTGTGAGTTTATTTCCACTGACTGCGCTTTATCAAAACTGCGTAATTCACTCGTAGAAATGTAAATCTTTTCAGTTTTTTTTAACATTACTCGACATTTTTGAAGTTGATGTAAGTAAACGCCTCAGTTTCGTCAAGGTATGATAGATTTGGGCTACCTGAATATGCTCCAATCGACAGAATTAAATTGTAGTGAAATCACAGCGAAATATTAAAATTGCATGTTTTGGGTGTAATCATCTGCTTAACACATGCAATCTTAATGTTTCGCTGGAAATTTACTAAAACTCAATTCTGTCAATTGGATCGTTTGCAGGGATCTCAAATCTATCATACCTTTACAAAACTAAAGCGTTTACTGACAACAACTTCAAAAATGTCGTGTAACCAAGACTCGACCACTTACCTCCTGGCAGTACCACATCGGACTCTTGCAGAGCGTTACGACGGACAGATTCTGGGGCCGATTCATCCAGACGACACTGACCTCGGTTTGTGATACCCACGCCGCGCTGGTGAAGTAGTGCTCCCTGTTTGAGAAAGCACACAAAAAAGAAAATCAAATGAAAAGTTGCCAAAACAGACAAAAAGGGGTTAGTTTTTTGTTGCACCCCGAAATTCAGCCAATCGAACTGGAAAAAGTTCCTGTTTGTGTTATCCCCGGAAAAAGCTGAACACAAATAGAGAAAGAGAGGATATCGAATAGATTTGTTGAAAGTTGCGGAATTATTCTGGCAAACCGAAGATGGAAACAATGTAGGAAAGTTTTCCCCGCTGCCAAGATATCGGTTATTGGGAATGACTCCACTTTGGCTTAGCTGCATTGTTCGGCTTGAAACTTTGTCGTTGCGCCACCATCATCGACGGTTATATCAATTTCAACGCGGTGGAATGTGCTAGCTGAGTTGGTAATTAAGATTTTATCTGAAAGGCGATGATAATGATCCTTTCGAGGGAACGCATTGAACATGACAGCCGTGGGAAATATTTGGATGGAATGGTTCAGATCTTCACAATTTAGCTCGTGAATAAAGAAGAATAAATATTTGTTCTTTTAAATTGATATAGTTAGCCAGGACCAGTGGTGTAGTAGTAAGCGAGGTTGCCTCTCACCCCAGTTGGACAGGGTTCGATCCTAGAGGCATTTTTGAGATGAGATTAATCGGTAGAGTCACTGGTAGACAGGTGGACTCACAATCCAAAGTTCGTCAGTTTGAATCCTGGGGTGGGTAGAGGCTTAGGTGTCAAAAGTGGTTTGGATTGTCTCACCGTTTCAAACTTTCGGACACAAATTTGGACACCTAGTTTCGAGTGTGAATCTCGCAAAAGAGAACGTCAAGGCAATGTTGTTAAGATAACTATTTGATTTTTCTTGAAGCTTCAACAAAACTCCTGAAAATTAGATTAATCACATTGTTTTATCAACTTCTCAGCGCATAAGGTACAAATTAATTAACTGTTAATGTTTGTCACGAGGTCCACTTTTTTTCAAAGTAATACATCACTTTATCAACACCCAAAGTTCATTCAACCTGAATGCCCTATTGTCTTCCAGGGTGAAAGATCCCCTCCCCTTCTCGAACGCGCCAAGTTTGCCAGCAATTTATTGCTCCAGGGGTCAAGTTCCAACCCGTACTCCCTGCTCTGTCCCCCGGCAGAAGCGGCTTGGGAGGCCACCGTTATTGCCGTGATTAAATCTAGCCACGCGGTATTCAATCCTGACCGCGTTCGCCGTCGTCTGGCCATTAAATCACCTGAGAGCAGCATCTTTTCATAGAGCGCAGTGGAAAATAATATGGCAGATAGAGAGGGAGAAAAAAAAACAGAAAAGAATGGAAAAATCATGGCGCACTTTCCGTGGGCACCTGCTGCTACCTTCTGCAGCAGGTCTATGGAGAGGCCACAGAGCATTGCAGGACGACGATTGGAGACGAAGTGCTCAGCACTTTTGAAGCGGTGAGAGCTGGACAGGATTTATGATTTATTGTGATATTTTTTTAAAACTAACAAAATTAATAATTTAAAATGTTAGACGATAATTTGTTTTATCCTCAATAAACTTTTTTTAAGAACAATCGGAACATTTTTGGAGTAAGTGCTATTTTTTTTAATCAATGCTTTCAAAGCCTTTTACGTAATTTAAATTACGGCGTGGCTTTAGCAAAATATTATAAACAAATATAAACCACTGGCTCTTCATTAAATGGAAAATTTAAAAAATGATCAAATCAAACCAGAAACAAAGTTTTTTTTGATGCGCATTGCATTTCAATTTTGTAAGGCTACCAACTGTACGGATTTTTTCTTGCCTTACGGCTTTTTGAACTTCTTCGCGGATTTTTAACAGGCCGGAATTTTTGTAGGGAATTTTACGCATAATACGGATTTGTACGGAATTTTAACAACTTTTTAATCATTGAATTGCTTTTATTTATTTTGTCGAAACTTTTGTAAACTAGAAATTTTTATTTTTCTGTCAGTTTGATTGAAAAAGGAAGAGTTTTCCGGGGTTTCCTCAATTCAAACTTGATAATCAATAATTCTAGAGTTTTTGAACTATTGTCTTTCTTATATTGATAGGACCTTTTTGAAAAAAACTCTAGAATTGTTCTTTTAGAAATTCCTTACTAAATATATTTATCCATTTCCAAAGGCTTTCTAAAACTTGAGAAAACATTTGAACATTTAAATTAACAAATTTAGAGTTTTTTGTAAAGGTCCTGTAAACTGTTCTGTTTTACATGTTTTAGGACCTTTTCAATAAAAAAAACTCTGGAAAAGTGTTCGTGAAAACACTAAGAACGATATCATTCGTAAAAGCAAACATGACATTTCGTAAACTTTTAAACGCTTAACAAAAAAAAAATGAAGAACATAATGATTTGATTCAAATCACGGTTTATTTTATGAATACTTTTAAACGTGCAAGTCATAAGCACTCTGATAGCATTTTGTGAAATTTAATAGCTGTAAAAACGAGACAGTTTTATATTTTTAATTCTCAAATTTATTATATTTAATTTATCTAAATAATTCATTGACAGTTTTTTTTACACCATGGTGTCATATCGACAAAGTGTACGGATTTTTGCTCAGCAAGAGTTGGTAGCCTTAGGTATCAGTATGGAAAAACCTTATTCTTATTAACATTGTCATTTTGATCATTTTTATCTACCACTATTTCTTTTTCAAACCAACACAATAGCGTTAAGGTGGTAGATGGTATGCTTCTCTTTTGGGGCAATGACTGTCAATGATCGTTCTGAAATCAGGGTTCAAAAATAGTAAATTGAAATGAAAAAATAATCACTACATGTAAAATGCTTCTACAAACAACACAAAAAAAAACCTTTTTTTGATTGAAACATTCTGCAAGCTTCCCATGCGCCAGTGCCAACGCACACCGCGGGTTTGGTTTTCTAGCTTCGGTACGTGCCTGAACCCATTTTTGTATTGGTATCTTGGTACATCGTACCAGCGCACCACGACACTCTCGGCTCGCCCCATCGGTTTTGTGTCTGGCACTCACCCATGGCATGAACACAGCGTGCCGTGGTACGTGTCGTGGTATTGAACCCGTTTTGTACCGCCAGCGCGTACCACGACACGTACCTCGGCTCGTGACGAGTGAAGCACCTTGGCTCATATACCGTGTTCATGCCATGGGTGAGTGCCAGACACAAAACCGACGCGGCAAACCGAGAGTGTCGTGGTGCGCTGGTACGATGAACCAAAATACCCTCGGTTCGTGTGAGTCGGGTACGGGTGTAAACCGAACAAAGCAGGCGCAAAGCAAACCCGAGGTACAAGCGAACCGCATGTACCGCACGGTGCAGGGAAGCTTGCATTCTGAATCAAGACTTGAATGTTTTTCTGAAACAAACATGGCCGCCAAATGGTCGATTGGGGATGATGCCTTCCAGAGCCTTAAAATTGAGAGAATTCTCTAAAACATTCCCGAAGAAAGTATTGTGCTATCTTGCTCCTGTCAATAGATCGTCGCCATCGTGCTAACTTGTCGTACGTGCATTTTGGGTCAAATTGAGTTAAGAACGCCATTTTGTGCAGCTCACAATGCCTCACCTTTTGACCTTCACAGATCCCCAAAATTCGATTTCAATCCTTAGATATTCAACAAAAACCGAAAAAACTCCGTGCATTTTTGTCACTTTACATATGAAAGAAGTTTCAATCTTGTAGTGCTATCTTGTCACTCCATGAAAATTGATGTAAGTGCGACAAAAGGCCAAAGGGATTTCAGGCCAGGAAAGTCAGGATGCGTTTGTCGCACGTACAAGCTAGACTACCGTAAACATTTGTAATTATAACTCGGGACTCCAGCAACCAACTCCAACCAAACTTTGGGACAATGCACAGAATGGTGAGCCAAACAAAACGTGTTTGTTATTGTTTACATTGCGTGCTCTCGTTTTTGAATATTCAAGGTCAAACATCAAAACGCGTTTTTCTCGGAACGTCAAAATGGCGGGTGCGACAAGATAGCACGACGACGTCGAGATACAGCGTTATCGAAACTGGTCTAAAACGTGATTTCCGAGCAAAAAAGACATTTTAGACCAGTTTTGACAGGAGCAAGATAGCACAATACTTTCTTCGGGAATGTTTTAGAGAATTTTTGTGCTGGTTTGAAAAATTTAATGGAAAATAAAAATGATAAAAATTAAAATATAAAAAGAAGGTCTTTCCATACTAATTCCCATATAAACTTGAAATGCAATGCGCAAAGTGTGCACGCAACTAATCGCTCCCAAATTTTGGTGAGTTGTTTAAGGGCCTATAAGGAACCGAAAAAACATGTTCTGAAAAATCTATCATCTAGAGCCATCATAATATTTATGCATAGAAAGTTGGGTTTCACCGGTCACAATAAGATTCTGTACAAAGGAAAATATTGTATCGAATGAGAAATTGAAAAGGTTTGAGATTTTTTGTATTCAACTTGAAAACATCAATTTTTTATGCGAAAAGGTCACCAAAACGTCAAACCTCTGGAACAATTTATGTCACTTTAACAATGAGGCTAAATATAGATGTTTTAGAATATATTCTGACATTTAAAAATAAAATTAAAAAAAAATTTGCTCTACAAATCGATTGTAACAAACATTTGATTTGCTTCACTAAAAAAATATGGGTTAAATCCCATTTAAAATTCACATTTCTTTAGTTTTGTTTGAAAAGGTCCAATAAACCAAATTTTCAGTTTTATGCTTTTTGAGTGTGTTTGAAACTGCCTTGAGTCAGGGGTATTAAAAAACACCCAAAAAGCAAAAACTGAAAATTTGGTTTATTGGACCATATAAGAAAAACAAAAAAACTCCACATTTCTTACCGTCATCAGGGGCGAATCGGGACACATGGGGCGAATTGGGACAGCTGTTTTAGCCTCGTTACTGTGCCATATTTGAATATTTTTGATTGGTTTCGGAACAGATAAAGATTAACAAAAATAGTGTATCGATTTCCAAATTTCAAGCTTTCAGCTGCTTTAAAAATCTGCTGTCCCTATTCAGACTGTAGTCCCGATTCACTCCAGATGACGGTAATTCAGTTTTTCACAGGTTTCCACAAGCTTTGGATAGCCTCTGGATCTTTTATTGGATACATATACTTTGTAAGGAATTTGAAAAGAACTTGTTAATCAACTTTTGACTGAGGAAAACCCGGAAAACTATCCAGATTATCCTTCAAAAATCAAACTGTCAGTTAAATAAAAATATGCAGTCAGCAAAAGCGTTGGTCAAATAAAAAACAATTCAATTTAAAACAGTAGATATTTTTATCATTAAATTCCGTAGTACACTCAACCCCCGGTGGTTGGTCACTTTTTCGTTTGACACTTTTTAGTTTGTACCACGTTGGTTTGATAAAGTCAAACTAAAAAGTGACGAACTGTCACCTTTTACACGGCGCTCACGTACACTATCAAAACAAACGTTTGGTATTGTGTGTGAACTCCGGGTAAAAGATGACCCCGTTCGTTTGACAACAGTTGGTGACAAACCATCGGGATTTGAGTCGAAAATAAGGTAAGGAAAAAATCACAGTTAGTGGCCTTATGCATATAATTATATTGTCTGCTTTACAGCTTTGTAGAACATCATTAGACTTTAAAAAGAAACCCACCTAAATACAATCAATGGGTGATTATAATTTTTTTTTGTTCTGGCAATTTAAAAAAAGAACAATATCAAAAATGTCACTTTTGGAATACCGCATTCCTTTCGATAAAGTAACGCCTCAGCTGGATGTACCTATACTAGGATGTAACAAAACGGGTCATCATTTCGCACTTTTCGGCAAAGTTGTTCCCTGGAAAACGAATTTTGAGCTCATGAGGTTTTTGAAAAATGCAAAAATCCTTAACGCACCGATTTTACGGGTTAAATCCCATTTAAAATTCAAAGTCAAAGCGCCAGGTCCTGTCGCAACCAATCAAGCTCATATTTGGGATTCGGGCTCAGTACACCTAGGGGATCATGCCCTGAAATGCCCGCAAAATTGACCCGTTTTGTTACATCCTAACCTATACGTAGCAGTAGCACAAAATCACTTACTGATTCAGCAGGATCGGCGGCGGCGTCAGTTCCCGGGTTCGTATGCTCTTGGGATCCGCCAGATCGGCGACTCGCAGCGTGATTGTCGGATTTCTCGTTCCGGGCTTGGGATATCTAAGGAGAAGAGTGCGAAAAAAAGAAAAAGAAAACCAGGAAGGAAAAATATTATCAATCTCGGCTCGGGGACTTGGGCTGCAACATAGTTATAAACGAGCGTTAAATGTCGATGGGTTGAGGGAAGGTGGTGGGGAGAGTTGTTTTGCAATGACCATGGCGTCCCTTCTTTGAGACAAGTCCAACAATACTGAAGTTTTGATTGTTTAAGATGAAACTTGGGAAAAGTTCCTACTTTGAATGCCGGAGCAATTGTCTCTCGAGCCACTGGATAAGCTTTTCTTCCTTGTGAAAAGTTGATTGCAGGGAAACTTTGGATGCACAATAGTCTTGCTGATTTGAATAAAGTTTTGTGTCCGGGAAGAAGGGAGAATAGTTTTGCAGATGATTTTAATATCAAACTTCAATATTAATTAGGCTTTGTGCGCGGAAAACCAAGATATACTTTGAGGATCAATTTTGATTATCTTTAATTCTTGTTTTGCAACTCATTTAAGCATTTCCACAAAATAACCCCACTTAACCCAAGCATGGTAATTATTCTTCATCACCCATTCATTTCCTGGGAAAAATCAACTGCCAATTTGGCATAATAGGCCTGTTGACCAAAATGGGACGCAATTTTCAATTTGCACATTTTCGGCATTCTCATGCGTGAAATTGGTATGTCCTCGTGGTTTGACACATTTGGGAAGCATTCAATCTGAGTATTGTCGGATCTCGCCCATCACGTTCCGGAATGCAAAATATCGCGGATATGCGGAAACACTATTTGCAAATTTTCAATTATTTAACCCACCTCGCGCGGGTGATCGATGGCTGGCAATCGATACAGGGAGATGTTCTCGACAGTTTGCCACGGGGGGTGGATTACGGTTGATGACCGTCAACCAGGGGCAAAATGATGCCACTGGTGAAGCTTTTAATCACTTCCGGAGAAATGGAGGGGTCTGTTTAAATATGCATCACTCTTGATGAACGAGAGTGGGAAATTGAAATTTTACGATACTCTTGCTGTACGTTGCACGTGGTCCACTAGGGGGAGTTTGGATATAAATAGTGATGAATAATTCATCAACAAATTTACATACGTTTTTTTTGAACGGCTGAAATTGATTTTTTGTAGTCAGATTTCAAAAAAAAAATTTAGTCACTACACAAACCATAATCTGTAGCTGATTTTTAACAGACGATAATACATACGACCAAAGCTGTTTTCGGTTGAAATGGTGAGAAGCTATGATTGTTTGAAAAATTTGGTTTTTGCAAAAATCGACGAAAATTGACATTTTTTGGAACACCCTAACAAGGCGTAGATCACCCGGATATCCAAACAAAAAATACGGGTCTAATCATTTCGGCCAAGGAAACCCCACCCCAATTTTGGATAAAGGTCAACAAAAATTTTAAAAACTGCAGTACTTGTCAAAAGTATAAGACATTGGACGATTTGACAACTCTTTCTCAAAAATCAAATGTTTCGACAAAACCTTATAAAATTTTCATTATAAGTAGTTCGGAATGTCTTACTTTCAGATGCTTTTTGAAAAACTTAGCTACCTATTATCGTTTCAAAGTTATTGGGGTAATTCTCCGCCAACTCACACAGCAGTTGCCCCGACCCCTCTTCGATTTGCGTGAAACTTTGTCCTAAGGGGTAACTTTTGTCCCTGATCACGAAACCGATGTCCGTTTTTTGATATCTCGTGACGGAGGGGCGGTACGACCCCTTCCATTTTTGAACATGTGAAAAAAGAGGTGTTTTTCAATAATTTGCAGCCTGAAACGGTGATGAGATAGAAATTTGGTGTCAAAGGGACTTTTATGTAAAATTAGACGCCCGATTTGATGGCGTACTCAGAATTCCGAATAAACGTATTTTTCATCGAAAAAAACACTAAAAAAGTTTTAAAAATTCTCCCATTTTCCGTTACTCGCCTGTAAAAAATTTTGGAACATGTCATTTTATGGGAAATTTAATGTACTTTTCGAATCTACATTGTCCCAGAAGGGTCATTTTTTCATTTAGAACAAAATTTTTCATTTTAAAATTTCGTGTTTTTTCTAACTTTGCAGGGTTATTTTTTAGAGTGTAACAATGGTCTACAAAGTTGTAGAGCAGACAATTACAAAAAATTTTGATATATATACATAAGGGGTTTGCTTATAAACATCACGAGTTATCGCGATTTTACGAAAAAAAGTTTTGAAAAAGTTGGTCGTCATCGATCATGGCCATTCATGGTCACCCGCGACAGACACGGACGACGAAACAAAGAGAAACGCAAAAAGTAACTTTTTCAAAACTTTTTTTCGTAAAATCGCGATAACTCGTGATGTTTATAAGCAAACCCCTTATGTCTATATATCAAAATTTTTGTAATTGTCTGCTCTACAACTTTGTACAACATTGTTACACTCTAATAAATAACCCTGCAAAGTTAGAAAAAACACGAAATTTTAAAATGAAAATTTTTGTTCTAAATGAAAAAATGACCCTTCTGGGTCAATGTAGATTCGAAAAGTACATTAAATTTCCCATAAAATAACATGTTCCAAATTTTTTTACAGTCGAGTAACGGAAAATGGGAGAATTTTTAAAACTTTTTTAGTGTTTTTTTCGATGAAAAATACGTTTATTCGGAATTCTGAGTACGCCATCAAATCGGGCGTCTAATTTTACATAAAAGTCCCTTTGACACCAAATTTCTATCTCATCACCGTTTCAGGCTGAAAATTGTTGAAAAACACCTCTTTTTTCGCATGTTCAAAAATGGAAGGGGTCGTACCGCCCCTCCGTCACGAGATATCAAAAAACGGACCTCGGTTTCGTGATCAGGGACAAAAGTTACCCCTTAGGACAAAGTTTCACGCAAATCGAAGAGGGGTCGGGGCAACTTTTCCCGATTTCGTGTGAGTTGGTAGAGAATTACCCATTGACATTTTCGTCAAAAATACGATTTTTAACCGACATTCACTATTTTGACGATATTGATCGGACCAACTTAATCTTGAGATAGTTTCTCAATATTACTCCAAATTTCAGCCAAATCTATTGATAACAAACAAAGTTTCAGCGGTTTGAATTTTCGAGGGGTCGTGCGAAAAGCGCGGTGTCATATACTTTTGGCCAGAAAAAAATCCGAACGAACTGGCCAAAAGTCCAAAAGTCCAAAAGTACATTACATATGTGCAAAAATGCTCACAAAAAATAAACACAATTTAATTTTCTAGAAACAAAATTTATACAAAACATAAAATCTCTGGGGTTTCGATAAATGACGAATTTGTAATTTTGGCCTCTAAAATTATTATTATTATGAATTTTGGGGTGACTGTCATAGTTTTTCTTGTTAAAATCAGATTTATGGTGTGCAAATTATAATTTTACTGAAGTTATTCATAAAATTTTAGAGAAAAAAAATCTATGTTTATATTTAGTTAACTAAGTTTATGACCTATTTAACAAAATACACATAAATTTTAGGTAACATTGTTAGAAAGTCAGAATTTGCCAGAAATTCATTAGTTTTGTTTAAATAAATACGATCCATATTGCATTTTAAACTTAATTCGAAGCACGAATCAAAAGTCACAATTTATATGAAATTAGTTATACTAAAAATGCCTATAAATTTGAAAATGTTTTCGAATTATGTTTCAAAAACAAATAAGATTAATCCGACAATGTATTTCGTTTTCCGATTCAAAATCATTCATCATTCATCAACATTTTCTAAATTTATCAACATTTTCTAAATTACAGTTAACTTACTTTTCAAGTTATCAAAATTTTATGAAATCTTTTTCTAGAAGTAATTCGAACATTTCTCTAACACGTTCAGTTTTATTTAATTTGTACCGTAAACTGGGGTCAATCGGGGCACATGGGGTGAATTGGGACAGCATTTTTAACCATGTTGGAGCACAATATTTTGATTTTTCTGGTTGGTGTTTGGTTAGAACAGACTCAGGCCTTAAGTGTGTACATCCATTTCCAAATTTAAAAGCTTTAGGTGCTCAAAAAACTGCTGTCCCTATTCAGACCGTAGTCCCGATTCACCCCAGATTACGGTACTCTTGATTTTGCCGAAAAAAAATTAAACCTGTCAATGTCACCCCAGTCATCAAAGTCATCCCATTTTACGGTAATTTAATTGCATCAATTTTTATTTTTTGCAAGGCTGTATCTCAACAACTATATGTACTTTTTTGAAGTTCAAAAGTGAAAATTATAGCTATTTTCTCTTCTATTGGAAACAATATTTGCATAATTGTAAAATTATTAGACTTTAAAATCAAAATATTCCTATTATTAATTTATAATAAATTAGCGTTATGTTGCGATTGCAAATTAATTAAGTGTATGTTGCGATTGCAAATTAAATTTTATACAATAAATGGAATAAACGTTCTAAGAGTGATATTTATTTTTTTTCGAAGAATTTTTTTTCCTTGATCAAAAAAATGCTTTATTTGCGAAGTTGTTTTTGTGTGAAAACAACTCGCTTCAAAAATCGGAAAAAAAATCCCTGTACCTATTTTTCGATAACTACAAATTTGCCGAAGGCTTGGTGCATCAATCGCATAAATCAATCGGAAAATTCCTTCGAAAGATTCAGATTGGACAGCTGCCATAACTGTAAATAGGATGACAACGAAAAATGAAAATATTGAACAACCCAAGGTGGCACCCTCTGGCTTGAAATCTTGGGGAAAATTAAGCATCTGTGTCAAGTTTTAGCCAAAGCTGTAAAGGATTAAGGGCTGCGTTGAATTTTGCATGCAATTTTTAATGTTGGGAAAGGTAAAATTAAAGCATTTTTTTCCGGAATGTCGATGTTTATTGTGACTGAATTTCGTCAGGTGAGATATTTTAATGTGAAATTTAATGCTCTACAATTTTGTTTATGAGTGCAAAAACGATCCGAGTTTATCCTGAAAAGTGATTTGTGATTTGAAGGTGTTTTTTTTTTATAAAAAGTTTTGTTTCCCCCAGTTTCAACGATCTCCAGCGACCCCTAAACGTAACCGATCTTACTCTAATTTGGCGAAAATGCTTTATTTTGCCTAAGAAATTTTCTAAATTTCAAATTTGATGGCGCATGATCCCTAAAATATCGATACAAAATCGATACAATTGTTGAAAAGTTGAATTTTTTAGCACTCTAATGGAGCTATTATGAACTTTTCAATTCAATTAAATTCATTAATTCAATTTTTCAATTCAATTCAGAATGACAGCATGTAAGTGCTGAAATGTAACTTTTCAGCACTGTTACTAAAGTGTAATACTTTTCGATACTGTTTTGGTTTATGAGTTGATCATCAGACGCGTTTTAATGATATTTTGGGAAATTACTCTGGAGTGAATCTGAAATCTGAGAAAAGTTTAGATAGCTATATCGTTCAATGAAAATTTACAGTTGATGAAAATTCGGTAAAGTTAAACACAATTTTCTTAACAGATTTTGTTTAGTAAAAATGTTATGTCCAAGAGTCGGTTGTGGCTTTGAGCACTGAAGTGTTTTACAGAGATTATCTTTTCAACAAATTGGATGCATAGAATATTTTTTGAATCATTATAAGAGCAGTTCTGTAGGATTTCGGTCATTCGATTTTTTTTGTATTTTTTAATCCGGCTGAAACTTTTTTGGTGCCTTCGGTATGCCCAAAGAAGCCATTTTGCATCATTAGTTTGTCCATATAATTTTCCATACAAATTCGGCAGCTGTCCATACAAAAATGATGGATGAAAATTCAAAAATCTGTAAAAATCTGTTTTGAAGGAATTTTTTGATCGATTTGGTGTCTTCGGCAAAGTTGTAGGTATGAATACGGACTACACTGGAAAAAAATGATACACGGTAAAAAAAAATTGGTGAATTTTTTATTTAACTTTTTATCACTAAAACTTGATTTGCAAAAAAACACTATTTTAATTTTTTTTTGATATGTTTTAGAGGACATAAAATGCCAACTTTTCAGAAATTTCCAGGTTGTGTAAAAAATCATTGACCGAGTTATGAATTTTTGAATCATTACTGATTTCTTTGAAAAATCGAAATATTGGTCGCAAAAAATTTTCGATGTAAAATCAAATTTGCAATCAAAAAGTACCTTAGTGAAATTTTGATAAAGTGCACCGATTTCATGTTAAAACCATTTTTAGGTGATTTTTGAAAAGCTGAGAAAATTCTCTATATTTTGCTTCTTTGGACTTTGTTGATACGACCTTTAGTTGCTGAGATATTGAAATGCAAAGGTTTAAAAACAGGAAAATTGATGTTTTCTAAGTCTCACCCAAACAGTCCACTATTTTTCAATGTCGATATCTCAGCAACTAATGGTCCGATTTTCAATGTTAATATATGAAACATTTGTAAAAATTTTCGATCTTTTCGAAAACAATATTTTCAAAATATTTTCAAAATTTTCAAATCAAGACTAACATTTCAAAAGGGCTAAACATTCAATATTACGCCCTTTTAAAATGTTAGTCTTGATTTGAAAATTTTGAAAATATTGTTTTTGAAAAGATCAGAAAATTTTACAAATGTTTCATATAAAGGTCGTATCAACAAAGTCCGAAGAAGCAAAATATAGAGAATTTTCTTAGCTTTTCAAAAATATTTTTTTCGAAAGTGGGCAAACATGTGCACTAATTAAAAAAATGGAAAACTGTGACTATTTCCAAAAAAGTCACCTAAAAATGGATTTAACATGAAACGGTGCACTTTATCAAAATTTCAGTAAAGTACTTTTTGATTGCAAATTTGATTTCACATCGAGAAATGAAGATGAAAAAATGTTGCGACCAATATTTCGATTTTTTAAAGAAATCAGTATTGATTCAAAAATTCATAACTCGCTCAATGATTTTTTGCACAACCTGGAAATTTCTGAAAAGTTGGCATTTTATTTCCTCTAAAACATATCAAAAAGTAAAAAAAATAAAAATAGTGTTTTTTTGCAAATCAAGTTTTAGTGATAAAAAGTTAAATAAAAAATCACCTTTTTTTACTGTGTATCATTTTTTTCCAGTGTAGTCCGTTTTCATACCTACAACTTTGCCGAAGACACAAAATCGATCAAAAAAAATTTTCAAAAAATACAGATTTTTGAATTTTCATACATCATTTTTGTATGGACAGCTGCCAAATTTGTATGGAAAATTATATGTACAAACTAATGATGCAAAATGGCTTCTTTGGGCATACCGAAGGCACCAAAAAAGTTTCAGCCGGATTAAAAAATACAAAAATAAAAATTGAAGAAAAAAGACCGATTTCGTAGAGAATTGCTCATAAATAGTTTTTACAATGCCGTAGCCCTTGAAATCAGAATTTCTTAAAGTTTCTGCATTTCATGTCCATAAAGTTTACACGTGTCACACGTTGGTGCTGTGCAACAGCTTCAAGTTGACCCGTAACACGTTGTACACCTCCCAAGTTCTCCATTACTTCCTGGTAAACAATACTTCCTTTCATTCCAGCAGACGTTAAGCCCTAATTTAATAAAGTTGCAAACATGTGTCCACGGTGGACTTGTAGCATGGTATACAATGTACGGTACAACCCGCCCAAAGGGCCAAGGGCTGTCAACACGCACTCCGGTCCGTTGGTTGCATATTTTGGTAGAAACGCAAAACCCTTCTCGTACGAGTCTGAGAGGGTTTAGGGAGAGAGTTGGGGAGGGGCGTTGCAGAAATTGCAAAAGTTTCGGTAATCCGGCTCACTCGGGGCCGGAAGTCGTTAGGAAAGTTTTCCATTTAAATCTCGATAGAGTGTCTTGGCAGGAGGAGTCATGGGGTCATGCCACCGGAGGCCATGTCAAGAGTAATAGTTTCAGCTTCCGCCTCCCGGTAGAGGTCGAGCCTCACAGGATGTGGATTGGTTCGTCGCCACCGGAGCGATAAAGCCATAAATCCATTTATTATGCAAGCCCCGGCTGACAGGAGTCAAGCTGGGTTTGCTAATTTTATGCGTGGTGGTGCAGGTTATGTTTGCTGATTGGGTGGTGCCGTGTGCGGAGATGAGGTTATGTGCATCATTAATTACTTTATGGCTTTGAGAGGGTGGGGGGTTTTCTTAGCAAAGAATATGATGATCAACCGGAAGCCTTTGGGAAGATAAGCTGAGTGGTTGAATTAGTAATAAGTTAATTGGGGAAGTATTTAAATGCTTAATCCATCAACACGTGTTATTTTTCTTTACAATGAATCCCACGAATCCTCGGATTAATTATGGACATGTTTGTGCAGCAAAGTTGTTGATAAGACGTGTTGTTTACCTCCGTAGACTGAATAACAGAATCTTCTTAATTATAACAAGTTTAAATAATCCAAATTTAAAATTGGAAACTATTTATTGCGCAACCAAATCGCCTCTATTATTTAGCCATTTTTTACGATTTGAATACATTTTTAAAGTGTCATTGCAAAGCGCAACTCTAAGTATTCAATGTTATCTTTTACAGTTACAACATATAGCATGAAAATTGCTCCATAAATCCAAGAAGCTAATAACCCAAACGATACACACATCCACCACAACCAAACGAACCCATTCAACATGCCAAAAGCTTAGTGGAATAAAATTTATCGATGTCGTCGCGATTATTTATTGCCCATCCTCAGCTGCGTTTTTTTCTTCCCCCATATCAGATTAATAAATTTACCCATGACTGAAATCCACTGAACGCGAAATCGAACCTCGCTGAACCATACCAAGAAGAAGAAAAACGAAAAAAAAGTCAAGCAGTCATAGCCCGCGGGACTTCTTCCTTTCCGGGCTATGATTTTTCCTTTCATATTCAAATCTTGTGGCCCTCGGAACCACTTACGGTCGGTCGGTTGCCGCCATCTTCAAAGCGTTAGCCACGGTCCGGTGAGCGTCGAACAAAACCGTCCGACAACGCCATTAAGGATCAACGACCACCGCCACGTGGTCCTTGTTGTGGGTGGAGTCGGAATCCAATTCATGCCAAATTAAACATCTCATCAACCCAACGGCGGCGGCAGCTTTGCACGGAAATTCCGGGTACTTTTGATTTTGGAATATCATCATTTCATGGTTCCTGTTGCAAAATATCACTGATGATCAAACTCAATTGAGATTTCTCTCGGTGATAATTTTGCTGTTGTTGCAAAAGCAACACTCAAACTGCTTCTCCTAAATGAAGGGATAATAAAAAGAAGTATCATCATCAAAGCGTTTATCTTAGGAGCACTCACTGAGATAAACTGTATACTCACTATTTCTCGAGATATTGGCAAAACATAAATTTAATGAATGATTTTTGAGAGGTGTCTGACATTTCATAGACTCCATTTTTTGTTAACATTTTTTTTAACTGGTTGAATTTACATGTTATTTTTGAAAGCCTACTCATTTTTAAAAAAGCTTTAAAGAAAATTGAATGGTCTTCTTTGAAGATATGTTGTTTGAAATGATTTGTTAATGGGGTAATTCTCTACCAACTCACACGAAATCGGGAAAAGTTGCCCCGACCCCTCTTCGATTTGCGTGAAACTTTGTCCTAAGGGGTAAATTTGTCCCTGATCACGAATCCGAGGTCCGTTTTTTGATATCTCGTGACGGAGGGGCGGTACGACCCCTTCCATTTTTGAACATGCGAAAAAAGAGGTATTTTTCAATAATTTTCAGCCTGAAACGGTGATGAGATAGAAATTTGGCGTCAAAGGGACTTTACTGTAAAATTAGACGCTTGATTTGATGGCGTACTCAGAATTCCGAAAAAACGTATTTTTCATCGAAAAAAACACTAAGAATGTTTTAAAAATTCTCCCATTTTCCGTTACTCGACTGTAAAAATTTTTGGAACATGTCATTTGATGGGAAATTTAATGTACTATTCGAATCTACATTGACCCAGAAGGGTCATTTTTTCATTTAGAACAAAAATTTTCATTTTAAAATTTCGTGTTTTTTCTAACTTTGCAGGGTTATTTTTTAGAGTGTAACAATATTCTGCAAAGTTGTAGAGCAGACAATTACAAAAATGTTGATATATAGACATAAGGAATTTGCTTATAAACATCACGAGTTATCGCGATTTTACGAAAAAAAGTTTTGAAAAAGTTACTTTTTGCGTTTCTCTTTGTTTCGTCGTACGTGTCTGTCGCAGGTGACCATGAACGGCCATGATCGACGACGACCAACTTTTTCAAAACTTTTTTTCGTAAAATCGCGATAACTCGTGATGTTTATAGGCAAACCCCTTATGATTATATATCAACATATTTGTAACTGTCTGCTCTACAACTTTGTAAAACATTGTTACCCTCTAAAAAATATCCCTGCAAAGTTAGAAAAAATACACGAAGTTTTAAAATAAAAAAATTTGTTCTGAATAAAGAAATGACCCTTCTGGGTCAATGTAGATTCGAAAAGTACATTAAATTTCCCATAAAATGACATGGTCCAAAATTTTTACAGTCAAGTAACGGAAAATGGGAGAATTTTTAAAACTTTTTTAGTGTTTTTTTATTAAAAATACGTTTTTTTCGAAATTCTGAGTATGCCATCAAATCGGACGTCTCATTTTACATAAAAGTCCCTTTGACACCAAATTTCTATCTCATCACCGTTTCAGGCTGCAAATTATTGAAAAACACCTCTTTTTTCGCATGTTCAAAATTGGAAGGGGTCGTACCGCCCCTCCGTCACGAGATATCAAAAAACGGACCTCGGATTCGTAATCAGGGACAAAAGTTACCCCTTAGGACAAAGTTTCACGCAAATCGAAGAGGGGTCGGGGCAACTGCTGTGTGAGTTGGCGGAGAATTACCCAATGATTATTGAGAAATTTAGCTAAGTGATGTTCATTTCTTTTTGTTTGTTTTAATAGCAAGAATACATAATATCCAATTTCACGTCTTCCGTGTTCCTAGAAGGCTTCACGGAGCATGGTCAGGACAGCAAGAGCATCATTATTATCGAGTGCGCACGGATGTTTTCGTCATTTATCGAGCCCATTGACGAGACGAAACGCTTGTTTCTTAATCGTATTTTTGCCGTGCCACCCATCCAGCCACTCTCACGCCCTTAAAATGGCTCAAACATCTTGACATCCGTGGTCGTTTGACGGGCTGGGAAATGGGACGAGAAACGGCGTGAAATAAGTTTTGCTTTACAATGTGCACTCAGGAAATCAGGGCTCGTTTCATTTCCGTGACAAAAGGTTGAATGAAATTGTCATTGGATCATTTGCATAAGTAGTAATTCCCAACAATATCGCACATTTTTTCAAGATTTTTCAATTTAATTTTTTTGATTTGGATGAAATTTTGTCCATGCATCATTAGTTTTTCCATACAATGTTGGGGGCTGGTCATACAAAATGGGTATGTATATGTATGAAATTCTGTATTTTGAAAAAGAATTAGGGCTTTTTAGAAACAAATAGGTGCTTGAAAAAAATTCTACATTTCTTCATTAAACTTTTTTTTGACTTATAGTTGAATTACCAAAAAAAAAAAACAAATTTTTCAATTTTCAAATTTTTGAGATGTTTTAGGGGACTAAAAAGACATCTTTTGACTCATGGTGATGGTGCAAAATTTGGTTTTTGAGATATGATTTTTTTTTTTGCAAAAATAGTACCTTTTTTGAAAATATCGATATTTTTACAAAAAAATATTAGAAAACATGTTTAAGAGCAAAATCGAATTTACAATCGAAACGTACTGTACATTTTTTTATTGATAGAAAAATAGGATAATAATAGTATAACAGAAATGAATCCACCTGCAAGACCCGCTTGGACCAAGTAACCCTCGTCAGTTACATGATCTCCAAGTATGGAATTTAAGGAGTTTTTTTTTTGTTATTATATATTGTTTTACTGATCCTCGGTCCCAACCTGGTCACATCACCTAAAAGGACCTAATAAAAATAAGTTAAGAAAAAAAAAAAAAAAAAAAGAAATGAATCCCATGAAAAAATATTTTTGAAAAACTGGAAAATTTCCTACATTTTTTCCACTGGAAATTCGAAAATCGGACAAAAAGGTTATTGAAATACAGCCTCACAAAGAATCGAATCGGTTAAAAATATTTTTTAATGTGTTAACTGATATCTCGGAAACTATTTGTCCGATTTTCAATGTTAAAAAGTGAAACTTTTTCAAAATTTTCTGATCTTTCAAAATAAAAATTCTTAAAAATTTATGATTTGAACGAAATTTTGATATTATTTTTATTGCAAATATCAGAAAATAATAAGTAAATTGGACCTTGAAAAGTGTACCATCAAAGATAAGTTATATGATAACATGATTATAATGATAACACATACGAGCAATTCCAGCTCAAATCAGGAATTTTTCTGATACTTTTGTACCCGACCCTCTCCGATTTCAATGAAACTTTGTAGACATGTTATCCTAGGCCTATATAAGCCATTTTTGTGCATATGGAGCAAATAGTACTCGAGAATAACCTTTTGAGAAGGGCGTAAGGTATTTAAATATTTTTGTATGCTGTAATTTAAAAATTACTGTATCTCGAAGCCGTTGCGTCGTATCAAAAAGTGGTCAAAGACAAACTTGTAGGAAATTGGACGGGCTTTCTGAAAAAAATACACTGAAACAAAAATACACTCCACATCTATGAGATTTTTTGATTTTTAAGTCTAAAACTTAAATTTGAAGGTGATGTCACGATTTTTTTCGTTCAAAATTTTTGAGGAAATAGCCTAAAATGTTACTAAAAGACTGATGAAAAATGCAGGATGGTATGTCTCTCCTAAAAAAATACAAAAATTATTTACTAAAACTGTTTTTTTGAAAAGTGGTCTAAACGTCAAAGTTTTTAAAAACCGGTAGTGGGAATCGATTCCCCAGACAATTTTACATAAAAGTCTCCGTATTGACCATTGTCCTATGTCCAATCCTTGGGAAGATACAGCGGTTTTAAAAATAAAAATGTTGAAAAAACGGGATTTTTGGTGGTTTTTGACATTTTCTATATGACATACCTGGGTTTTCAGTCTCGTAAATATTTTTAACGGAAAGCTCGTCCAATTTCCCATAAGTTTGCCTTTGACAGCATTTCAATTGGATGTAAGGGCTTACAGATATAAGCTTAATTAAATTGCTTATAACTGAAAATAGAATTTTTTTTTCAGTGTGGTAGAAACCAGGATAGTAAATTTGATTACGTAAATATAAAAACGATATAAATCAAAAAGCTGTCAAAGGCAAACTTATGGGAAATTGGGCGAGCTTTCCGGTAAAAATATTTACGAGACTTAAAAACCAAGTCTGTCATATAGAAAATGCCAAAAACCACCAAAAATCCCGTTTTTTCAACATTTTTATTTTTAAAACCGCTGTATCTTCCCAAGGATTGGACATAGGACAATGGTTAATATGGAGACTTTTATGTAAAATTGTCTGAAAAATCGATTCCCACTACTGGTTTTCAAAAATTTTGACGTTTAGACCACTTTTCAAAAAAACAGTTTTAGTAAACGATTTCCTGCATTTTTCGTCAGTCTTTTGGTAACATCTTAGGGTATTTCCTCAAAAATTTTGAGCGAAAAAACTTATAAACTTAAAAATTGAAAAATGACATAAAAGAGGCGTGTATTTTTGTTTCAGTGTATTTTTATCAGAAAGCCCGTCCAATTTCCTACAAGTTTGTCTTTGACCACTTTTTGATACGATGCAACGGCTTAGAGATACCGTAATTTTTAAATTGCAAAATACTAAAATATTTAAATACTTTACGCCCTTCTCAAATGTTATTCTCGAGTACTATTGGCTCCATATACACAAAAATGAATTATATAGGCCTAGGATAACATGTTTACAAAGTTTCATTGAAATCGGAGAGGGTCGAGTTCAAAAGTACCAGAAAAAATCCTGATTTGAGCTGGAATTGCTCATACTGCATAAAAAATGTTGGTAATATTCATCAGGAAATGGTTACAGATTTTGTGTAAAAAATTGATCTAAGGTAAAAAATGATGAATTTTCATTACTTTTTGATGAATATTCATCAGATTTACACCCACGTGGTAGCTGTCTGACAGATGGCGTCGCGGTGTTCATCAAGCTTTCACAGCATGCTAAGAAAAATTTGATGCTTTTTGAGGGAAAACCGTTGATTCCGGAGACATCGGATTGTTTGCCGATGCGCCAGGTCTAGGGACAACGAATCCATAAGCTCTCTTCGGGAAAAGTGTTCTCCAGACCATTTCCCATAGGCCTGACCATACCAGAAGTTGGCGCGTGATTTTCCCAGACCTGTAGGAGCGTTTGAACAAAAAGTTCCAATTTCCCATAGTAATTCCCATGTAAACTTTAACCCTGATGCGCGCAGCCAGTTTACAACCAAATGAGCTGATATTTGGCATGAAAGTCCCTATGGGCATGCCCTACAAGGGGAACCATACTTAAACTTGATCCGAGAACTTTTTGAAAAACGTACCCACCCTAATATTTATACCGTTACCTTGGGAGAATCAGGACAGCGGTTTTAGCCATGATATTCATAGGTATTTTGATTATTATTTTTTGGTTTTGTTTAGATCCGGTGCATCAAATTATTTACAACCAATCCAGATGTGATGATTTTGTGTGCTTTAAAAACAACTCTCCCTAATTTTATTTAAAGTTTTTGTCACCCTCAAGTCAGCCCGAAAATCACCAGAATAAGTATCCACGTGGTTTAGGGATGGTTCCTTACAAGCAAACCCCTTATTTTTATATATAAACATTGTTGTACTTGTCTACTCTACAACATTGTTACACTCTAAAAAAGTAGCCCTGCAAAGTTAGAAGAATCAAGAAATTTAAAAACGATTTTTTTTGGTTATAAACAAGCCTTACCCGACAAACTTCGTCTTGACTTTTTTTGTTTCTTGACGTTTTTAGTTTGTTTGCTTATTCAGCCTCCTGCGATCAAAATTTGATTTACGTAAATTTTCCCATACAATCTGCAGATGCTCCGGAATCGGTCCCAGAGTGGCCAAAGTGGGATTTTTTTAGCATATAAACCTTCCTTGGGCTTATACGAACCCAACGCAACAAAGAGCACCTCGATCCGACGCTCCGTATTTTCCGACGCTTCGATTTTTTTTATATTCACAGAAAATAATAATGTAAATTTGGAAGCTGTAATTTTGGAAGGTTGAATATTACCTCTTTTATGATGTAATTTTACCTCAATTTAGACTGAAAAAGTGACATTACACTAGAAAAGTGGAAAAATTACATATTTCCAGAGGAAAAATTACACCTTTTTTCTGACATAAAAGATGTACCCTTTCCCAGATGTAATATTACCATGATTTTTTTTTCTGTGTACGCCATCAAATCGGGCGTCCAATTTTACATACATTTACATACATTGACACCAAATTTCTATAGCTTCACCGTTTCAGTCTGCAAATTATTGAAAAACACCTATTTTTCGCATGTTCAAAAATGAAAAGGGTCGTACCGAGATATCAAAAAAAATGGAAAAGAAAGGGCATCATTTGTCCATTAAACTCTCTTCTTGTTGAACTCCTGGATCCTAATTTTACGCTCCCGGTCAACTCAACGAAAAGGGGCATTTGAAGACCATTATTGCCTGGGCCACATCCAAAGATTACATCGGAAGCTGCGGTTTTGCGGTTTTGGTGATGTCTGAAGCAACAATACACACCGGCGGCAGTACAGTGCGACCCCGCTGGTTCAAGAATCTGTTTCTTTTTTGTTGCGTAGCTTTTAGATGCTGAACTATCGGAAATTTCACCGTCCTGCTGAAAGACAGTGTGGCCAACTTGTTTCAGCTCGTTGTTCCTGGTGCGGTGCACAGAACAAATAATGGCCACCAGATTGTAGCCCTTTTATGGGCTCCAAGTGTAAATTTACAACGCACCAGGTTCTGGTTTCAGCACTGCTGCTGTGTTGTGGGAAATGGTTGAATTTTCCTGGAACCACCCGGACCACAAAAAGGGAAGCCAACCAACTATTCGAAGCTTGGTTCCCGGGAACGGATTCTTCCCACAGGTAACAGCTATCCTTTTTGAAGAAGCTTAAACCGGTCTCGTGACGTGGGCGATAGTGTTGTTTGCCATTGTTGTACTTGAAGTTGGATCTCAAACTACTTTCCCCTTTATTGTAAAGGGATTTAGTTTGCGAGAGAGAGGACAAGGACACTGTCAGAGGATGTTCATTTTAGGATTTTCTTGGGTGGTTGTGTGGGAAGTTTGCGGAACAGTAGCGGAAACCCTTGAACAACAACCATTCAGAGACAGACTCGAGTAATCGTTGTACCACAATAAAGGATAACCGGTCGTCTTTGTAATGCAAATAAGAAGCTTTACAGGAGTGGGTGACCCTTGTCGTCCTAGAAGGTGGATCCCTTAGGATCGGTGTTATTTGCATATGTGAGGCAGGACAGTCTCTAGAGTATTTATGTGCGAGTGAAGAGGATTCAGAGCTTTTTAGAAGGTCAGATGGCATAATTGACCTTGTTGAGTCCTTTATAGTGTAATTAGATCTCTCCAGAAATGCCATCGAAAGAGATTTACCCTTGTGATTGCCATTCTGTTTACTTCGGTTGAATCGATGGCTTTATTGTTTTGAAATAGTTTGCCTTTTAAATTACATGTCAAGCAACTCCGACAAAAGATGCGTATGTGTCCCATCGACCCTAATCGTGTTTCCAACTTGTTTGCTTAGTAATTCCGTTCCGGATTGATGCCTCTCTGAAAGTCCCCGGGATTCAGGTCGACCGCGTGCGATAAAAATCATAGACATATCTAATCCCCAAAGTGTGGGTGAGAATACTAATGTAATCCATTTGTTACTCACCAACCAAACCCAACAGAAAAGTCTTGTATCCCATTTTTATTCCACCATCTATTTTGACCTCAAATTGTTTGTGTAGACAGAACGGATAAAGAGATCGGATCGGAAGCAAAACGAAAGGAATGTCTTAAGGTTGGTTTTTTTGCTGTAGGGGAGAGTGGGGAGACTGATCCCCGGGGACACTTGATCCCAAGCCTGTATCTCGTCAGTATGTGGGTAAAACAATTTGCTTTGTTCTAGAAAATTGTGCGAAATTAACTAAAACTCATTGTTGAAAACAAAGAAAAAAATTAAAAAATGTTTAGATTGAGTTGCACGCATTTTTCTGAAACGAGCTGCAAAAAACTGTAAAGAGATCTTTTTTTTTTTTTGAATTAAATATACTTTATTGAATCTTTCTTATAATAATTACATTTGGTTTACATAATAAGTGGTCAGCTGTGGCTCTTCAGCTTTAGTTTGCTTTTCGTGATTTAAACACTGTTCATTTTTATAACTTTAAAAGTATATGATTTATCATTTTTGTAACACTAGGTACAATGAGGAAAAAAAAATGTTAAGAAAACATAACCTAACCTAAAACTAACTTAATCTTACCATAAACTAAACCAATCCTTGAATCAAGGGGTATTCAGATATAGCACATTTTTCCCTGAATTTCAAACATTTTTCTTGAATCTTCTGATCCAACATTTTAACTTCTGCTAATTCATGAACCTCACTTGATCTTGTCCAGCCAGGAACATTCAAAACCATTTTGAGTACCTTGTTTTGGACACGCTGGAGCTTCAATTTATGAGTTCTAGCGCAACACTCCCAAACAGGTACTGCATACTCAATAACGGGGTAAATTATTTGTTTGTAAACTGCTAACTTATTTTTCAAAGATAGCTTTGATTTTCTGTTAATTAAAGGATACAAACACCTGATGAGAATGCTGCACTTGTTCAATATTTTATCTACATGCTGCCGAAACAAAAGTTTCGAGTCAAGTATGAGACCTAAATAGACAACTTCCTTTGACCAGGGTATCGAAACATCATTCATTTTAATCAAAACATCATCCTTTGGGACAAATCTGGCCAATTTGGAAAGTGGAAAAATGATGGTTTGAGTTTTGGCTGCATTTATGCGAATTTTCCAGTCGCCAAAGTATTCGGAAAGAACGTCAAGACCCTTCTGAAGACGGCCAACTAAATATCTGGTTATTTTACCCTTATAAATAACAGCAGTGTCATCAGCAAAAAGTGACAACACACCATTACCAGGAAGAGTAGGCAAATCAGATGTAAAAATATTGTACAGAAGTGGGCCAAGAATACTTCCTTGGGGAACCCCAGCATCAATGTTGAA
Organism: Culex pipiens pallens; assembly: GCF_016801865.2. Classification (NCBI taxonomy): domain Eukaryota; kingdom Metazoa; phylum Arthropoda; class Insecta; order Diptera; family Culicidae; genus Culex; species Culex pipiens. Next base: position 86,873,125 of record NC_068938.1, read on the forward strand.
TAATCCAGATGAAATCCCATTCAGAAAAACCTTGAACGATCTCTCCGAAAGATAGTGCTGGATAATTTTGATAAGATACATTGGAAAACCGTATAAATACAGTTTATGTATCAAACCATCATGCCAAACATTGTCAAAAGCCTTCTCAACATCCAACAAAGCCATAGCAGTTGATTTAGACTCAAGCTTGTTCTGCTTGATGATTTTGGTTACTCTCGTAAGCTGATGAGCAGTATTATGTCCCTTTCGGAAGCCAAACTGCTCGTTTAAAATTATATTATTATCGTTGGTAAAATCCAAAAGCCTTGAATAGATGACCTTCTCAAAGAGTTTGGACAGACTACTCAAAAGACTAATGGGGCGATAACTTGTTGGCGATGTTGGATCTTTTTGAGGCTTCAAAATTGGTATGACTTTGCCCAGCTTCCAATTGGTGGGGAAGTAACCAAGTTGCAAACATTTATTGAAAATATTGGCTAGATGTTGAAAGAACTGATCACTCTGTTTTTTCAACACCAGATTAAAAATGTTATCAAAGCCTGGAGCTTTCATATTTTTCATTTGTTTAACTGCAACTTTGACTTCCTCACCAGAAACATGGGAATCTGCAGGAAATTCAAAGGTAGAGTCATTGATTGTTGAAATACTATTGGCAACTGATGTTTCTTTACGGCTGGTCATGGAAGCGCCAAGATTATGTGAACTAACAAAATGAAGCCCAAGTGCATTTGCCTTTTCCTCGGATGTAATCAAAGGAGAATCCTCAACAATAAGAGGAGGAATAGGCTTTGGTTTGTTTTTAAGAACTTTTGAAAGTTTCCAAAATGGTTTTGAATAATTCCCAAGCTGGCTTACATGTTTTGAAAATTCTTGATTTCTGATATTGTCAATTCGGTCTTGTATGATTTTGTTCAAATTGTTCACTGAAATCTTTTTGTCATAGTCCCCAGTCCGTTGATATTGTCTCCTATAAACATTCCTAAGTCTAATCAAGTGTTTAGTATCTACGTCAATATCAGTTACCTTAAAATTAACAGGAACCTCCCGAACGTTGGCAGCCTCTGCTTGGTTGATAGCCTGCTGGATCACCTCCAGCGAACGATCAATATCGGCAGAAGTTTCCAGGTGTTGATCATAGTCGATGTTGCTGTCGACCACTTGCTGAAACTGCTGCCAGTCAACGTTGTGGTAATCTTTCCGGGTTGGTTGCCGCTGCGGAGTAACGGAAGCTCCAACCTCCACAACCACCGGATAGTGATCAGAACTCAACTCTTCAAACACCTCAGGATGAGCCACGTTCTCAGCCATATTGGTAATGAAGAAGTCGATGATTGAGTGATTCCCAGACCGAGCCACCCTCGTTGGACGATCCGGACTCACAACGTTGTAGTATCCGTTTTGCAGATCGTTGTGCAGAATCACTCCGTTCCGATTCCTCCTGCTGTTGCCCCAAACTTCATGCTTCGCGTTGAGGTCACCAGCGATGATGTACTTTGCGCTCCGCCGTGTCAGCTTCTGGATATCGCTCTTCAGTTTTGCTGCTGAACCATCTCTGGCATTCACCTGACGTGGACAGTATGCAGCAATGAAGAGTACTGGGCCAACCGAAGTGGGAATTTCCACTCCAACGGCCTCGATGATGTCCAGCTTAAAGTGTGGCAGCCGGCGTGGCTTGAGATCACGATGAACAGCGACAAGCACACCTCCTCCTCCAGAGGTGGTCCTATCGAGCTGCGTCGCGATCTTGTAGTTTTGCAGATAAACTTTTTCACCGGGCTTCAGATGAGTTTCCGTGATGGCGGCTACGTCGATCTCCTTCTCGCGAAGAAAATCCACCAGCTCTAAATTCTTCCTCCTAATGGAGCAAGCGTTCCAATTCAGCAGCTTGAGGGACCTACGATCCATACTGGATGACGAACGAGGTCAGCACTTCAATCTGCTGGGTCTTGGTTTTGCATCCACGCAGTGCAGCGGACATCTGTTTGAAAATATTGAGGAGTTCGGTTGAGGTGTAAAGATCATTACCGTTTTCCTCAACTGCTGGTTCTTGGGTTGGTCTTGGCTCCTGGCTGAAGCCCGGTGGTGGCGGTCTCGGCTCCTGGCTGGAACCCGGCCGTGGATGATTCACCTCAGCTCTCTTCCTGGGATCCAACGGCAACGGTGCCAAGTTTGGGACCTGGCGTCGCGGTTGAAGAGGTGGAAAATTTTCCTCCACCAGGGCTGGAGGAGTTCTACGACGCTGAGGCTGATTCTTCGTCGATGCTTGCTGCCGAATTTTCACGAACTCAGCTCTCTTGGGGCACTTTCGGTCGGTTGACGAGTGCTCACCGTTGCAGTTGAGGCACTTCACCAGCGAATCTTGGATGCACTGGGATGTGATGTGCGCATCGGTACCACATTTGGCGCAACGACGCTTCAGGTGGCAGTTCTTACCTCCGTGCCCGAAACCCAGGCAGTTGAAGCATTGTGTGACGTCACGATGCACTGGTCGGTATCGCTCCCACGACACGATAATGTTGAAAACCGCTCGAATTGCCTTCAGCTCAGGAAGCGTCGTCGATCCCTTAGCCAAATGCAGCAGGTAGAGCTGGTCACGGTACTTGATGTCTTTGTTGCGTCGGCTCATTTTGTGCACGGCCAACACATCCAGTTTCAAAACTTTTAGCTCGGCAGCTAATTCCTCCACTGGCATGTCGTACAGACCTCTGACGACGATTTTGTACGGCTTATCCATGGCGACATCATGGGTAAAGTACTCCGCCTCGTTTTCGGTCAAGTAATCCTTGACCAGTTGATAGTGCTGCCTGGATTGCACCAGCACCTTAAATCCGTCCTGACACAGACGAATGTTGCCTAGGACTTTCCCAGACTTGATGAGTTCAACCAGCCCCGCTCGAAAGTCGATCGTTGCTGCTGATTGTCGCACATAAAAAGGAGGCAGTTTCTCCTTTCGCTGTTTCACTTCATTCTCCTTTGCTTCCGCTACCTGGTCCTCGTCAGGCAGTCCAGCGAACTTGTTGTTCTTCAAAAGCTGCTCCTCGTGCGATGAAGAGTTCTCCTCCTCCTCATCCATCGGTACAGTACCGTCGCTCTTTTTCGTCTTTTTGCTGTTCGATGTCACTTCCAAAAGCACCTTCCTTTTGGAAATCCCCGGTTTTTGGCCATCAGTTGAGGCCTCAACCTTCCTTTTGGAAATTCCCACTTTTTTGCCTGCTTGAGCCGCAGGTAGGGCAATATTGCCGGCGTTTTGCGCCGGGACGCGACGAGTCATGTTGATTCAGACAACCTTCACCAACGAATGCTCGGATAACAATGATGAGATCTTTTTTTCTTTGTTTTGATATGCATAGAAAACACTAAAAAATTATCCAAAAAAATATTTTTATTATATATGAATTGTTTGATAAACTTATCAACTCCAAAACCCTTACGCATTTCATGTTAAATTTATCGTCATACTATTTTCACAATCAATTGTTTAAAAAAGTGCGTTTAGGGAGACTTGATCCCTGCATTTTACCAGTCACTGGAATCAGCCCCAAGATTAATTAATTGGGCTGGGTTTTCGTACATAGTTTCCTTTAGTATAGTTGTACATAACTTACTGCAGTTTGAACCTTTTTTCAAAAGTTTTGTAAACAAAAATTTCCAGCTTTTGTAAATATGCTTAATTTTGGTCAAAAAAATAATATTTTAGGTTTTTAAATATTTTACATACTAAACTTGTTATATTTTGAACACAAACGTACAGGTTTTATGTGAAATTGCTGTAATTTATAGAAAAGTAAAAGTTTGGATGAATAAGAAACATTTTGCTTAAGATTTCTTCAAAATGTTGAAAGGGGGATCAAGTTACCCCTAACATTTTTAAAATGCCAGTTTAAAATATTTTTTTAAAGCGCTTGGCATGATTCGAAGAGTTCATCTGATGAAATACCCTTATTTGCCAAACATAGATGAATGTTTAAGCTTTCAATTCATGCAAAAAGTTTATAGTTTTGTGAAAAATTGACAGAGTTATGTGCGATACAAAAAAGGGGATCAAGTCTCCCCACTCTCCCCTACAGACTACGGGCTGGAAAGCTTGAAACGGCTGCCCATTTTTTACCCTTTTTGTTGCATGGTGAAACGTGCTTGGACACGTGGAAACGGTCCCTTGAAGGTAATAACGTCATGATTCGAAATCCGGACACTTAGTAGCATATCATTTTTGTTATAGCTGGCAAAAAATCATGTAATAAGTAAGAAATGTAGAAATATCATCAGGATGTAGAATAAACAGTCAATTTAAAGAGAATGCATGCAAAATATGTATTTTCTAACCATTTTTCCTCAGAATTTCCAAATTAAAATGACTTGTTGTGCTTCGAATCCCGGACACTCATAAAAGTTGATTCGAAATCCGGACACTTTTGATTCGAATTCCGGACACTCGATTTTACTTATGAATCACACAAATTTGGGCCAAAATTTTAGTGAATGGCATTGTTGAGGTCTCAAATAAGATGTTAACATCAAAACAATCGATATTTTGTATAAATAATTGCAAGATTTGAAGGAAATCAGAACCAAAAAATTCTGCTTTGCCTTCCCGTTGCTTCGGACGCCTATGAAATATTTCAGCAGAAATGTTTCACAGTTTTGGTAATCACATTATTTAATTTAATTTAATTGTTTTAGCATTGGCCACAGCGTCCAAACATATCTAAAATGAAAGTTGATGTTAAAATTCATCAAAAAACACAGTTAAGACAATAATTATGTGAACTTATATCCACATAATTGATAAAACAAGATGAAGTGTCCGGGTTCCGAAGCGTCCGGGAATTTGAATCATGACGTTAGAATCTGAAGCAATGCGATGGGCTTTGGGATTGTTGAAATTTGTTTTTATTTACAGTATAAAAATTTGTTCTTTTTTTATGTTGAGTATTAAAAAAGAATTAATTTTAATAATTTTGTGTTTGTTTTCTTGTTGCTTTTTGATTTTTTTTTTAATTTTTAGTTTTTAGTTTTTAGTTTTTAGTTTTTAGTTTTTAGTTTTTAGTTTTTAGTTTTTAGTTTTTAGTTTTTAGTTTTTAGTTTTTAGTTTTTAGTTTTTAGTTTTTAGTTTTTAGTTTTTAGTTTTTAGTTTTTAGTTTTTAGTTTTTAGTTTTTAGTTTTTAGTTTTTAGTTTCTAGTTTTTAGTTTTTAGTTTTTAGTTTTTAGTTTTTAGTTTTTAGTTTTTAGTTTTTAGTTTTTAGTTTTTAGTTTTTAGTTTTTAGTTTTTAGTTTTTAGTTTTTAGTTTTTAGTTTTTAGTTTTTAGTTTTTAGTTTTTAGTTTTTAGTTTTTAGTTTTTAGTTTTTAGTTTTTAGTTTTTAGTTTTTAGTTTTTAGTTTTTAGTTTTTAGTTTTTAGTTTTTAGTTTTTTAGTTTTTAGTTTTTAGTTTTTAGTTTTTAGTTTTTAGTTTTTTAGTTTTTAGTTTTTAGTTTTTAGTTTTTAGTTTTTAGTTTTTAGTTTTTAGTTTTTAGTTTTTAGTTTTTAGTTTTTAGTTTTTAGTTTTTAGTTTTTAGTTTTTAGTTTTTAGTTTTTAGTTTTTAGTTTTTAGTTTTTAGTGTTTAGTTTTTAGTTTTTAGTTTTAGTTTTTAGTTTTTAGTTTTTAGTTTTTAGTTTTTAGTTTTTAGTTTTTAGTTTTTAGTTTTTAGTTTTTAGTTTTTAGTTTTTAGTTTTTAGTTTTTAGTTTTTAGTTTTTAGTTTTTAGTTTTTAGTTTTTTAGAATGACATGAAAATTTGGTTTATTTTTCTTTACAAAATTGTGAAAAAACAAACAATTTAGTTAGTGTCATCGTGTTATTATACCCCATGTTTCGATTATGTTTCTATTTAAAAATGAAAACCCGTTTTGTTAATCTTGAGACGTCTCAATCTGCCTTTACCAGGGCCGTATCTAAGGGGGGTGTTATGGGTGTTCAACACCCCCCATGGAAAAAATGGCTTACACCCCTAACGCCCCGACAAAAACAAGGCCCGAAGGGCCGCCATTTTTTATGAATATCAAAATTTAGTCACCCAGGAAAAAACTTCACTCTCACTAGGTACGCCATCATGTGAAAACTCAACTCTCAGTAAATACGCCCTCATAAAAACATTTGACGCTAAGAAAAAAAACTCCACTTTCAAAAAACACGCCCTTCTAAAAATATTTAAAAACTACCATGTTCGTTGACGCCTAGAGGAAAACTACACTCTCGCTAAATACGCCTTTCTAACGCTCCTTTGATCGTTGACGTCTAGAGAAAAATTGAACTGTTACTAAATACGCCCTCATAAAAATATTTGAAAAAAAAAGCTGATCGTTGACTCCCAGAGAAAACTCAACTCTCTTTCGATACGCCCTCACAAAAAATATTTAAAATAAACTTTGACCGTTGACGCCTAGAAAAAAAAACAAATTTCTCACTAAATACGCCCTTCTGAAAAGATTTTAAAAATCGTTGACGCCAAAAAATAAACTCAACACCCACTAAATACGCCCTCCGAAAAATAATTTAAACAAATTTGATCGTTGTCGCCTAGAGAAAACTCAACTCTCACTAAATACGCCCTCATAAAAATATTTAAAAAAAAAGCTTCGATCGTTGACGCCTAGAGCAAAACTAAACTCTTACTGAATACGCCCTCATACAAATTTTTGCAAAAAAAACTGAATGTTCACATTCACTAAATACGACCTCAAGAAAATATTTAAAAAAAACTTTGATCGTTGATGCCTTGAAAATAACTCAACTTGCACTAAATACGCCTTCATAAAATAATTTTAAAAAACATTGATCGTTGACGCTTTAAAAAAATCAAACTTTCACTAAATACGCCCTCAAGAAAATATAAAAGAAAACTTTGATCGTTGACGCCTTGAAAAAAGCTAAACTCTCGCTTAAAACGCCTTCATAAAAATAATTTTAAAAAAACTTTGATCGCTGACGCCTTGAAAAAAACTAAACTCTCACTTCATAAAAATAATTAAAAAACTTTGATCGTTGACGCCTTGACTAAAACTTAATTCACTAGATACGCCTTAATGAAATAAAAAAAAATACTTTCATCGTTGACGCCAAGAGAAAAACTTAACATTTACTAAATACTTTGGTCATTGACACCAAGAGAAAAACTTTACTGTCACTAAATGCGACTCATAAAAATATAAAAAAATGATCATTGATGGCCACCGAAAAACTCAACTCTCACTAAATACGCCCTCAAGAAAATATAAAAAAAAACTTTGATCGTTGACGCCTTGAAAAAAAACTAAACTCTCGCTTAACACGCCTTCATAAAAATAATTTTAAAAAACATTGATCGCTGATGCCTCGACAAAACTCCACATTCACTTAATACGACCTAAATATTTAAAAAAAATATTAAAAAAAACTTCAATCGTTGACGCCTTGAAAATAACTCAACTTGGACTAAATACGCCTTCATAAAATTATTTTGAAAAAACTTTGATCGTTGACGCCCTGAAAAAACCAAACTTTCACTAAATACGCCCTCAAAAAAATACAAAAAAAAAACTTTGATCTTTGACGCCTTTCAAATAACTCAACTTGCATTAAATACGCCTTCATAAAATAATTTAAAAAAATCTTTGATCGTTGACGCCCTGAAAAAAACAAAACTTTCACTTAATACGCCCTCAAGAAATTCTAAAAAAAAACTTTGATCGTTGACGCCTTTAAAATAACTCAACTTGCATTAAATACGCCTTCATAAAATAATAAAAAAAACTTTGATCGTTTACGCCCTGAAAAAAAACTAAACTCTCGCTTAATACGCCTTCATAAAAATAATTTTAAAAAACATTGATTGCTGATGCCTCGACAAAATTCCACATTTACTTAATACGACCTAAATATTTAAAAAAAAATATTTAGAAAAAACTTTAATCGTTGACGCCTTGAAAATAACTCAACTTGGACTAAAAACGGCTTCATAAAAATATTAAAAAAAAACTTTGATCGTTGACGCTCTGAAAAAAACAAACTTTCACTAAATACGCCCTCAAGAAATTATAAAAAAAAACTTTGATCGTTGACGCCTTTAAAATAACTCAACTTGCATTAAATACGCCTTCATAAAATAATAAAAAAAAACCTTTGATCGTTGACGCCCTGAAAAAAAAAACAAACTTTCACTAAATACGCCCTCAAGAAAATATTTAAAAAAAACTTTGATCGTTGACGCCTTAAAAATAACTCAACTTGCATTAAATACGCCTTCATAAAAAAATAAAAAAAAAAACTTTGATCGTTGACGCCTTGAAAAAACAAAACTTTCACTAAATACGCTCTCAAGAAATTATTAAATAAAACATTGATCGCTGACGCCTTTAAAATAACTCAACTTGCATTAAATACGCCTTCATAAAATAATTAAAAAAAAACTTTGATCGTTGACGCCCTGAAAAAAACAAACTTTCACTAAATACGCCCTCAAAAAAATATAAAAAAATACTTTGATCGTTGACGCCTTTAAAATAACTCAACTTGCATTAAATACGCCTTCATAAAATAATTTAAAAAAAACTTTGATCGTTGACGCCCTGAAAGAAAAACAAACATTCACTAAATACGCCTTGAAAATAACTCAACTTGCATTAAATACGCCTTCATAAAATAATTTAAAAAAAACATTGATCGTTGACGCCCTGAAAAAAACAAACTTTCACTAAATACGCCATCAAGAAAATATTAAAAAAAAAAAACTTTGATCGTTAACGCCCTTAAAATAACTCAACTTGCATTAAATACGCCTTCATAAAATAATTAAAAAAAAAAAAAGCTTTGATCGTTGACGCCCTGAAAAAACCAAACATTCACTAAATACGCCCTCAAGAAAATATAAAAAAAAACTTTGATCGTTGACGCCTTGAAAAAAACTAAACTCTCGCTTAATACGCCTTCATAAAAATAATTAAAAAAAAAACTTTGATCGTTGACGCCTTGACTAAAACTTAATTCCCACTAGATACGCCTTAATAAAATAAAAATAAATACTTTCATCATTGACGCCAAGAGAAAAACTTAACATTTACTAAATACTTTGGTCATTGACACCAAGAGAAAAACTTTACTTTCACTAAATGCGCTTCATAAAATATTAAAAAAAGATCATTGATGGCCACCGAAAAACTCAACTCTCACTAAATACGCCCTAAAGAAAATATTAAAAAAAAACTTTAATCGTTGACGCCTTAAAAAAAACTAAAGTTTAGCTTAACCAAAAGCTTAACCCTCTAACGCCCATGGTTACTCCAAACACCACTAAATTTTGTCTTCAAAACTAAATTTCTCTGCAACCATGCATGTTTTCAACCTGATTCAACTTGCGTTAGTTTATATAGATTGTTAGCTTATAACCATTAGAATTTTATCCAATTTGATCGGTCCAGTTACGAGTTATGGTGAAAAACGTTAAAATCTCGATTTTGCTCTGGGCAGGAAGGGGTTAATACGCCCTCATAAAAATATTTCAAAAAATACTTTGATCGTTGTCGCCAAAACAAAAACTTAACTTCTACCAGATACGCCATTAGAAAAATATTTTGGAAAAAAAGACACTTTGATAGTTAACACACAGAGAAAAATCGAAATCTCACTAAAAACGGCTAGCTATTTTTATTATAAAGCCTTCGACTAACTGGATAGGCCCTTCTGGATTTTAAGTAAAATAGTTACTTAGATCGTTATCGGCCAGATCCAAATCCAAATTTGACTTTGTAACGCCAAAGTGATTTTTTTAAATTGGGTCTACTTTTTCTGATCCTGCTGAAATTTGGTTAAACTGTTTAATTTAAAAAAAAACTTTGTCAAATATTTTGGAAATAAAAAATGATTAAGCAATATTCGACTGCTATTTTTAAAAGAAATTTGACGCTGATTCAATTCATCGTCATCATTTTGATTAAAATCAAACATGCAGCATTTTGAACAATTAAAAAAATGTATCATGTATCGATGTAGGTTTTTTTTTTTTTTTTTTTTTTTTTTTTTTTTTTTTTTTTTTTTTTTTTTTTTTTTTTTTAATTTATATTTATTCAAATTTCTTTTCCATGTACATTCATTCAGTTAAAATATTATTGAGTGTCCAATCACAAACGATGACTTTTCACCTCAATTTTTGATACTAGCAAATTTTATTTATTCATTAAATATTGTAGCTTTCGCTATTCAGTGATTTCAAATGTAGGAGGTCCTACATGTACAAAAGGGAAAAGGGATACCTTAAAACTAACTTATAAACTATATAAAGAGCGGATCAATGCAGCTGAAGACTGCAATGATTTTTGTCGAAATGCATCAATTATTTTATTGGACATAACATCCAAAGTGTCAACTTCGGCTAATTGATGAAGTTCACTGGTGCTGAACCAGGGAGGAAGTTTCAGAATCATTTTCAGAATTTTGTTCTGAATCCTCTGAAGTTTTTTCTTCCTGGTTAAGCAACAGCTTGTCCAGATCGGCACAGCATAAAGCATGGCAGGTCTGAAAATTTGTTTATAAATTAACAGTTTATTCTTGAGACAAAGTCTAGAATTCCTGTTTATAAGTGGATACAAACATTTAATATATTTGTTACATTTAACCTGGATACTTTCAATGTGATCCTTGTAAGTAAGGTTTTTGTCAAAAGCAAGTCCAAGATATTTCACTTGATCCTCCCACTTTAAATTTACCTCATTCATCTTTATAATGTGATGACTTTTTGGTTTAAGAAAATCAGCCCTTGGTTTGTGAGGGAAAATAATAAGTTGAGTTTTTGCAGCATTTGGAGTAATTTTCCATTCTTTCAAATAAGAATTGAAAATATCCAAGCTTTTTTGTAATCTTCTTGTGATGACACGAAGGCTTCTGCCTTTGGCGGAGATGCTTGTGTCATCAGCAAAAAGTGATTTCTGACATCCTGGGGGCAAATCAGGCAAGTCAGAAGTAAAAATATTGTATAAAATTGGACCCAAAATGCTTCCTTGAGGGACGCCAGCACGTACAGGTAGTTGATCAGATTTGCTATTCTGATAACATACCTGCAGAGTACGATCCGTCAAATAATTTTGAATCATTTTCACGATATAAATCGGAAAATTAAACCTTTTCAATTTCGCAATCAATCCTTTATGCCAAACACTGTCAAATGCTTTTTCTATGTCTAGAAGAGCAGCGCCAGTAGAATAGCCCTCAGATTTGTTGCTTCGAATTAAATTTGAAACTCTCAACAACTGATGAGTAGTTGAATGCCCAAGGCGAAATCCAAACTGCTCATCAGCGAAAATTGAATTTTCATTAATGTGCGTCATCATTCTATTAAGAATTATTCTTTCGAATAATTTACTAATAGATGAAAGCAAACTAATGGGCCGATAGCTTGAGGCTTCAGCAGGATTTTTATCCGGTTTCAAAATCGGAATTACTTTGGCATTTTTCCAGCTACTGGGAAAATATGCCAAATCAAAACATTTGTTGAAAATTTTGACCAAGCTACTTAAAGTTGCTTCAGGTAATTTTTTAATTAAAATGTAAAAAATGCCATCCTCACCAGGGGCTTTCATATTTTTAAATTTTTTGATAATAGATTTTATTTCATTCAGATCCGTATTAAAAACTTCATCTGATGAAAATTCTTGTTCAACAATATTCTGAAATTCTATTGAAATTTGATTTTCAATAGGACTCAAAACATTCAAGTTGAAATTATGAGCACTCTCAAACTGCTGAGCAAGTTTTTGAGCTTTTTCCCCATTAGTTAATAGAATATTATCACCATCTTTTAAAGAAGGGATTGGTTTTTGAGGTTTCTTAAGAACCTTTGAAAGTTTCCAAAAAGGTTTGGAATAAGGTTTAATTTGTTCGACATCTCTTGCGAACTTTTCATTTCGCAGGAGAGTGAATCTGTGGTCAATAACCTTTTGCAAATCTTTTTGAATTCGCTTCAGTGCAGGATCACGAGAACGTTGATACTGTCTTCGGCGAACATTTTTCAGACGAATCAGAAGCTGAAGATCGTCATCAATAATGGGAGAATCAAATTTGACTTGGACTTTAGGAATAGCAATATTCCTAGCATCCAAAATTGCATTAGTTAAAGATTCCAAGGCTGAATCAATATCAGCTTTGGTTTCTAAAACAAAATCATGATTTAAATTATCCTCAATATGATGCTGATACCTGTCCCAATTAGCTTTGTGGTAATTAAACACAGAACTATTGGGTCTGGTAACTGCTTCATGAGAAAGTGAAAAAGTTACTGGAAGATGATCAGAATCAAAATCAGCATGAGTCACTAAAGGACCACAATACTGACTTTGATTTGTCAAAACCAAATCAATTGTTGATGGATTTCTAACAGAAGAAAAGCAAGTTGGTCCATTCGGGTATAAAACCGAATAAAGACCAGAAGTGCAATCTCTGAATAGAATTTTACCGTTGGAATTTACTTTTGAATTATTCCAAGATTGGTGTTTGGCATTAAAATCACCGATGATCAAAAATCGAGATCTATGCCGAGTAAGTTTATTCAAATCCCCTTTGAAATAATTTTTATTTTCCCCAGTGCATTGGAAAGGCAAATATGCAGCTGCAATCATAATTTTCCCAAAAGAAGTTTCAAGTTCAATGCCCAAACTTTCAATAACTTTTAACTTAAAGTCACGTAACGTGCTATAAGTCATACTACGGTGGATAACTATTGCAACTCCACCGCCATTTCGATTCATTCGGTTATTAGTTATAACTTTATAATCTGGATCACTTTTCAAATAAGTGCCAGTTTTTAAAAATGTTTCGGTTATAACAGCAACATGCACGTTATGAACTCGTAAAAAGTTGAAAAATTCATTTTCTTTCGCTTTTAAAGAGCGAGCATTAAAATTCATAATATTGATGGAATTACTTAGATCCATGATTAAACTTCAGGGTAAGAACAACATCATTCGCAAATTTTAATCCAATCTGGATAGCTTCCATCATGGATGTAGCATTACTCATTGTTTGAATCAAACCAAACAGTGAGTTTTGCAAAAAAGTCATTTTTTCAAACGTAACATCGCCGAGATCAGAAGATCCCAAAGCGTTGCCAGCAGAAAAATTTTCAAATGAGATTTGAGGTACCTGCCCAATTTGAAAATTGGTAGAGGATTTAAAATTCGTGGATGAACCCGAACCCGAAACGACGTTAGCATAAGAAATGCCATTGTTGTTACCTAACTTTTCCACGGTAGGGGTATTTCTAGCATTGTTCGAGTGAGACAGCACGAACGTTTGATTTAAAGATGCAGGTACAACCTGACTTTGAGAAAATTTCGGTTTGGATTTCGGCTGATGCTTAGCACGAGAATCCAAAACCTTTTTTCTGATGGGGCAATCCCAGAAATTTGATTTGTGATTTCCACCACAATTTGCACATTTAAATTGGGTGACTTCTTTCACGGGACAATTGTCCTTGTCGTGAGAAGAATCCCCGCAAACCATGCATTTTGGAACCATGGCGCAATGATCAGTACCGTGACCGAATGCCTGGCAACGCCGGCACTGGGTCAGATTCTGGCCATTACCGCCATGTTTCTTAAAATGCTCCCACTTTACCCGTACATGGAACAAAAACTGAACTTTGTCCAAAAGTTTCAAATTGTTGATTTCATTTCTGTTGAAATGAATCAGATAAAATTGTGAAGTCAAACCAAAGCGAGAAATATTCCCGTTTGATTTTTTCTTCATTGGTATTACTTGGGATGGGGCAAAGCCAAGCAACACCTTAAGTTCGTTTTTGATCTCATCCACCGACAAGTCGTTGGAGAGACCTTTCAAGACCGCCTTGAATGGCCGAGCATTCTTGGTCTCATACGTGTAGAAATTGTGTTTGTGGTTTTTCAAATAACCAACAAAAGTTTGGTGATCTTGTAAAGATTCCGTCAACAAGCGACATTCTCCTCTTCGACCAAGCTGGAACGAAACTTTCAAATTGCAAGTTTCCTTGCAATTCTTCAGTTGCGTTCGAAAGCTGGCCAAATCGGAGACGGAAGTCACTACAATTGGCGGAGCCTTTACTCGTTTCTCGACGGCAGAAGGCTCAGTACGAGGAGAAGGTTCCATGTCTTCAGTTTCGGATAAAACACCGAAACTGTTTGTCAATGGAATTGGAGTATTGACCTCACATTCAGAATCAGAATCAGACCTCAGAAGAGGCTGTTTTCTTTTTCTGTTTCCGTTAGCCGGTTTAGCGTTCAAACGCTTCACCGACGTAACGACCAAATCTTCAGAAGATTTGCGTTTACCTTTGTTTTGACGCATTTTGCAAGCAAAGTTCTCTTAAAAAGATGGCTTCGTTTGTAAAATACAACAAAATTTCAGGCGGGGTTAGTCTTGAAAAGACTGTTTAGAATTTTGGAAAAATAACTCAGGTAGTCTTTAAAAAGACTGTGAATTTTGTTTTGAAATAACTCTGAGCTTAGGTAGTAAAAAATACCGCAGCTCTAGTGTCCGTTCACCACGAAGGTTCGCAAGACACTGTATCGATGTAGGTAAATTCTGCTACTGCAAGCTTATACATTTGAAATTCACAAGAGATTTCAACTTGCCCTAACAAGTAAAGTTTGATTCGAATCAAAAATTTGATGACGCAATATAATTCAGCGTTTCTTAAAAAAGCAGTCGAGTTTTGCTCTATTTTTTTTGTATCCAAGATATAACCATTTGAAAACTGAATAAAATAAAATAGGTGAAAATCGTAAAACTATGGGGCGGTGCCAAAAAAAGAAGGGATTTTGCATGTTTCGATAGGATAAACAACTCCGCAAAATTTTAAGCATGTTCAGAAAAAGTCGATTTCGAGTGGTCGAGTGGTTCACGAGGCTTCGTGAAATGGCCTCGTAAGCAATTATATGGGCAGCTGTCAAACTTCTATGGAAAGTTGTACGGACAAATTAATGTTTTTTTTATTTATGAAGTTTTCACAACTAGGAATATTGTTTGCTTATATGTTGGGCAACAAAAATTATTTTTGTCTAATAAATTTAAATATTAGGCCATATAACCATATAACTAAAATCATACCATAAATGGAACCATAAAAAATCGTTAAAAATACAACTTTGTATAATATGAAATTCACCCAAAGAATGCAACCATTTTTCAAAAACTCACTTCAAATATTGTAAAACTTTGAGTTATGATTTCATGAAATAGTGTTTCAAGTTAAATAACGTTAGAAATTAGATTTTTGACGCAAATTCAATGATTATCTATTTATTCACAAGTTGAAAATACTAATTTGCCATGAAAACATTATTTCTGCTTGATGTATTTTTTCATTTCAACTTTATGGCCACTGAGACAAATTTAAAAGCAATTTTATTGTTGTGGAGCATAGATTTTCACTGTCCAAACACTTTGATTAAAAAAATACTTCTCAACACAAAATCCTAATAATTTTTTTTGTTATTTGGTACGAACAAATCTCGCTGATGTCTTCGGCAAACTTGTTCCTTAAAACACGAACTATAAGCTCATGATATTTAAGAAAAATGAAAAACGGCGAAAACCAAAACGCATAGTTGATTTCCATTTTAAATTGATTTGGCTTGGGATGGTACAAGTTGTGTACAGGTAAAAAGGCTCTCCTTTAAAATTTTCCCGAAAAATTTGAGGGCAAAAAAAATTACTGATGATAAAAAAAATGATTGAAAAAAAAAACAATCTAAACTATTAAGGATGCAATAACGTTATTTCAATATTTTCAATCACATATATCACATCAATAATATATGCATGAATAACAATATTTTCATGAACTTATTGATGTTTAGATAATTTTTTAGCGTTACTGTTACAATATATAAAGCAAATTTCAGGTTTTTTTGGTACTCATTTGTTGACTATATACGCCTTTCCTATAACACACATGCACCCCTAACGCCTTATGGGAGGAAACACCCCCCATTGAAGAATCCTGGATACGGGCCTGGCCTTTACAATCACTTTTACGTCATAAAAGTGCAGCGTTCGTAGCGGCTCAGCCATAGAATCAACCATAAAACGAGGACGCTTCAAATTCCGTATTCCACAAGACGACCAACTTCAACTACACAGAAAAAAATATGTAAATTTACACAGCACGTAATTACTGTTTCTTATGTAAACTCACTAAATGTATTGTTGAAATATGATGTAAAGAGTAAAAAGTCATGGAAATTACTCCAATGTAAATCTAAATCTAATGTAAATCATGAATCTAATGGAAACGTTGAGCATGGAAACTCAAATCTGATGAATTTCTACCCGTGTTCGGCTTCCTGTAAATTCCTATTTAATGTAAATCATATATCCAATGTATTTCTGCCAAACGTTGACTTCAAAACTACCCGTACTAAAAATAGTTATATTTGGTTCTCTTTCTATCGCTCTCATACTTCGCTGGCCCACTGCCTGAGCCTCGCCCTGAACAAGTTGATGCTTTAGCCGCTCGTTTATAAAATGCGAAGATGGCTCAGTCGGCAGCGGGTAGCAGCAGTAACACCGAACATTCTACCCGTCGTCCGTTCGATTCCAGTCCAGCGTTATTCCACTTGGCCGTCGACGAGAAAGCGTCCCCTACCTGTGAAACAACTTTTTAAAATCAGAATTTCCTTTTGCTGCCCTCTTCACTCATTTTAAAATAGAACATAGGCCACACCCTTTTCCTACTGCAATCCAAGTCGAGCTTCTCATTCCCATTGGCCTATCAGAATTAGTTGATTTGAACTAATGTAAATTTCAAAACTAATGTAAATTCCAAAACTAATGTAAATTTTCAAAACTAATGTAAATTTCCAATGAATCTAATGTAAATTTCCAATGAACCTAATGTAAATATACATCATTTATCATGATACCTTTTGGTACATGATAAATAATGTAAATTTACAGAAATATTTTTTTCTGTGTATGCCACGTTTGCATCGTGAACAATCTTGTTGGCACACACATCAGAAATTGGGTAAACACGTTCAAGTTGTTCGAGCTCGGAACTTGTTGCAGATTATTTTGCTTCCCTCAACTCACACACATACTCAGTTGAAGCAGCTGCACTACACAGAAAAAATATGTATATTTACACAGCACGTAATTACTGTTTCTTATGTAAACTCACTCAATGTAATGTTGAAATATGATGTAAAGAGTAAAAAGTCATGGAAATTACTCCAATGTAAATCTAAATCTAATGTAAATCATGAATCTAATGGAAACGTTGAGCATGGAAACTCAAATCTGATGAATTTCTACCCGTGTTCGGCTTCCTGTAAATTCCTATTTAATGTAAATCATATATCCAATGTATTTCTGCCAAACGTTGACTTCAAAACTACCCGAACTAAAAATAGTTATATTTGGTTCTCTTTCTATCGCTCTCATACTTCGCTGGCCCACTGCCTGAGCCTCGCCCTGAACAAGTTGATGCTTTAATCGCTCGTTTATAAAATGCGAAGATGGCTCAGTCGGCAGCGGGTAGCAGCAGTAACACCGAACATCCTACCCGTCGTCCGTTCGATTCCAGTCCAGCGTTTTTCCACTTGGCCGTCGACGAGAAAGCGTCCCCTACCTGTGAAACAACATTTTAAAATCATAATTTCCTTTTGCTGTCCGTTTCACTCATTTTAAAATAGAACATAGGCCACACCCTTTTCCTACTGCAATCCAAGTCGAGCTTCTCATTCCCATTGGCCAATCAGAATCAGTTGATTTGAACTAATGTAAATTCAAAACTAATGTAAATTCCAAAATTAATGTAAATTTTCAAAACTAATGTAAATTTCCAATGAATATAATGTAAATTTCCAATGAACCTAATGTAAATATACATCATTTATCATGATACCTTTTGGTACATGATAAATAATGTAAATTTACATAAATATTTTTTTCTGTGTAGATCAAAACATAAAGCGTTCTACAAGCTTTAGTTCACATTTTTTATGTACCTTCTGTTGTAGACCCAGTTTAGTTCAGTGGATTTACGATAGACCGGAGTATAAGCAAGTGGGTGCAAAAGTTCTGCTTAAATTGGAACGGGGGAGGGAAAAACTTTCATGTATGTTTAATCGCGTCGGGAAAAGTTTTCCCCCCTAACCCATCATGGTGTTTCCCCATGTTGATATGAACGAACTTACTTGCGATGGTTACTTTATCGTTTTCATTAGGAGAAAATTCGCCCCCTAGAACCGGTCCGGCAACTTGTACTGTCCATTTTGGTTAGATCAAAGACAAACAGAAGTTTTTTTTTTAAATTTTCTCTATTTTCAGCAGTTTATTTAAATTTAAAAAAAATGTGCTTTGGAAAACTTCGTGGATGTTTGGTAATTTCATTTTCATTTTTAATGTTTGGTTTATTATAATATTCTGGCAATGTGTCATTCAAAAATTACTATTTGTCTTAATTTTTCACTCGTCTACAAATCTGTGATAGAGTCTAACTTTGAAGTTCAAACCCTACCTCCCCTCCCACCCAAAAATGAACAACGTGAACGATATAAGCCCTCTTACCTCAACGATCGAATCTCCGGGTACAGATTGATATCGCCGTTGGCCATTCCGTACCAGGAGAACTGTTGCTCCTGGACCTGCGAATCGTTGAAGCTGCCGTACAGCATCAGGTGGCCGTCGTTGGACAGCCAGATCGCCTTGTTGCTCTGCAGGATCTCCTCTGGATAACGTGATTATTTTTTTTTTGTTTTGCGTTTCAGCGCGAATGATGGCGTTAGCATGTGTCGGTGACAGAAAAACCGGTAAAATAAAGAAGAAAAAACGAGTAAATTAATTAAAAAATAATTAAAATGTTCCCCACAGCACCAACGCGCGCGCTGGAAGCCAGCTGCACAAAATGCCGTTGGTTCATCGCGTTAACGTTAAAAGGGAAAAAGCGGAAATGTTTGTGGGAAAATTCGATGGGCAAAAAACACGAGGATGCGGTTGTCCCGGTTTGTGGGTAATCATTTGTGGATTCTCGTGTTGCATGACTGAACACAATCGCCAATGTTTGCGGTTGATTGGACATGAGGGCCCCTGTTATGTCTGTCCCGCATTGTTACTTGGAGTGTTGAAATAGTGTCAAATTTAAACGATTTTTTTGGTTTTTATTAAAATAGCTAATTTTGTGTTTTATAATATTCAGACATTTTGAATTATCAATCAAGGCTGTAACTAGTTCTTTTTCAATAACTTAATCTACTGGACTATTTGTCTTGGTCGTATTTATATTTTCATAAAGCTAATCGATTTACGTACATCAATTGTTTTTTTATCAATTAGGTCGTTGCAAATAGTTTTTAAAGCTAATGTCTCTCAAGGTGGAAAAACTTTATGCTTTACATAGGAATATCATAAAAAATCAAAATATTGTTGGATGAACATTCTAAATATGATTATCAATACAGATAAATGCACTTAATATTGTTTTTAGTTTATGAGACATTGAATTTTTGAAAATATTTTGAAGTTTTTTTTCGTAACAATTTTTTATTATACCCAATAGAAAAATAGCAAAGTACATTTTCTACATTGAAATTAATTAGCCCGATAAGATCCTTAAAGATTTCCATCAGCAAAAGAAATGCAGATATTAAACAAATATAAACAATAAGATCATAAGATTAGATTAGGATTAATAAATATGAACTCTAGTTTTTATTTGCAGCAAATGAGCAAATTTACAACTAGTTTTGATTTTTTGTCAAGTGAAAAACGTCATGATTCGAATACCCGGACGCTTCGAAACCCGGACACTTCATCCTGTTTTATCAATTATTTGGATATAAGTTCGCATTATGAATGTCAAAACTGTTTTATTTGATGAATTCCAACATCAACTTTCATTTATAGTTTGTTTAAACGCTGTAGTTAATGCCAAAACAGTCAAATAAAATTAAATTATCAGTTTACCAAAAATGCGAAACATTTCGCTTGAAATATTTCATAGGCGTTCGAAGCACCGGGAAGGCAAAGTAGAAATTTATGGTTTCGATTTCCTTAAATTCTAGCAAATTTTTACATAAACTATCGATTGTTGATGTTAACAGCTTATTTGAGACCTAAAGAATGCCATTCACTAACATTTCAGTCCAGATTTGTGCGATTCATAAGTAAAATCGAGTGTCCGAAATTCGAAGCAAAAGTGTCCGGAATTCGAATCAGCTTTTATCAGTGTCCGGGATTCGAAGCACAACAAGTCATTTTAATTTTAAAATTCTGATGAAAAATTGTTAGAAAAAACATATTTTGCATGCATTTTCTTGAAACTGACTGTTTATACTACATCCTGATGATGTTTCGACATTTCCAACTTATAACATGATTTTTTGCCAGCTGTAATAAAAATGATATGCTACTAAGTGTCCGGATTTCGAATCATGACGTTATTGAAGCAATTTTCCCAAAAATCAGCCCATTTTGTTTTTTTTTTATTGTGGATATGCCTTAAACTTTTTACAATCGTCATGGTTCATCCATACGCGATATTTAAATATTTAAACATCTAGAATCTTGAGAACGTTGAGTTTGTAAAAAGAGTTCGTACACCCACATTCTGTGATAAAACGTGTGAAAAATTTAAAGTTTGCCAAAAATCTAGTACTACGCATTGTTCGGAAACTCATGTCGAACATTTTGCCTCAAAAAGCTTATTAAAGATTATGTGAAACGAGAAGAAGGGCACATATTGACACCACGTTTTGAGTTTTTAGAAACACCTTTAAGAAAAAACACGTAACTTAAACAAGTTTTGATTGTTGCAAATGATAAGTATAAAAATAGCAAATATGACGAGTTTCGAAAGGGTTTAAATACTGGCGTCCCATTTAAAGTCATACTTTGGTAACTTAAAAATTTACTTTCAAGAAAGTTTTAAAAAAATATTGATTTTCAAACAGATCCAAACAAGTCAAAATTATTTTGATTCATTTTTTATGAAAAACGAAATTTGCAATGAAAATAAACATTAGTGAAATTTTTATGAAGAGCACCGTTTTCATGTCACAAAAAAGTGTTTTTAGTCATTTTTTGCCTTCCTCACCTTAATGAGGAAAGGCTATAAAATCACTCGAAAACTGAACTTCTCAATAAGACCTCCTAGACCCACCTTCATGTATACCTATCGACTCAGAATCGAATTCTGAGCAAATGTCTGTGTGTGTGTGTGTGTGTTTGTGTAGGGATGTGGGTCTGTGCACCAAAAAATATGCACTCGATTATCTCAGCACTGGCTTAACCGATTTGGACCGTTTTGGTCTCATTCGATTTGTCTTGGGGTCCCATAAGTCGCTATTGAAAATTATGAAGTTTAGTAAAGTACTTCAAAAGTTATGCTAAAAAAACGATTTTGACTAAAGTCCGGAAGATTGTAAAAGGGTGATTTTTGTAAGAAACCCCAGCATGTTATACATTTTTAGAAAGGTATTTAAAAGACCTTTCCAACGCAACCAATACATTGATGATCTGACAACCCTATCAAAAGTTATTAGCAATTAAGTGTTATTTATGCACTTTTTGGAAGCCGGATCTCAGATATCACGATGAAAACGTTGTCCGGATCTATCATGCAACCCGTCGTTGAACAGGTAATCAAAAGACCTTTCCAACGCGTCAAAAACATTGAAGATCTGACAACCCTGTCAAAAGTTATAAGCACTTAAGAGTTATTTATACACTTTTTGGAGGCTAGTTCTCAGATAGGGTATTTTAACCATTAGTGGACCCCCTAGTAGAGCCGATGCATATTTTTCACAAATTTTCAATATTTTAAGCACTTTTTCATAACCCTTTGTACAAAACAATGAAAACTGAAGTCTTTCGAACAGTTTTGACTATTTGTTTCATCAGTTATTTGTTTTTGAGCAGAAAAATAGCCATTTGAAAAAAAAGTTTTTTTGCCTTGTTATGGACCCCCTTTTCCTATAGTGGACCCGGGTCCATAATCCAATTGTGGACCCGGGTCCACTATAGGCAAACTGTTATTTTTATACCAAGTTTAACCGATATTTGATGTTTTGATGCATGGTGTAGGTCTAATGATAGATATAATGAATAAAAGATGGATTTTGCTCACTTTTCATTATAAACAAATATGTTTTGTTAACAAATTTGGCTTTAAACAACAAAAAACCTAACAGACATTTAAAAACATTTATTTCCGAAAAAGATCAGAGAAAACGTTTCAAAAACCACTATAAACATAAAAATAATTAAAAAAAGTAATCTTGATGCAAAATTTTCCATATTAATTACATAAATGGTTGACCGAAACTAAATAATAGATTTGTTTACAGTTGCTGATAAAATCACGCATGTTTATTTAAAAAAATGTGTTGTTATTGATTTATTATTATAAAATATCATTTCAAACTGCATTTATGATGCTTCAGTTAAGTACAATCAACTATAGTTTTGATTAATTATAAATTTTTACGGCTTCAGCATTTTTGGTACTTTTAACATGAAAACAGCTATATTTATACTCATAATTGAAAAAAATATGCGTTTAGGTTGATAACAACAAGCATTTATTGTATGTTTTAGAGAAACTTTTGCTTGAATACACAGTTTTCTTCATTTTTGAAGGTTAAATTAACAGGGGTCCACTTTTGGAAAAGTTTGGATTTCGTTGTCCTATATTGGACCCCCCTAATTTTTGCTCGAAAATGGCAGTTCTTCGCTTTATTTTAGTAAAGATCCTTAAACTTACATTATTTCGACTTGCTGAAATTAAATAATCAGTCAAAAAATGATTGGATGGTTAATTCAATCATAAAATATAAATGCAGTTTTGTTGTGAAAACGCTAGTGGCCATGGCTGATTTCAGATGTCGAACTCAAAACACTTATTTTGGTGAAAAGGACAATTCAATGTCAGTCAACATTGTTGTAAATGATGCTGAACATGCCAAATAAAAGATTTGTAGACAACAACACGCTTGAAATTGTGATTTTATTGAATTTTTCATCAAAAACCCTTCAGAGGGTCCACTATAGGAAAAGGGTCCACTAATGAATAACGTACCCTATTTAGCTGAAAACGTATTCCAAATATATCATGCGACCTATCTTTGGATAGGTAATTTAAAGACCTTCCCACGAGCGTGTCTATTTTGGATAGCATTACCCTTTGAATGAGAGGAAGGCACCAACCACCTAAGGGTGGATTAAGAAACGTTTTTTATAATGAAATTCATTTTTTTATCATTTAGAGCAAAAAAAAAAAAAAAACAAAAAAAATAGCTTTTTCTAAATATGTTCTTCAAAAACACGGACACATTTTTGAAACATTTAAAAAAATGTGCCTTTTTTTAAATACCTTTTGGAATTGTTAAGTTAAATTAAAAAAATAATTTGAAAATGTTATCCAAATTTCCCCAAGTTGTCTGAAGTTTGATTTCTATTTACATTTACATTGGGGTTTACATCAAAAATAGAAGCCTTTTTGAATTTATATTCTGAAAATTTATAATTTTTGCCTCAAAACACGCCTGGATTTTCTTAAAGGTCCAATAAGTTATTGTGTTTCATTTGTTTATAGGACCTTTTAAAAATAGGTCTCTTGGCATGAAAAATAGTGCTTTTTGGAAACCAATTTTCAGGGACAAAAAAAGACTTAAAAACAAGCAAATATATATTTTATAATTTTGTTTCGGTGTAGTCTTCGTCCATACCTATAACTTTTCTAAGATTTAGAGCTTTGGTGTCTTCGGGACAAATGATTAGGGTCAATAGGGGCATCTTTTGGTATGGTGGACATTAGGGTGGTCCAAATTTTAGGGTGGTTCAGAATTTTTATTTTGGCGGGATGACGAGATAGCGCTTAGGTGTCTTCAGAAAAGTTGTAGGGAACACCATTCTGAGCAACTTTGCTCAAGAGCGCAAAGCTCTATCTTCAAACGGGAAGTTTCTGGAGCCATTTTTGTAATTAAGGTTGGGGTGTTAATTAAAAAATAAGTTATTTGAATTTATCAACTCAGGCTTATGTCGTAGCGAGATAGTGTCTTCTAAACATTTGTAAAGCTTATCTAAACACACATTTATCTTCCAAGAGAGCGAAAATCGGACCTTCTAAACGAAAGTTATAGCCAAAACACGACAAAAAAGACGCCATTTTGAAATGTGAATAACTGGAAAAGGTGGTGGAGTTTAACCATGTTCTTTGAAGGATCTGAAAGTACACATTCTAGAGTACATTTGCTGAAAATATTTCGGATGTCTTTTTTGTTTAACTCATTTCATCTCAATTTGAATATGAGCATTTTTAAATCGTTTTTTGCCCATAACTTTTGATAGAATTGTCTAAAATTCGTTTTAGAAGAATAACAATGTTTATTTTGACAAGCTCTTCAATTGTCTAGAAGGGCTCAAAAATGTACAAATTGATCTAGTGGTTGTAAAAGAAGAAACAAGTTTTAGCGGAAATATTTCAGGAATAAATTTTATTATAGCGGAAATAAAAGAAACAACTCGTCTCTTTGTATTCATAGTAAACTGATGATGTAATAATACTTCATTGTGCATAAAGGAAGGCTTGCGCTCAATGCAAAAAAAAACAATGTTATGGCCGAAATATAATAGAATTGCTCTTTTATGTAAAATTTAGTTTTTAAGTGTTTAGAATATCAAATCGTCGCTGTCGTACTAACTTGTCGGACGTGCACATTTTTGTCACCTTTCATATGAAAGAAGTTTCGATATTGTCTTGCCATCTTGACATAGCCTGAAAATTGATGTAAGTGCGACAACTGGCCAAATAGATTTTAGGTCAGAACGCGTTTGATACAAGTACAAGTTCGACTGAAGAAAACTTGTATTATTTCTAACTCGTGACCTCGGCAACCAAATTCAACCACACTTCGGGACAATGCACAAAATGGTCAGCCAAACAAAACGTGTTTGTTATTGTTTACATGACGTGTTCTATTTTTTTTGTATATTCATGGTCAAACAATGTCAAAATACGACAAACGACAAGATAGCAAGACAGCGTCGAAATGAGACATCTTATTGATTATTTTGTTTAGAAAACTTCTAAAACATGATCGAAAGAATGAAAGCCTAAATTTTAAACGAAAGTTCAAGTTTGAAATTGTTATGTTTGCCTACAGGTTATCCATGTCATGAAAGATGCAACCAACTCGGTGCAAAGATAACAGAGACGATCTACTTGCAGCTGAGGTCAGCAAGTTCCGCCTGACGAGACCTCACTTACATTATTCGTGAAGTTGGTCGCATCCCGGCTGAAAGACCACAACGTTGGCGACAACCCACTTACAACGGCTCTCGGTAGAGTCAACTGTTATGCGCAAGAATGGCGGTCATTCCGCTCTGGAGGGATTTTGGCCGCAACATTCCGCCACCAGCTTGTGGTCAGAACGCGTTGGATTGAATTGTTTAAATTTGCTTCTGGTGGATGGCCCTTTCAGGACCTTGATTTTCAAATTTGATCTTGTTGAATTTCGTGTTAATTTTAATTGATAGTAATTTGGAATTATGTTCTGAGGAAAATAAACAACACAAGTTACATAAATCCATGAACTGCACAAATAATCCACTGCAAACATTACCCTTCAAGGGGTTCGTTTTGTTGTTCCCCACAGGGATGCGCTAAACCAGGAATTTATCCCGGTACGCGTTTGGACAAGTAGTTACATTCAGTTACACAAAGGACAGATCAACATAACTAGTCGTTGTTATGTTGGCTTGACACAGTCACGTTCAAATATTGAAACGGGCAACAATTGCCACTTGTAGTACAACCAACTAACTGAAACGGAAATGTAAACACATAAAGCGGTTATCAACACAAATCAGATTGACAGCTGTCAGTGGTAGGTATGTTTTGGTAAAATTATGAACACTGTCAAACTGTCTTCGTTTGTTTACTTTTTCATTCTAGTGGTCACTTTGGCACATACCATACAAAGTTTTGAACTTCACTCAAATTTCACTGAATGTAAACGTCAAATGACTCAAAATAATCCATGTGACAAGTAAGTTCAACCACATCGATGGCAGAGCACTAGGGTGGTGGTAGTGGTGATCATTTTTAATTACCCTCGTAAAGCCAATCGGGCACGCCATTGTAGATGATGCCCGGGATGGCGGTTTTGGTGAGCCGGTACGTCTGGGTGGCCCGCGCCGACGGCTTGTAGTAGATGTCGTACGTGTGCACCAGCACTATCGACTGGCCCCGGGGCGTGAACTCGGCGTGCAGCAGGAACGGCCACTCGTCATCGTCCGCCTTCAGGGTGAGCTGGATGGTTTCGCTGGAACGAGGAAGCGGGGAAAATGGGGAATTTTAGCCTGGTGAGTAAATGTGTGTGTGTGTGGGGAAGGATATTTACTTTTATGGTAATGGTACGTCGGTCAAGTGGCCCGGAGCGAATGTCTGGGATGTCCAGATTTTGGCCATTTTCAGCTAGTTTAGATGGAAGGACAGTACGGGTTATGGTTGGTTGTCGAGGGCATTGTTGCAAGATAAAGGATCATTTTGAGATGACCAACGCATGAGAAATTTGAGATTTTTGCCTTCCTCACCTCACTGAGGCAAGGCTATAAAATCACTCAAAAATTGAACTTTTTAAATAAGCCTCCCAGATATACCTTTACGTATACATATCGACTCAGAATCAAATTCTGAGCAAATGTCTGTGCGTGTGGATGGACGTAGAATTTTTTTTCTCACTCACTTTTCTCGGAACTGGCTCGACCGATTTTGTCCGGATCTATGTTTTTGGATTTGCCTTCAGGTTCTTTAAGTCTTTTTTAAATTTCATCCGGCTTGGTGCAGTACTTTAACAGATATGTTCGAAAAACTGTTTTGGTTGATACTAAAAAGGGTCATTATTTACATAATTTGAAAGCTCCGGCGGATAGCTGTCGGAACTTTACGCTCAGTGCACGCACACAAAAACTGCAGTGCTTTCAAATGGTTCATTAAATTTATCATACCTAGATGGCAGCACTCAGATGTATAGTGTCTTTACTAAGTAAGCGTTAGCCAAAGCTTTCGTAGTGTGTGGTTGCAAGGCTTTTAGGAGGAAGGCAGCAACCACCTTCCGGTGGATTAAGTAACGTTTTTTTTAGATAAAAGCAAGATATTTTCTCCATGTCAAGGTTTTCTATGAGCTATTGAAGGTTAGTCAGTAAACTTTCTAAGTAAAGAAAAAAAAATCAATCAATTTAATTTATGTAAAGGCTTTAGAAAGAACAAAGGGTGTAAACTGAATATCCTAAATATGTTGTATTTAAATCGTTGCAAAACATGTTTTTCTTAACACTCCTCGTACTCGTCCTACGCGGTAACCTCGTTGGGTAAATGCCTACAACTCACGTTCAAACAATCTTGTTATACAACTTGTTGCATAAACTACTACAGTTAAGCTTCGATTATCCGAAGTTTTGATTCATAGATAAGAAAATATCATAATTTGGCCGCTATAATAAGCTCAAAATTTCCAAATCACTTTAAGAGAATTTTTGAGGTCATAATTTAGCAATACCTTTGGATTCGTTGGAAATAAGGGTGTTTTCCAAAATCTAACTTTTAAGGAATAATGATTTTTTTTGTCTTCTATAAAGTTGCCAATTCAACCTAAAATTTATATCTGAGCAGTTCTCTCAGATTTCAGTCATTCGATTTTTTTGTATTTTTAAATCCGACTGAAACTTTTTTGGTGCCTTCGGTATGCACAAATAAACCATTTTGCATCATTAGTTTGTCTATATAATTTTCCTTACAAATTTGGAATCTGTACATTGGCTGTACATACAAAAATGATTTATGAAAATTCCAAAATTTGTATCTTATGAATGAATTTTTTGATCGATTCGGTGTCTTCAGCAAAGTTGTTGGTATGGATATGAAATACACTGGAAAAAAATGATACACGGTTAAAAATTTTATGGTGATTTTTTGTTTAGCTTTTTGTTACAAAAACTTGATTTGCAAAAAAAAAACACTATTTTTATTTTTTCCATTTTTTGATATGTTTTAAAGGACATCAAATGCCAACTTTTCAGAAATTTTCAGGTTGTGCAAAAAATCTTTTACCGAGTTATGATTTTTTTAATCAATACTGATTTTTCCAAAAAATCGAAATATTGGTCGCAACAATTTTTCAACTTCATTTTTCAATGTAAAATCAAACTTGCATTCAGTGAAATTTTGATAAAGTGCACCGATTTCAAGTTAAAGCCATTTTTAGGTGACTTTTTTGAAAATAGTCGCAGTTTTTATTTTTTTTCAAATTAGTGTACATGTTTGCCCACTCCTGAAAAACAATTTTTTTTGAGTAGCTGAGAAAAATTTCTATATTTTGCTTTATTGAACTTTGTTGATACGACCCTTAGTTGCTCAGATATTGCCATGCAAAGGATAAAAAACAGGAAAATTAATGTTTTCTATATCTCACCCAAACAACCCACCATTTTCTAATGTCGATATCTCAGCAACTAATGGTCCGATTTACAATGTTAAAATATGAAACATTCGTGAAATTTTGCGATCTTTTCAAAAATATTTATTTTCGAAATATTTTCAAAATTTTGAAACCAAGACTAACAATTTAAAAAGGCCAAACATTCAATATAATGCCCTTTTAAATGTCAATCTTTATTTAAAAATTTTGAAAATATTTTTTTCGAAGAGATCAGCTTTTCAAAAAAAAAAAAAAATTTAAAGGTGGGCAAACATGTGCACTAATTTTTAAAATGAGAAACTGCGACTATTTTTAAAAAAGCTACCTAAAAATGGCTTTAACTTGAAATTGGTGCATTTTATCAAAATTTTACTAGAGTACTTTTTGATTGCAAAATAAATTTTACATCGAAAAATGAAGTTAAATTTTTTTTGAAAAAATCAGTATTGATTAAAAAATTCATAACTCGGTAAAAGATTTTTTGCACAACCTGAAAATTTCTGAAAAGTTGGCATTTAATGTCCCCTAAAACACAACAAAAAATAAAAAAAATAAAAATAGTGTTTTTTTGCAAATCAAGTTTTAATGACAAAAAGTTTAATAAAAAATCACCAATTTTTTTTATGGTGTACCATTTTTTCCAGTGTAGTCCGTATCCATACCTACAACTTTGCCGAAGACACCAAATCGTTCAAAATATTACAGATTTTTGAATGTTCATACATCATTTTTGTATGGACAGCTGCCAAATTTGTATGGAAAATTATACGGGTAAACTAATGATGCAAAATGGCTTCTTTGGGCATACTGAAGGCACCAAAAAAGTTTCAGTCGGATTAAAAAATACAAAAATTAAAATTGAAGAAAAAAGATCGATTTCGGAGAGAATTGCTCATCTCATCTTTCGGAGAGAATTGCTCATCTCAACCTCATCTTTCGGAGAGAATGGCTCATCTCAACCTTCTGCGGCCAAATTTAGAAAAAAAGCAATTGTAATGTAATCTTTAGAGAATGTCATTCCGGACGCATTCAGAGATCTTAAAAATAAATATTTTTATAATTTGACAAGTCAATTTGGAATGAAGGGTCAAAAATCTTCATTTGAAAATGTCTAATTTTCAAGAGAAATTGTATGGGACCACCCTAACGAATTTAACGATCCATAAAAAATAATATGGCATTTTTGGTTACGCAAAAATAAAATAAGATAGCATTAGTTCAAAAGAACGCGTCTGTTCATACCACCTCAAGTACACATTTAATTAGATTGAATGTTTACTTGAAGCGTTCCCTGTCCAGCCAATTAGAACAATTACATTTCCGTGCGGCATATCCCGAGGCCGTCATTCAAAACCGTTTAAAACAAAATGTCGTATCATTTTACGAGGATATTTCCTTGCTCTCACCCCTCAACCTACTCCCCCTCCCAAGGGACAAAAAGTGCCCATCAAACCATTATGTTGGGGCCCTTGGAAATCCCGGAACCTCCAAGGGACATCCAAATAGAACAATGTAGCCAAACGTCAGTCTGCGGAATGCTGCTGTTTGAAAACACGTGTCATTACTATTTTAATGGCGCCATAATTGCACGTGAATATCACGCCGTCAGGTGGATCGAGGCTGCGTCAAGGTTTTTCCTTCTGTTTGTGCCTAATCGGAGGTGGGCTGGGAAAATTCCACCCAAGTCACAAAAGGCACAACGGAACCGAATAATGGTGATGATGATGGGCGGTGGTGATGGGCACAAGGAAAAAAGCACGTTGCCGTTCACCGGTTGAGCCCGTTTTGTGATGGGATATTTTTAGGGGAGGTTGAATAAGTTAAGCACAAAGTTCTCATTACTATCCACTATTGAAACATGAGACACTAAAGATTATAAAATGGTTGGTGTTTTGCCTTCCTCCCCTTACTGAGGAAAGGCTATAAAATCACTCGAAAAATGAACTTCTCAATTAGACCTCCTAGACCCACCTTCATGTATACCTATCGACTCAGAATCAAATTCTGAGCAAATGTCTGTGTGTGTGTGTGTGTGTGTGTGTGTGTGTGTGTGTAGGGATGTGGGTCTGTGCACCAAAAAATATGCACTCGATTATCTCGACATTGGCTGAACCGATTTTGTCCGTTTTGGCGTCATTCGATCCGTCTTGGGGTCCCATAAGTCGCTATTAAAAATTATGCAGTTTTGTTAAGTACTTCAAAAGTTATGCTAAAAAAACAATTTTGACTAAAGTTCGGAAGATTGTAAAAAGGGTGGTTTTTGTAAGAAAACCTGTCATGTTATACATTTTCAGAAAGGTATTTGAAAGACCTTTCCAACGCGTCCAAGACATTGAAGATCTGACAACCCTGTCAAAAGTTATAAGCACTTAAGTGGTATTTATGCACTTTTTGGAGGCCGGATCTCAAATATGTTGATGAAACCGTTGTCCGGATTTCTCATGCGACATATCGTTGGATAGGTAATCAAAAGACCTTTCCAATGCGTCGAAGACATTGAAGATCTGACAACCCTATCAAAAGTTATAAGCACTTGAGTGTCAGTTATGCATTTTTTGGAGGCCGGATCTCAGATATGTTGATGAAACCGTCGTCCGGATCTCTCATGCGACATATCGTTGGATAGGTAATTAAAAGACCTTTCCAACAAGCACGAATTGGATTGGGGGTCTGGCTACCCTATCAAAAGGTGTAAGCATATAAGTGCCCTGCAATATGAAGACTATCCAATCTAGTGGTATGAATAATGAGTCAAATTGATAAAACACTGAAAAACATCGCCCTTTTGTGTCTATTTTGGATAGCACCCTTTAAATGTGAGGAAGGCACCAACCACCCTAGGGTGGATTAAGTTACGTTTTTGGAATGCATTTGGACATTTAATTGTATGTAATCATCAGAATTTTTTAATATATTGTACAAAAAACCATTATCAGAGTTGAAATTGAATATTTTTTACATAAATAAATTCCCATTCCTTTCTCATTCACCCCAACCCACCCTTTTTACCTGAGACTTTGTTTTTCCTACTTTAATGAGCCATTAAGTCTGCGGTAATGGCTGTCCATCGTTTTGGCTTCTGTCATACAGCTTTAGAATCTCAGCCCCCATCAACGTATAGACGGCTCTTCTTTTCGATTATTATTGCTCACTGTGGGGAAACTTTCAAGGTTCGAAAATTGTCGACCTTCCGTTGGATTTCAGGGACACATCAGTCGAAACAACTGTAGCTAGGGTGAATCTTTGAGAGCAAACGTTGTAGCGATTCTTAAAGGAAAGCCCTCGGTTGAAAAAAAGAGATATTTATTCATTTGCCACCGTCTTATTTCCATTGTTTTGGTCTTTTGTCACGAACATCTTGGCAACAGGACACCAAGAAAGACGGTTGCTCCAGGGGTTGTGAAGCATCCTCCGGGATTACGGTATTATTTACCATTATTAGCGACCGGTTCTGCCTCGAGCGTGTCATCTGCCACTGATGTTGCCAATTATAACCACAATAAATGGTTCGGGACTGAACAATAAAGAAAAAGCACAAAAAAATGCTCTCCAGATCTTAAGATGCAAGGCTATTCTGTTTCCGGCGAGCTCAAAGCTGTGATGCGATGCGATGAGATGAAATGTACGCTAATTAGTATTGCGACTTTGAATGGGCCGGATGACCGGAAACAGACCGGGTTGACAGAATGTTGAATTTATCATGAATTGGAAAAAAACTTGGGATTTGATCTATAACTGCTCAGTTAATGTTAACTGAGACATTCGGTGAGTTTTTATTCTATTTTTAGAGAAATTATTAAAATTAGTTTTTTTTTAAATTTCAGTGAGTTTATCAATTCTTATAAACATAAATTTAATATAAAAATCTTCAAAAGAGATTTTATATTCTTTTAAATATGAGTAGATGTTTTTCAAATTAATAACACTTTATTTTATCTTTGAAACATACACTGATCGCCATATTTGGCAAATTTATACTTTTATCAGCAATTTTGAACGAATACAGAACGATTTGAAAAAAAAAAGTTGTCCGATCGGGCCCAAATATGGTTTCTTGGCCAAATTATTAGACCCGTATTTTTTGTTTGGCGATAACGGTGATCTACGGTTTGACATTGTTATGCCCGCATCTGACCCGCCGCCTATTTCGTCGATCGTTGAGCAGACGGTCGTTTCCAACGACCGAGTCCAGTCCAGTGATCGTGCAATATTGAAAATTAAATACAAAGTTAATTGATTTAAAAAGATTATTATATATTCAATACACTCCAACTCCGATGGTTTGACACCGACTGTTGTCACACGAATGGGTCACTTTTTAGTTTGACTCCCCTTTTACACGGAGTTCACACACAACGTGTGTTTTGATAGTGTGCGTGAGCGCCGTGTAAAAATGACTGTTCGTCACTTTCTAGTTTGACTTTAACCAGCCAACGGGTTACTGAACATCGGAAATTCATAAAAAAAAAGTATTTTTAAACGAGCTCAAACTTGCTAAATATTATTATCAGACTTCAATTTCCATTGAAATTTTCAAGTTTTTCGAAAAAAGTGCCCCTTGATGCAGGGCGACATAAACATGAATTGCTCAGTAAAAACTCTACTGCTCATGATTAATAGAGTGAAAAATTGCACAGAACCGTTAGAAATGTGTCCTTTTTTACTTTACAGTAAAAATAATCATAAAAAAATCATTTGTTTTTCGGTAGGCAACCTGTTTATGTTTATAATAATGCAAAAGCTCTCAGTTTTTTTTTAAATAATTTTCTCATAAAATTGATAAAATGTTAAACGTTATAAAAGTTTTGGAAAATCTATCAAAAATTTCCGCGAAATTTTTAGGTGCAGTTAAATGCAAAAACTTACAGGTTCCATCTTAAGTGACCACCATAAAATCTGCTTTTGCATGGGGTGATAGTAAAATA
The DNA here is from genome assembly GCF_016801865.2 of Culex pipiens pallens. Lineage (NCBI taxonomy): Eukaryota > Metazoa > Arthropoda > Insecta > Diptera > Culicidae > Culex > Culex pipiens. Next base: position 86,906,504 of record NC_068938.1, read on the forward strand.
AATAAACAAAATTAAAAATAACAAACCATAGTTTCGATGTTTCAATAAAAAAAGTGTTTTAAAATGCATTTCACGCTAGTTAAGTTTTGCAATCATTAGTTTTCAAAAATGTAAGATTGGACGAAAAGAAAAATTGTAGCGAAAAAATTTGTTTTGTTGTCATGTACATTTGCTGTACATCACAAATTTACGAATATTCAATAGATTTTTTAATGAACCCAAATATGTAAAAAATGATTCTTAAATCAATGGAATGCGCTTTACATTGATTTCATCTGGTTGCACTTGAATTCCCTTCGAAATTTTGATGTTTTTTGGGAAAATATTTTTGCGGCCTTCAAACTGGTTTTGTTTGTTTTTTTTTTTGTTCGGAACTATAAATTTAATGGGGACTTTCACTTATTTTCGTTGAAACATTTTTTTTCCTTTCTGTACAACATTGATGGATTAGCAAAACATTTCCTAATCAATACAATTTACCCTACTGTTTTGATTGAATTTAATGTAAAAAACTCGCAGCAATCGAACGCAACTGTCAATTTTCCCGTAAGTGCTCCACGGCGTGTTTTCTAGAACAACCTTATCAGGAAAAAATAGTCATCGCTACTTTTAAATGTTTCTTATAGGAAATTTTCTCAGCTTTCCAATGCTTCTAAGAGTTTTTTGTTTTAAAATCCTTCATCATTTATTGAAAACTTTTGAAAAACAGTTCAGTAAATTAGTCAAATTATGTGTTTTATGTGTCATTTACTTAGCAAAATGTGCAATATTAGACAAGAAACAAATTTGTAGAAGGTTGCAAATCGCTAAACATTTTGAAAATTATATTTTAACTGAGTATTGAATTTGTTGGATTTATTCAGTAATTAAAATCATAAAACCGTATTTCAATGAAAATTTTACTGGAATTAACAGATTAATACATATTTTTTGTCGAAATATATCACGAGTCTGCTCTGATATGGCTGATACAACCAAAATTTTTGCAGGTGTGAGATTGTTAAGGGTTATAGCTCATGTTATAGCATTTGTATATGATATTTCCATATACAAACATGAACCAGGAACAAAGATACAAAACATGATTTAAAATCGAAAATGTACTACAAATTACTGTTGCATGCTTCAAAAGCCATATTTTAATGAGTCTAAAGTAAATATATATTTTTTTAAATGTTTTACTTTTGAAAATGCTTTTAAAAGTAGCAATTAAGTTCGTGTATTTCAACTGATAATGTTGAAAACACATTCACAAACATTTTTTTGGTTGAACAAAAATATAATATTAATTTCAACAAAAAATCAAACAGAAGCCTCCATTACAATCTATTTCAATAAACTCAAGAAAAACGTTGTAAAACGTTTTTAAAACAGATAAGACTTTGATTACATTGCTAATTACTTGATCATTTCATACAGATTGGTGCGCTGGAAGTGGGGACGCGAAGTCGTGATTATGCAGGTTAATTTTTTTTGTGTGCTTTTGTGTCGCTATTCGTATGGGGTGAGTGATTGTGGTAATGGAATAATAACATGCCTTACTGAATTGTTTGTGACTTGAGCCTAATTTTCGTTGGATTATTGGTGTTTTTGTGATTTTTTTTTGTGATCTTAATTAATTGTTTTGTGATTTTCAAAGCCCTTCCTATATCATCGTTGATCGGAAGGCACGGCGTCGGGTAAATTGTGTACAATTTTTTCGAATAAGGTTTTATTTTTTATGGTGAAAAAGCCATTTCTATATAATGATCGAAAGACGCACTGACATTTTGGATTAATTAATAGTGGAGTGAAATAATTGTGTGTGAGTGACTTTGTGTGTTAACCAAAAAGACCTTCCCATAGCTCGTTGCTCGGAAGGCTCGCCGACGGGTCTGTTATGAAAGTCCTCCCCATAGCATCGTAGCTCGGGAGGCATCGAAAAGCCAATACCTTATCCTACTAACCCAAAAAAATAATAATCACGTGATGCTTGAAGGAGATGCTGTGGATTCAACGGTCTCAAGCGGTATCAACAAGTATATAGCGAAAAACTGTGTGCTTGATGAGTCTGCAACTTCAACTATCGGACTAACATTCCTCCCTTTCGTTGAACTGCAGGCTTCTTGGGAGGGCGCCGGTATTGATTAATAAAGTAGGGATCTTCAGAGGTTAAACGGTGAACGGATGGTTGGCTCCCACTGATCATTTTTGATTCATTGTTTAACTTCAGCTGATCTGTCAATAACGGAGTAGCAGCTCATTGGCAGTCAACCATGCTCATGCTCATGCTCATGCTCATTGCCAGGCCTGCAAAATGTTTCCAACCCAGCGTACACATGAAGCAATCCAAAATGTCAGTTCACTGCTAGCATTTGACTGTAAGCCTACTGTGTCCGTTCAACCACTGCCGCCTGACTCGTGCCGGTCGGCTGCTGGAGAATGAGAGACGTGAAAAAATGAGCTACACTCACTCAATTCGTGTCGTATGACTGACTCGTAAAATCCTCTCTAAACACTATTTTGACTATTTTTAAACAATTGAATGGTTCTAGACTGTGCAAAACAATTAAAACAACCAGAACTTATATTCAAAATTACATTTCCACACATAAATGCCAACTTTTTGTGTAAAAACTTGTTTCTTTATGTGTGTGCGTGCAACGTCGAATGAGCGTTAGTCGACTACTGTCTCGCATTGCAGCTGCTCAGTGAGCCAGGGCACTCACGACTGAGTCGGGTTTGTTTATGTCACGGTTTTGCGGTTCAGTGAATGGATCTGAAAAAATCGTGTACGCGTCGCCGATTTTCGCGTCAGGACCCCTGACATTTTCAGCTCTGCTCATTGCTGATTACTTGATCATTTCATACATAAAAACTAAAAAATAAACTTTCCTACTCATGAAAAGTATTTCCCCTGAAACTCTACACAGTAATTGTAGTTCAATTTCAAGTAATTTACATGTTTTGGTATCCATGCAACTGGTTAATGTTTGGTTAAGGAAATATGATGTTTATTCATAAAAATCTAATTACCCTTAACAAACTCAAACCAGCAAAAATTTAAGTTGTATCAGCTAACGAAACTATTGGCACTACGCCCCCCGGGGCATGGCCTTCCTCTAACGTGGGATTTCTGCTCCAGCGCCTCTGACGAGACAGGAGAAACCGGGACCGACGTTTTACTTCACCATCCGATAGAAGCTCAGTGGATAAGGCGGGAATCGAACCCGCGTCTCATAGCATCATCGGGATCGGCAGCCGAAGCCGCTACCCCTGCGCCACGAGACCCACACTATCAGCTAAATCCAAGCTAAATCAGAGCAAACAGCTGATATTTTTACACACAAATTATGTGATAATCTATTAATTCTAGTAAACATATATTTTAATACGGTTTTCTAATTTTAATTTCGAAATGAATCCGGCATATTCAAAAAATCGGTGGAAACTTATTTTTTGTAATGTTTAGCGATTTTCAACCTTTTACAAAGTTGTTTCTTGTCTTATTTTGCACATTTTGATGATTAAATGACACATAAAGCACATGACTATTTTTTTTTCCTTAAGGTTGCCCAGAAAACACACCGTGGCTCATCCACAGGTACGCCTTTCGGTTCTACGTGAAAAAATCATTAAAAATGATTACACCAGAGTTAACTTGACGTTAAATTTTCTCTAAGATAATGCATTTAAAAAAAAGTTTTTCAATAATCTTAGAAAAAATGTAGAGTCCAAGGGTGTGGGGGTTGTTCAAATATCACCAAACTTGGAATTCTTTATTTTTGAGACAAAAACAATCCCCGAGCCAAATATGAACAGGTTTGATGAGGATCGATGTCGGACCCTTACAGAATTCAGTTAGAAAATCTTATTATTCCAAAAAGAGGTTTATGTTAAAAAAATACAAAACACCCAAATTATCAAAATTAATCTCATGAAAAACCTAAATAACTGCTAATGAAAGAGAAAAAATAGGATAAGATTATAAGTAAAAACAAAAAAAGAATGTAAAAAAAGCTTACATGAAATCATGATCCCAATTACATTGCAAAATCTAGTTATTTATGTTTGTTGAAATGCAAAATCTCACTTTGAAAAGCATAATTTGCCTTTTGACATTGTTTTTGTATGAAAAGATTGATCTTCACCGGTTGAGAAACACTGATCAAAAATGAATCACCAAAAGGAATTCCCGCGGGATTATTCCAAAAATTTGTATTCACTCTCTAACTTAACCACAATCTGGAATCACTAAATTATTCTCACTTCCCGGTTGACTCTCCTCAGTAAAGATGAGCAAAACATTCGCAACATCTGCGGAATCGTCATGGTACAGGTGAAATCAGCAATATCATTCCATTTTCAGTTCCCCAAAAGCCAGCCGTTCATCAGACGAAATCATACCCATTAATTTACTTAATCTTTGTGGGAGAAGTTGGGTTCTCAGGGAAAATTTCGCGCCCAAATCCGCGTGTCCAACCGCCGTCATTTGCAAATGATAGCTAATAATTAATTACAGTCCCCCCTGGAGAGGGGGTGGCGAAAAGCGCGAAAATTTGCCCTTACCTGGTGGTGATGTCGTAGACGGTGTACTGTGCCAGAAAGGAGTGCCGGAAAAGTTTCTTCACGTTCTGCGCCAGCAGCAGGAACTTCCGGTCCGCCGAGATGGAAAATTTGGCCGGCGCCAGGGTTTTCTGAGGAGTGAGAAAAGAGAGGGGGAGAGAAGGGGAAAAGTGATGAGTTATGGCGGCGAAATGAAACTTTCGCCTAATACATATTGGATTTGGTTTACGGGGTTTGCGTGAATAAATGAATAATTATTTTGTCCTGTAACTCGGTTTAATCAGATTCACAGAAAAGGGAGGAGTTGGAATGTTTTAATCAGTGAGGGGTTGAGGTGTTTTAATAAATTGTTTCATACTTGCGTACCGTCAACTAGGGCGAATCGCGACTACAGCCTGAATAGGGATAGCCGTTTTTCGATTATTGCTCTTTGTCTGTTTATTGTTATGACGGGATTGTTATTGTTATTTTTGAAAGTGGTTGTTAGAGAAATTCTGTTAATTTTTGTGTCATGAAAAAACTGAAAAAAATAATCGAAAAAAAATCTGAATAAGCAAATAGACGACGTTTCAAAAATTGAAACCTTCTTAATAAAAAAAAATCTCCAAAAAAAGACGCCCTTCGTGTTGCAAACATTATGTCAAAGTCATATAAAACCAATACAAGCATCATAAATTCCTTATCGTCGTCCATTAAGCCAGCAGCCTAATAAAATTCCTGTTGAGCATGAACCTTGCTCGGTCGTCATATTTCTTCGCCAGGACTGTGGTCTGCTGGGCTCTGCCAGGGCGACTCAGAATAAGGGCCATGGGTTGTGGTGTACGAGAACAACTTCCGCCCAGCCGAACGTGGATCCGAACTGCAACAGTCGCTCGGACCGAGGGGTGTGCAAATTATTGCAGTAATAAATTAGTGGGTAAACAAATTGGTTTGCACGATCGGAAGTGGCGTTTGTGTGTGTGTGGACTTGGCAAACGCTGGATAAATTACCTCTAAGTGATTGGCTATTGTTTGGTGCACTTAGGTTGGCGTGGGTGACGTGGTGGAATTTTAATTAAAAATGCACCTTATTGATATAACTGAATAAATTGGCAGTAGTAAAAGCTTGAAGTGCACAGCAAGAATTGATCCTTAAAAAATCTTATCAAACTTTTATTATACTTATGAAATATTGGACGCCCGATTTGGTGGCATACGCGAAATTAAAAAAAAAACTTTTTTTTCATCGAAAAAACACTTAAAAAGTTTTAAAAACTCTGCCATTATCTGTTACTCAGCAGTTTTTTGGAACATGTCAAAAACAAATATTTTCGTTTTAAAATTTCGTGTTTTTTCTAACTTTTATAGTATAAAAATGTTCTACAAAGTTGTAGAACAGGCAATTACATTTTTTTTTGTGTAAACATTAGGGGTTTGCTTCAAGAGTTATAACGATGTTACGAAAAAAAATTTGAAGGTCCCAAGAATTTCCAAAATATCTTGCATAAAAAAATTCCAGTCAAAATTTAAAAGATCATTTTCAGATGCAGATTTGACATTGGAACTGAAAATTATCAAACAATTTTATTAAAAAATTGCACTGCTTCAAATTTGCCGTTGCAAGTATGTTTTAAAGCTATGTTTGAATCAAAAAGTCGAGGATCATTTTTTTTGTTGCAAAAATCTTCAATATTTCTATGAAATTGGCTTGCAACCACCTTAAAACAAAATTTTAAGTTCAATTTTGCACACTAGATAATATTATATCATTAACTTTGAGCATGATTCAACCAGTAACATTTTTTGTGAAATTTCATTTGCCGTGAAAAAAGTGTTTTTTTCCAAAACCGGGAATTCCTGAATCCTGGGATTTTTTATGATTTGTCCCGGGAATTTCCCAAATTAAAAAATAAAAACAAATTTTTGTCTAGAAATTCAGATTTGGTTGTGGAAATAGATGAACAGTTAATAATATTAAAGAATTATAATTTGTATTCGGCATATATCAGCAGCATATTCAGTGTATTTGGGAAAACTTTTAAATTTAGTTTACCTATCTGCAAAATGCCTGGAGCTATAAATATTTCCTATTTGATGTATATATTTTTAAGAGATTGAGATATCTACGTATACAGTCATCAGGGGTGACGTTGGGTCTGGGGGTGAGATTGGGTCATACAAATTTTTGTATGATCCAATCTCACCCCTAGACTCTATGCCACCCTGGTAACGGTATCTATGATCTAAAATTTGGAAAAAAAAATCAAATCAAATTATTTTTCATCAAACACTGGCATGTGGGGCAAATTAGGACAAATGAAACGAGTTTAGACAAATATTTAGCCATTTTTTGCATGAAGTTTTGAATGACTTTGGTTAAAACAAGAACAGAACAAAACAATTTCACAGATCACCGATTTTAAATTTAAAGCTCTAAAATCTCGTTAAGAAATCAGACTGTAGGTTAGGGTGGGTCATTTTTTTTCGAAAGTGCTCGGATCCGGCTGAAATAAAGTCCATCTTGTAGAGGGTATCCATAGGGACTCACATACCAAATTTGAGCTCATTTGGTTGAAAACTGGCTTGTCGCTCGGGGGTTAAAGTTTACATGGAAATTACTATGGAAAACGCGTGCTTTAACTTCAAACGCTCCTACAGGCTAAGCGACAAACTATAGTCCATGAACCCTTAGAGAAAAATGTTCCTTGGACCACCCCCGACACGGCTACCTAGTGTAAGTGTGGACAAACATTGGGCCCTTTACATAAAATATCCATACTGCAGGTTTTACTATATTTTTAATGTATATTATGTAGCGATCGATTGATAAGGTTTAAATAATTTCAATGTAATAAATCGTTTAGGGTCATAAAAGGAAAAAACTCGTAAAAATACAGTAAAATATAGATTTTGTACGGGGAATACTTAATAGGGCTAATAACGATATCGTTCCACTAAAACTCAAAAAAGAAATAGTGGAAATATACTCATGGCAGTGCGTGGCCGAATGGTTGCGCTGTCCGCTTTGTAAGCGGATGATTCTGGGTTCGATTCCCATCTGCTGCAACCTTCCATCGGATGAGGAAGTAAAATGTCGGTCCCGGCCTTGGTTGTTAGGCCGTTAAGTCATTCCAGGTGTAGGAGTTGTCTCCATGCCATAAGTACAAACAACACACCAAACCAAGCCTACTCCGGTGGAATCGCTGGCGGCGGTTGGGCTCGCAATCCAAAGGTCGTCAGTTCAAACACTGGGGTGGAAGGTTCTTTGGAGTATAAAGAGGTTTGGGTGCTCTCCCCATTCAAGCCTTCGGACTCCTAGGTTCGAGCAGAATCTTGCAATAGAGACCACAAAAGACCCGGGGGTCGTTAATGTGGATGGTTTGATAGTGCTGCCAATTGTGATGAAATTTTAAACGAACACTCAGGAAAAGTAGCATTTACAGACAAAGTTTCCTTACATCACTGGCTCACTCCAACAGGCGTTGCTGGTGGTGTTGGTGGCCGGACTTTGTTCTTTATTTGCCTTCGCTTCTCGCTCGATTTTCTTCAGCCTTCGATTGGAATGGGTCGTCAAAAGTCAAACGTCAAACGAGTTGGCACGTTTGTTTTTTTGATGGTGCTTGCTAATTATTTACATGTTTCGGGATTATTTTTCAAGTGAGTGACTAACTAAAGAACATGTTGTCGGTAGTTGGATACAATTTCATATCTTAAGCGCTTTGAGAACGTTAGCGCAAGTGACAAGACTTACGTTAAGCAGTTAAGATCTCATCTTGCGTGTGGATGTGTGTGCCATCAAAATAATGAGAAATGGTCTCGCAAAATAGAAAATAACGATCAAAAGTGCATTAAATTTGATCTTTTGGGCCAGTAAGTGACATACATTTGCGTGCTTACTCGAGGCGGTGCTGTTGCTGGTAAGTTTATAGCCTAAACAGTATTTTTGGAGCTTTAGAGTTCGATTTGCGATGCCTTTTCGTTGGGTCGCAAAATTTTTCGCGTCCGTCGCAGTGTGTTTTTCGTTTTTCCTTTCGCGTGCGTGTGAAGGTGCGGCTGGCTTTGGCTGTCCCGATGACAGCTAGCCAGTTCGATCAGTAGTGCTGAAAGGATATTACGGTTCTGTTCAGCAACGGAGGGGCAACCATGGGTGATCTCTCATGCTCATGCTCATGTAAACAGTATTTTTGGAGCTTTAATCGAGCATCAAACTCTCCATATGACGAAGATAGGTGTTTGATTAGATGGGGTATATTTCCCCTATGACGTTGATTCAAAATTTAGGTATAAAATATAACTAAAGTGATCGTTATTGCAAACGAGCGTAGTCCAAAATTACGACTAAATTCGGACGTGGATTTGAATTCTGATCCAGTGGATTAAATCCAAGTCTTAAAGATTGTTCATACCGTCAACAAGGATGACAGGGTCTGATAAAAAACTAACTTAATCCACATATGTGGTTGGAGCCTTCCTCACTTTTTACCAACAATGGCTGATATGATGGAATTGTACAAAAATTTCATCTCTTTTTTAGATCCGGAGTAAAGAAGTACATCAATATCACTTAAGTGGCCATATCTCGAGACAGGGTTGCTAGATCTTCAATGTTTTAGATTCGTTGGAAAGGTATTTTGATAACCTAACCAACGATGGGTCGGATGATGGACCCGGACATAGTTTACATACATTTAAGTGAGATCCGGTTTCCAAAAAGTACATAAATGTTACTTAAGTGGCCATATCTCTAGACAGGGTTGCCAGATCTCCAATGTTTTGAACTTGTTGAAAAGGTCTTTTGATAACCTAACCAACGATGGGTCGGATGATGGACCCGGACATGGTTTACATACATTTAAGTGAGATCCGGATATATGTGAAGACACATTTTTACATAACTTTTGAACTACTTATAAAAACTTCAATCTGTATAAAACTCGATCTATGGGACCCTAAACCAAGTCGAATGCCACAGGTTCGGGTTAAATCGGTTCAGCCAGTGCCGAGAAACATGAGCTAGTTTGTTGGTCACATACATACATACACACACACATACACACAGACATTTGTTCAGTTTTCGATTCTGAGTCTATATGTATACATGAAGATGGGTCTACGACGTTTTTATTCAAAGTTCATTTTTAGACCAGGATTATAGCCTTACCTCAGTGAGGAAGGCAAAATCAAGTAAAAATAAAAGAAATATTTAAAATATGATTTTGGGTATTGTTGTTTAGTTAAGTTACAGTCCTATGTTGTTGTTTATTTTATTAACGTGACTTTAACCTGGAGAGGTCATTCGTCACCTACGGTCCTATGAATTTATTGGAACTCTTAAAAGTTATTTCAGTTCTGATTTCATACGGATGCGGGTTTCAATTTATTAACGAAATATCAATTTGACTAAATTCATGCTGTTATAATAATCATACATTATTTTTTGTAAGCTCGTACATTTTTAGACAGAGTTATTCTTTATAAGATTAGATTAGATTCTGCCCAAGTTGGGCAGGATCGTTTTTTTGTTTCGCTAGAAAGTAATTAAACAAAATTTCCTGGTCCAAAATTAGCTCCTAAAGTACCTTTCAACAATCGGTAGAAACTTTCGCTTCGGTGATTTTCCCGATCCAACGAACTCTTTCAACCCTTCTCGTAACTTTTTGTTTTCAACAAAGTCTTTCACCTTCAACGAGTGACGTCAAAAATTCAGTAAAAAATAAAAATAAAAATAAAGAGTCTCCCTGTGGTCTGACGCGATTAGATGATATTCAATTTTTTCGGATAATTCGCTTTGCGCCGTCGCGTCATCATTGTCGCGAGCTGGATTTACTGCCACGTAGGCCGGGGTGATGTTTGGGTTAGATAAAGGACGGGGTTGGCAAGCGATTTTCAATTTTCCTCAAAAATGTCAGCCGGCCGTCTTATCAGCGCGCTGTCATCGTCCGGAAAACAAAATCGAAATCCGGGTGCTAAAATTTTCAGCATCAACGCGGGAAAAGCGACCGGGGCTTTAACTTTTTGGGGATTGTTTAGATTGGGATGGAGGAGAAAATTTGAATTTGAGGCTCGGGGGATGTTTGCGCCAAAAGCTGATGTTGATTACAAAAAAGAGTCTTTTCAATTTGGCAAAATGATGATGTGTATCGCGAAACCTTGAAATACTCTTTACCAATTTGAAAGAACAGCAAAAAATATTGATTTATATTCTCTTTCCAAGCCGCTTTTCCGACCATAAATATAAATCATATTTTCTGCCCTTGAACTGGAAGCAAGCGAAAAAAGGATTGTCGTGTCGGAAAGTTTCCACCCTCGCACTTGAAGTTCAACTTTGTGTTTTACTTCTCCTTACTTTTTGCTGCTACTGCTACTTACCAGCGTCGTATTGGACATCAATATCCGCTCGGAGAGGTTGTTCAGGTTGAGCAAACTGATTTCACCCCAGTGATTCTGGTACAGGAATTCGTCCGCTGTAGAGAAGGAATACGAATTGGAATCTCAGGTCAAGGTGACTTTTTTTGAAACAAATACAGTCATCCCTCATATTTGGAACAGTTTACAGATCGGCCAATGTTCAAAAAATCATAGTAAATCAATGATTGAACTTAATGATTCGCTTTTACCTTCATTTGAAAGCTTTTCTTGCGATCTTTCGAATGCTGTATCGAACAACTGCAAATTTTAACTTTTATATCAAGTTTTTGAAGAAAAACTTTGACCCTTGAAATCCATAAATTCGGAACACTTTTTTCTTACGGATGTAAACAAACTTTGGTTCTCTCCATGAGTACATAATTTTTACAAAATAATGGCTTCTGGCACTGACACCAACGAAAGTCATGCTTAGTTATGTTTTAAGAATGGTCTGATAACTTTTTTTTTGTAAAAATATCAGTGAAAATCGGGTGTTCCACAATTGTGGGAGGCACAATAACATTCCACAATTTGGATGCAGTGTTTTGCTGCTCTGGATAAAATAGTCTTGAAAAGAGGTTATTTATTCAAAAAGTACTACTTTTACCCGTAAAAAAAGCAAGATAATGTTGAAACGAAGGTCCTCAAAATAGTAGGGTCGACAGAAAAGCTGCATTTGGCATGTTATTGACAAATTATCACAAAAGTGTTCCGAATATGTGAGATGACTGTTTCACAGAAAAAGAATGTTTTTTTAAAAGCTCTTGGGCAATTTAAGGTCAATCGACGACACTTACGTCCGATCCAGCTTCCGTTGAGCTTTTTGGGAGCATACTCTCCGTCGATGATATCCTGCAGCTTTATCCGCTGGCCTTTTACCCGGGGGCCTTCGTCCGGTGGGGTGAGCAGGACCTGCAGGGTGGAGAAAGAGAAAGAAAGGTAAGATTATTGGATATTGTTTAATTTAAAAAAAAATGCAGGATTGCAGGAGCAAATCTTAAGGATTGATAACTGTCGTCAGTCAAAATTTGAACATTAATTTAGAAAAAAAGTATGCAAATCCCATTCTATCTTCCAAAAGTACATTGAAATGCTTTTTAAAATAACAGATTGCATGATATTTTTTTTCATGTTCGATAAAAATTGTTCAATAACCAAATGTGTTTCAAATCACATGAATTTGACCAAGGATTTCACCGAAATTTTTCCTATATTAGGGATGAATTGGAATTGGTTAGCTTTTTTATCTAATCTAAGGCTGGTACAATTTTTTTGTAATGTTTTTTTTTTAATTTTTGATGTTTAGTACCGCAAAAAAAATCGTCAAATCTAACATTTTTTGAAAACTAATGATTGCAAAACAACTAAACTTGTTTTTAATGCATTTTAAAATACTTTTATTTTAAAAATTTTGAAACTTTGGCTTGTTATTTCAATTTTATACTTGTATAGGAAGAAAAGATGCGTGGACATACCGTACCAAACAATTTATGATTCATTGGTTGCATTGGTTAAAACATATGACTTTGATAATACCACAATTTGTGTTATTAAAAAGATAAGTTAAGATAAGATAAGCTTTTTTCTCATTCTGTTTAAAAAACACTCAGAATATTTAGAAATTAACTCATTTATCGAATTTAAAAATATGACTGTCTGAGGGCTTTGAAATAATCATAACGTCATGATTCGAGTTCCCGGACGCTTCGAAATCCAGACACCTCATCATGTTTTAACAATTATTTGGATATTAGTTCGCATAATTATTGTCAAAACTGTGTTATTTGATGAATTCTAAAATTATCTATCGTTTCAAATATGTTTGGACGCTGCAGCCAATACTAAAACAATTAAATTAAATAAAAACATCAGTTTACTCAAACTGTGAAACATTTCGCTGAAATATTTCATACGCGTTCGAAGCACCGGGAAGGCAAAGCAAAAATTTATGGTTCTGATTTCCTTAAATTTTGGCAAATGTTTTTATAAAATATAAAATTGTTTTGATGTTAACAGCTTATTTGAGACCTAAAGAATGCCGTTCACTTAAATTTCAGTTTAAATTTATGCGATTCATAAGCAATATCTAGTGTCTGGAGTTCGAATCAAAAGTGTTTGGATTTCGAATCAGCTTTTATCAGTGTCCGGGATTTGAAGCACAACAAGTCATTTTAGTTTTGAAATTCTGATGATGAATTTATGAAAAAAAATATTTTGGAGATGTTTTACGTATTTTTCCTATCTCTAGTCGGATCTGTGTGGAATAGATTACAAGCGATTGTACAAATTTTTCAAATAGAAATTTTAGATTATTTTTTCTGTTTTCTTTGATTTTTTTAAATGTATAAAACAAATTTGAAAAAATCGAGAAAACCTAAAACAAAATTGGCATTGACCGCTATCGAACTAATCAAAAATACAATTTCTTGAAATTATATACTTATATTTACACAATTTTTGATCATAGAATTGCTGTTTTTAAGCTTGAAAGTTTTTTTTATCCTTTAAATTCAAAATAAATTAAAACTAGTTAAACATATTTGTACTAATTTATGCGTTAAACCGATACTTAAGGTCTAGAATCATAAGTGACAACTGAAATACAGTCAAGATCATCCGAATCCCCGATTATCAGATGGTTTGTATAATACTTCAAATAATCGAATCACGGAAAAAAAGTTTTTTGCGTTTTTTTTTCTTTTTTTTACCATCAAGTTTGAGTTCTGCAGCGCCATTTTAGTCAAGTTTGAATGATTGTCTATTAAATTAAAATAGTAGTTTTTGCAATTCCGTCGTGAAACTACTTACTTTTCCTGTCATTCTTGAACGATGAAAAAGCCTACTTTTCTGTACCAAAAATAACAGAATCGAATAGAAAAACTTTTCAAAATAAATGCTGAAAAGTTGTACTTTTCAGCACTGAAATGGATGCTGAAAAGTTGAACTTTTCAGCACTTGTTTCGAAAAGTAATACTTTTCAACATTATTTTGTTTTAAACGGTTAATTGACAAAATACATGAGCATTTGACTTATAATTCCACTCAAAGGGTGTTTTTAGGAATTGCAAAAAATGTTGTATGGAACTCGCTGCAAAAATTGATTTTTTCAGCACTTTTCATATTTATCCAACACGGTGAACGTCGTTGGATAAATGTCTGACTCGTGCTGAAAAAATCTTCTTTTTGCAACATGTTGCATAAACTACTATTATGCAACGAGGTTCACGGAGTTAGGTAAATACGATTAGTGCTGCAATTTCGTCGTGAAACTACTTACTTTTCCTGTCATTCTTGAACGACGAAATAGCCTACTTTTCTGTACCAAAAATAACAGAATCGAATAGCAACACTTTTCAAAATAAATACTGAAAAGTTCTACTTTTCAGCACTTGTTTCGAAAAGTAACACTTTTCAACATTTTTTTTATTTAAATGATTTATTGACAAAATACATGAAAATTTGACATAAAATTTCACTCAGTGTGTGTTTTTTGGAATCGCAAAAAATGTTGTATGGAACTCGATGCAAATCTTGATTTTTTCAGCACTCTTCGTATTTATCCAACTCGGTGAACCTCGTTGGATAAATGTACGACTCGTGCTGAAAAAATCCTCTTTTTGCAACTTGTTGCATAAACTACTATTTTGCAATTCCGTCGTGAAACTACTTACTTTTCCTGTCATTCTTGAACGACGAAATAGCCTACTTTTCTGTACCAAAAATAACAGAATCGAATAGAAACACTTTTCAAAATAAATGCTGAAAAGTTCTACTTTTCAGCACAGAAATGAGTGCTGAAAAGTTGAATTTTTCAGCACTTGTTTCGAAAAGTAACACTTTTCAACATTTTTTTGATTTAAACGATTTATTGACAAAATACATTATAATTCGACTTATTTTTTTTTTTTTTTTTTTTTTTTAAATTAAATATGTCTTTATTGAAATTTCTTATAATAATTACATTTCTTTTACATGCTAAGTGGTATGGCCTAATGCTCTTCATCTTTATTGTACTTTTCGTTTTATTATTAACTGATCACATTTATTTATTTGCTTCAAATTGTTTTACATTATTGCATTGAATTGAATACATTTGGGTAAAAAAGAAAAAAAATCACTTTAACAACTAATCCTAACCTAAAACTAAAAAAATAAATCCATTGAAATATTCAAAATCACTAGAACGAGTAAACTACGAACTGTATTTTAAGATGAATGCTCCAAGAGTTCTTACTTGTTCCTGGCGAGTTTTGCACCCACGCAGAGTTGTTGTCATCTCGATGAAAATGTTCAGAAGTTCTTGTGGTGAAAACAGGTCACTACTGCCTTCACCCGTTGATGTTGGTTGGTTTTCCCTCGGTTGCTGACTGAAGCCTGGAGGTGTTGTATGCTCTGCAACTCTTTGCCGCTGATTCAACGGCAATGGCTGCAGATTTGGAACCACTCGAGTAGATCCTGCTCCTGGTGACGCCAAAGCAGGAAAATCCACGTCCGTGTATGCTGGTGGTGTTTTGCGACGATTTGGTTGGTGCCTCGTCGTCGCTTGCTGCCGAATTTTTACAAACTCAACTCGTTTTGGGCAGCTTCGATTCTTGGTCGAATGGTCGCCGCCGCAATTGAAGCATTTCGCTTCGATGTTCTCGTTGATTGTGTTGCAAGCTTGAGTTTTGTGCTCACCTCCGCAGGTTGCACAACGACTCTTGATGAAACAGTTCCTTCCACCATGTCCAAACTGCAAACAATTCGAACACTGTGTCACGTCACGGTGCACTGGACGATAACGTTCCCATGTCACGATGATGTTGAAAATTGCCCGAACTGCTTTCAGCTCAGACGGCGATGTCGATCCTTTCTCGAGATGAACCAGGTACAGTTGATCACGATAATTGATGTCCTTGTTGTGTCTCGTCATCTTGAAGACTTCGATCACGTTCAACTTAAGAGTTTTGAGCTCTTCTTTCAGCACACTCACATCCATGTCGTACAGGCCTCGGAGGACCTGTTTCATGGGGCGTTTACCTGGATCGTCATGGCTGTAGTATTCAATCTTTGTGTTGTTCAGGAACTCCCGAACGTAGTTGTAATCCTTTCTGGTAGGTAGCAGAATTTTGAGTCCATCAGCACACAAGCGAATGGAAGCTCGTAAAGCACCAGATTTGATAAACCCGGTCAGCCACTTTCGCACCGAATCCGATGACGATGTTTTCACAAAAATGGGTGGCAACTTTTCCCGTCGTTCAAATTCTTCCTTCTCGCTCACGTCCACAGGGAGGGTAGCGAACTGGTTTCCAGACAATTTTTGAGCGTCCTTGCTCAAACTGCCTGGCTTTGCAGGTAGCGCTTCGGCATTCTTTAGCTTCTTCAAATCTGCCGATCCTGCTGGTGAGGACCGTCTCTTTTTCTTGCCGTGAGGCATTTTTGCACTTTTTAAGCACTTTTCAGGAGCTAATATCCAGGAGTACCTCACTGATTGGTGGTCCACAAATGAATGATAATTCGACTTAAAATTTCACTTAATGGGTGTTTTCGAAATTGCAAAAAATGTTGTATGGAACTCGTTGCAAAACTTGATTTTTTCAGCACTCGTCGTATTTATCCAACTCGGTGAACCTCGTTGGATAAATGTACGACTCGTGCTGAAAAAATCCTCTTTTTGCAACTTGTTGCATAAACTACTATTTGCAACGAGTTCCATACAACATTTGTTTGCAATTCAGAAAAATACCCTTTGAATGGAATTGTAAGTCAAATGTCTATTTATTTAGTCAATCCACCGTTTGAATCAAAATAATGTTGAAAATCATTACTTTTCAAAACAAGTGCTGAAAAGTTCAACTTTTCAGCATCCATTTCAGTGTTGAAAAGTAGAACTTTTCAGCATTTGTTTTGAAAAGTGTTTCTATTCCATTCCTTTATTTTTGGTACAGAAAAGTAGGCTGTTTTGTTGTTCGAGAATGACAGGAAAAGTAAGCCGCCAATTCACTATGGGCCATCTCCATACAAACAGGCGGCCAAATAATTTTTTTGCTTTTTAAATGTTTTTCATACAAATTTGGGTAATTGTATGGTATTGAAATGATATACGTCCATTTTTATGACTTTTCATGTTTTTCAATAGTTGATTGTTTATAATAAATAGTCTTTTCATACATTTGCAAGTGCAACAGAGTTGCGTGTATATTGTATTGCAAGTTTATATTACTAAATTATGGATAAGCTAATACATTCCCACTTTAAGGACACAACCCCTCCCTCCTCTTTCTTTCACCCCCCCCCTCCCCTCCTCCCCTCCAACAAAATTTTGTTAAGCGTAATAAATTCATTTTTAGTCAAATATTTATTTTTAATGCTGTGTGTTTCTTTTTGTGAGTCCATGCCATATAACTTGAGTGCCCATATCGTTTGTTCATGGCCCCTAAGGGGTGATCTGCAAACAACGTAACTTATTTTGTCGACTTTTGTGCTTTTTAAAATAAGTTTGAGGAAATAATAAAACTGTTTACTTGCACAACATAACATTTTATATTGCGAACAACTAAACGTTGCATACAACTTATTTAAGTAAGGGTTCGTCCAACAACAGAGTGACAAAAGTTTGTAAAAAAACAATCAAATCCCGTGATTTTTATTGTTTAATGAATTTCACTGTAATTTGATCCGGAGCGTTTGGTACGGTATGTCCACGCATCCTTCCTCCCCTGTTAATTCTGTGAAATGTGATCCGTTCTCGGAATTCTCTCTGCGGTAAACACAACGCAGTAGGGCTGGCCGCTTTAATTTTTGTATTACATTTTCGGGTGTTCTCGGATGTACTGCAATTATT
This sequence comes from Culex pipiens pallens, assembly GCF_016801865.2. Lineage (NCBI taxonomy): Eukaryota > Metazoa > Arthropoda > Insecta > Diptera > Culicidae > Culex > Culex pipiens. Next base: position 86,924,259 of record NC_068938.1, read on the forward strand.
AATATTGACAAGAAAAGTGCTTGGGGCGTCATCTAATCACAAGACTTTCCAGCATGCTTTCATCGGACTGGCTGCGTTTGTGTTAGATTAGATTAGATTAGATAATGAATTTCACTGTAATTTGACTTACATAAGGGTGTGGGATAAAAAAAAATCGTTGCGTTGTATTAGAATGAACCATCACGTAAATCAGTTTATCATAAAGAGGCCATCCAGTAACCACGTGATTATTTTTTTGAAAGTTTTAGATTTTTCCCCCTTGTGAACATCGGTCTATTTTGATTTGTTCAACAAGTTTCATAAAATACTTTTTTTTTCGAGTTTCATACAAACTTTAGTGACGGAATTTGTGAATGACCCATGTACAATTCTTCTGTAAATATGCTCGGAAACATTATATAAAAATTATATAATATTTAGTACCCTTTTATCTTCAACAACCAACTACGCATACACCTTTTTTGCTATTTGACCAATATGATTTAAATTTTCGTGACGTTGCAACGCAAACTTAAACCTGTTGTAACTTTGGATCTAGACAACCAATTAAGTCGCTCTAGGTTGCATTTGAAAGTTCTTTCCAAGTACAAAGAGCATCCGAAATATCAAAATGATTGAATGTTTAGTTTTTTGTTGACATAAACAAATGTCCCTTTTTCGTGACGTTGCAACACTAGTTTGAAAAAATACTTAACTTAAGATAAACTGCAAACCCATGACATTTCCGTTTAGTACAACTAAAAACCTACAAAATGCAATCAAAAGAACAATTTTTGGATTTTATTTCGCTGAAAACCAGGAGTTTTTAGAAAAATGTTTTAAAACGATGATTAAATCACGAATTGATGCATAACTTAACCAACTTGTACAAAATGATATTCAAATGATCAATTAATGAAAACCATGATTTTTGAAGCTTCAAGTAGTCTAGAATCGCGGAAAAATATCCAAATAGCTCATACACGCTTTTCAAAATTTCATCCTAAGGTGTACATTGCCGGAGAATGTGTCTTTTGATTATTGAGTTTCTGACGGCTTCAGGATATGTTAAAGGTACTTTTTATGATGTTTTGTACTAACCAACATAGAACTTAATGTGGATCAGTTTCATGGAATGATCGCAGAAATTCATCATGCTAAGTCATTATTTTGCTGAATACTTTTTTCGGTATCAAACTGAGATTCTCCAGTTTCGCTTGAGAAACTTCGGTACGAATACCTTATTTTAACTAAGGGACTCAATTTTCAATGTAGGCTACAGAAAATTCCAATAAAGTCATTTCGAACTTCTTGAAACCAGTTATTGATTTTTGAAGCGACGATGCCCACGAAGTAGGTAGCAAAGCAAGTGAAATAAACGGACGCATATGTAGATTGCAGCAAATTTTGATAAAACGTAAATGTTCAAAATGGCATATCTCCGAAAACGCAAAAAATCGCAGGCTGGAAATTTCAGCAATGTTAGATTATGATCCAATCTTTCAAGTGATCTTAGTTTCATGTTTAGCATCGGTTAGCAAAAAAAGTACTCGATTAACAAACACAAAAAAATAAGTTTTGTCAAAAAAATGCTTCAGTTATTCGATGAAAACTTCAGTTTTTGGTTTGGAAACAACATTTTATCTATTAATAGTTTCAAAGCTTATCTCATTACCTTTCCAACGATGTATAATTGTCCTAATGAAATATTTAAAATGGCTGAGCTATGTTAAAATTAAACAATCAGCCTTTTTTACGAAAAACGCTAGTTTTTTACTCCATTTTTTGAGTTTCAGCTTGCGTATCTCCGTAATGAACAAACTTAGAGCTTTGAAAATTTGGATTTTTCTTAGTTAGAATGTTTACTTTCGAGAAAAAAATACCAAAAAATATTTGGAGAAGGTAACTTTTTTGAAACTTGGCCACCCAATGTACCATAGTGCAATTTGGACGCCATCTTGGATTTGAAAATTCTAAATCATTTTAGAGTAGATTAGGAATCATACTAAAGCTCAAGAATCAAAAATTGGGCATGACTAACTCTCAAATTTTAAACCTGCCTAAGAAAAATTGCCCAACTCACTAACAGCGCAGCCAACTGTTTTCCATCACCGCAATTAAACGGTTCCCAAACGAGCTTAATTAGTCAAGTATCGTTACAGTTTTCCAACAATCGTTACCCTGTCGGCTTCACCCTTGCCTTCCCCCACCATGGTGATGCTTTGGCTTTGGCGTAATAATGCGGTACACGGTGCAGAGTTTTGTACCATTTTAACGACACGATATCGGTTTAAACTCATTTCCCAACTAGCGCGCAATCCCTCGACCCCACCATCCAACTTTCACATTCGTTCGCTGGAGGTGGCTGTGTTATGAAGCTTTGGATTATTTCTCAGTAAAAAAAAAGCAGTGACGAAAATCAGCTTTGCTAAAATACTTTTAAAAGCGGAAATTAAATGTTTCCTCCAATAGGCTTTGCTGAACAACTTCTTGACGTTCTGTTGCACCGAATTCCTCACCATAGCTGAACGAGTTTTCTCAATTTCCGCAAAATCTTCACCCACGTCTCATTGTCTGTGGTTTGGCAGGGGATTGGTTTGTTGCACTTTTGCAAGCTTCCGTCGACAGGAATTGTTCGCACGGTTTAACTAGCAAAATGTTACGCCCGGATTGAGCGGAAAAGTGAAAAGTTTTTACTCAAACAGAGTGAAGGAGTGAACCCGGGAACTTTTGCTGTGTAAAGTAAAATTGAAGATGTACAAACCATGGAAGCTTTATCTCATTCTCCATTTCTTCAATTCTTCAATGCATCTCTATTTCTAATATTTTTCAAACAAAATTCTTTACATTTAACATTTTTGTTTGCATGAATACTAGGGAAAATGAGATGTCCCCACTTGACGACCACTTTTAAAAGAAACTCCACCAAATTAAGGTCACTAAAAGAAAGCCCCACGCTAATGTTACGACGTGAACGTGAACTTGTACATTTCACTATCGCCCTTGATGTGCCACCGTGCTACTAACTAAGAGGCCTTGAGGCGTAATATGGCTACATTTTCCTTACAATAATCTCATTACCGCGGGAAAGTGTCGCGAGCACTTCACCACACTACACTATCACTAAAACCGAGGAAAACTGTCACTTGGCACGACGCGGGTAACGGTGACGTGGAAGTAGTGGTGGGAGAGTTGGGAAGAAAATTAAATTCCGACCAAATTTGGGCGGAAAGTGTCATCCTCCGCGAACATCCTCCTGACGGCTTCTTCATCTTTATCAACTTCCGCGAGCCCTGGTAAGTTGGTTTAGAGGAAAGGCGAGTGTTGGAAACTTTACTAGTACTCTCAAATGATCATTAGTTTTAAGCTTTAGTAACAGCTCTCGAGATGGCATCAATGGATAGGAGCACTGTGGTTCCCAAAACGTTGACCGAGAAACGTAAAATGAGGTGACCAGGGGCGCCGACTAGTCCAAAATGTTGGGGGGGCACGGTTGTTTTCCGAAATCGATAGGTAAGAGTGGCGATTAGATGTTTATGTTTTTTGTATATCATGAATTTTAATAATTTTATTACGATGTGATACGGATTTTTTTCATCCGGAATCCATTTTTTTAGAAATATATAATTTATTAAAACGTGATTGAGAATGTTAATTAGGGGGAATTTTTCATATGTTTGGAAGGCGAATTCATTCTCATTGGCATATTCTTAGTTATTTTCTAGAAGTAATAGTCAATAATAAAAATTATCAGATATTTAGAAATTGAACAATACAAATATTCTAAAAATAGAAACAAAAGTAAAAAGCAAAAATTTAGAACTTCAGAAATTTAAGAATACAAATACACATTTAAAAAAAAATCCATTTTCAAATCTGCAATTTAGAAAAAAATAACAGATACACCAAATTCAATATTCCAAAATTAAAAAAAAAATACAGAGAAACCTCTCTTTATTTTTGTAAGCTTCAAAAAGCGTTTTGTAGATCTGAACCTACAATCTAAAAATTGCTTTTAAAATTTTGCAAAAATGTTCCGTCGTTCCAGAGAAATTTGAAAATTAGAAAAACGTAACGCATCGCATAAAAAGAGGTTTGACTGTGGAATAAAAAAAATCCAGGGTTAAAAAAACTCATGGCTTGAAAATGTTAAGAAATCAAAAGCAGAAATTTAAACAATCAGAAATTTAGAAATAACAATAGAATTAAAGAATTTAAGAATCTAAAAACATAGGAATTTAAGAACTTAAGAATTTAAGAATTTGAGAATTGAAGAATTGAAGAATTGAAGAATTGAAGAATTGAAGAATTGTAGAATTGAAGAATTGAAGAATTGAAGAATTGAAGAATTGAAAAATTGAAGAATTGAAGAATTGAAGAATTGAAGAATTGAAGAATTGAAGAATTGAAGAATTGAAGAATTGAAGAATTGAAGAATTGAAGAATTGAAGAATTGAAGAATTGAAGAATTGAAGAATTGAAGAATTGAAGAATTGAAGAATTGAAGAATTGAAGAATTGAAGAATTGAAGAATTGAAGAATTGAAGAATTGAAGAATTGAAGAATTGAAGAATTGAAGAATTGAAGAATTGAAGAATTGAAGAATTGAAGAATTGAAGAATTGAAGAATTTAAGAATTTAAGAATTTAAGAATTTAAGAATTTAAGAATTTAAGAATTTAAGAATTTAAGAATTTAAGAATTTAAGAATTTAGGAATTTAAGAATTTCAGAATTTCAGAATTTCAGAATTTCAGAATTTAAGAATTTTCTACTTCCTGATTTTTTTGGCACATTTTTTTAGGGTGCAGTTAAAATTTCTATAGCCTTTTTATTTTTTTTTTAAATTGATCATGAATTGCAGAAGGCGATACACTTGTGTTTTAAGATTATAATGTGGAATTGTCTCAGATTATGTTTTAATTTGTCGGCTTCTCAGTAAAGCGGTGCTCTGGTTTTCAAAAATTTACTTTTTTGAAACAATTGTATTTTTCGTCTAAAATTGGTATAGAACGGTTTGTATGTGAAATCTTTTCAAATCCATTTTAAAATTGCTAAAAAACTTATTGAATTTATCAGCATTTTTGTAAATGTAAAGCAGTCAACAAATGACCATTTTGAAAAGTGTTTCAGTTTATATTCGCTAATTCCTGATCTACAATGGCAAATCGCAGAATATTGCGTTTGAAAACTTGATGATTGTTTTCGCAAGAGTTTGCGTAAGTTTGATTGTAGATAAGGTGCTATGGAAAAAGTACATTGGTTTTGTTTTTGAAACAACATGCACAGATAGAATTCTTATGAGCAAATCCGTAAAATCTATGTTGACGACATCTCTCAAATCATATACCGATGCCTCTGTGCTCTTGTACAAAGCTTACTGATTTTCCTAGAGAGCACAATGGTATAGATAAAACGTTGTCGATTTAGAAAAAAAATGCATCTAAATCCAGAAAATTGTAAACGATTTTGTTAAAAAATGTCAGTGATTTCGAAAACAACAAATGTTTTTGAGCTATTTTACGTATTCGCTTACAAGAATTCTATCCGTTTGTACAAATAATGTTCCATTTAAGTTTTTGATATTATTTTCAATTATTTCTGTGTTTTTTTTTATATTTGAAATAACAATATTCTTCTTTCAAAATTTCTGGGGGGGCACAATGTATGGGCTGCCCCCCCAGCCAAATTTTAGGGGGGGCAAAAAGTACCGTGCCCCCCCAAAGTCGGCGCCCCTGGAGGTGACTTTAGCTGGGGTGAGAAATTTTAGCAATATTTGTATTTACGTAATGGCCATAAATTTTATGTGAGTTTTGTAGAAATCTTTTCTCAAGAAGTTTGAAATGGGAAATTAACGAAAAATTTCTCACTACATATTATGGGGTTCAAGAAAATCCTATTTCTTACAGGTCTGATGGTTAAAATGTTCATTTTCCAAATAATTAAAAAATATATCCAAAAATGTTTTGATTGTTTTTTTAAATTGCTTGAAGAAAAAAATCAAATGTTAATTTATTTATTTGCCTCATTGGGCTTAGAAAAGGAGAGATAGAAAAAATATCATTGCAAAATTGGATTAAAATGAACTTTATAACTAACCGATTAAAAAATAATAAAAAATAAAGTCTAGAAAGTACTTTTTTGTAAAAACACAAGAATTTGAGGTTATCTAGAAAAAAGGTTCCGTTTTAATTTTCGTATTTTTTTTTTGTTTCGGATAAAAGTCCTCGTTGAATTTACAGGTTTTAAGCGTTAAAAATCACAAAAAACTGTTTTTTACGCCTAAATCCTGTAAATTCAACGGCGACACGGGCAGAAGTTAATAATAAAATTAATAATATTTCAATAACAAATCCTGTTAAAATAACAAAAAGTGTTATTATTTTATCCTGAAGTTCAACTTCAAGAAGAAAAAATAATAACAGTTTCTGATAAAATAACAAAATTTGGTATTGAAGTGATATTATATTGAAAATTTTTCATAACACGCTAATAAGAGGAAATGTTATACATTTCAAAAACTCTCCTAATAACAAAATTTGTAATTCGTTCGGCATACTGACATAGAAATAAAATTACCATAAATCGCACAAATGGAAAAGTTTCTAAGTGTCCATAACACAATCTGTTATTATTTTTTCTTTTGTTAAATATGTTTAGATCTTTGGGATAATTTTATTGATTTCGTCGGGGTCATTATTTTGGCCATGAAATGGGGTCCTTAAGCTAAAATTATTCTGAAAAGTTGAAATTTTGAAAGTTGATTTTTTTAATTATTTGATACACCCCCTAAGGGACTTTGCTGAAATTGGCTAGAACTATGGGATAATTTTGACCAATTTCGGCCGGATCATTATGTTGGCCATGAAATGGGGTCCTTAAGCTAAAATTATTCTGAAAAGTTGAAATTTTGAAAGCTGATTTTTTTAATTATTTGATATACCCCCTAAACGACTTTATTTAAAATGGTTAGAACTATGGGATAATTTTGACCAATTTTGTTAGGGTCATTATTTTGGCCATGAAATGGGGTCCTTAAGCTGAAATTATTCTAAAAAGTTGAAATTTTGAAAGTTGATTTTTTTAATTATTTGATATACCCCCTAAGGGACTTTGCTAAAATTGGCTAGAACTATGGGATAATTTTGACCAATTTCGGCCGGATCATTATTTTGGCCAGTTAATGGCAACTGCAGGTTTATTTGCAAATTACAAATAAACGAAAACAATAACTTTTTTTGTTATTATGCTGCTCCACCTCTCCGCACAAAATAACAAAACTTGTTATTCCTTCATGATTCCTTCTGTGTTATTGGTTTGTTATTGCAATAACAACATAATAACAGTTTAAGTTATTCTTCAAACAAATCTTTGTTATTGATTTTTGTTATTTTAACAACTAATCCGATCATCCCAATAACATATTTCGATCTTCTCACAAAATCAAAAACTGACCTTCCCAAGTTATTTCCGTCTGCTCGGGGACTTTTATTCCAAAACAAAATTTTTATGGAAATTAAATAAAACAGAACAATTTTATTCCAAATAACCTCAAATTCTTGTGTACTTTTTAGACTTTTTTTCAATAAAATTACAATTACAATTACAATTATTTTTGATCAGCTTAAATTTCTATTAATCACTGATTCGATGTAAACATAAGTAGCTGTGCCAATTTTGAGCTAACTCATTTAAAGTTTTGATGTTCCTTCAGATCATTGAAGTTGAAGACGTTGGTTGAAATTCTTGAAAAAAAAAAAAACCCTTTTCAGAATATCTTTTTTTTATTAACTTCAAAACAACTCTCTATATGTGGGAGCAATCAGCGATGACCTGGCATTCCGCAGAGTATTTAAATTTTGTATGAGCAAACCTTCTTTTCTATTTTATAATTTTAATAATTTTCGTTTTTCTAAAAATTCAAAAACTAAAAAAAACGTTCAAATTAAGAAAAAATGCTAAAACTTTCCCAAAGAAAGTATGGCACTATCTGGCTCCTGGCAGTTGTTTCGGGTAAAATTTAGCGTTATTTCCATTTGAGCAGTTTTTCAACTGGCAGAAAAATAAAAACTATAGAAAAATCAAATAACAAAAAAGAAAGTGTTTTCATGGAAACTTCTCATACAAAATTAAAATGCTTTGCGGAAAGCCGGGTCTGCTTCAAAATCAAATCAAATTATTCGCTCTACAGCATTGCCTTGGCGTTCTCGATTGCGAGATTCCTACTCGAAACTAGGTGTCCGAAGGCTTGATTGTTAAGGCAATTGCAAACCTCTTTTTACACCTTAGCTTTCATCCACCCCGGGATTCGAACTGACGACCTTTGGATTGTTAGTCCAGCTGCCTACCAGCGACTCCACAGGGAGGACCCAGGGAGACGACTCCTGCACCTGGACTGAGCTAACGACCTAACCTCTAGGTTAGACCGGGGCCAACATTTACTTCCCTGTCCGACGGAAGGCGTGATCAGACAAATCTCGTCTCAAAATTTGCCACCGGAACCGTCTGGGATCAAACCCAGGCCGACTGGGTGAGAGGCAACCACGCTTACCTCTACCCCACGGTCCCGGCCCGGCAAAAAATCCGATGGTAAAATCGCATGCAAAAGCATGTACATCACCTTCGTCAAAATAAACACTTAATATATTACACACTGCATGTAAAATTTTTGCTAACACAAACAAAAGTTACAACCGACGGGATTCAAACCCATCACCAACAGTAAGGACTGGCGCCTTAGCCCACTCGGCCATTAGACCGATGAAAAGCTGTAAGGATAAACGCATATATTAGCTTGACATTTCGGTCAAGTAGGTTTCCCATACTGATGGGCTACATATTGCAGGGTGTAAAATTACATAAAATTGCATAAAATAATGCAATATTTATTTTACACCCAGGCCTTTTACATGCAGCTGGATTATTACTTTTTTAGCTGTGTAGATCGCTCCCAAATTTTAGATGGGTTTTTCTGGCCTGATCGTGATAAAAAATTGCTGTTCTGCTGTTCGAGCCACCCTAGTAACGTCATGATTCGAAATCCGCACATTTAGTAACAAATCATTTTTGTTATAGCTGCCAAAAAATAATGCAATAAGTTGGAAATGTAGAAATATCATCAGGATGTAATAAACAGTTAGTTTTAAGAGAATGCATGCAAATTTGGACTGAAATGTTAGTGAATGGCATTCTTTAGGTCTCAAATAATTGTTTACCATAAAAAAAATCGATATTTGAAAAAAATGTTAAAATTTTCAAGAAAAAAAAATGTTTAAAATTTGTTTGAATTTAAGGAAATCAAAACCAAAAAAAAACTGCTCTGTCTTCCCGGAACTTCAAATGCCTATCAAATATTTCAGTGACATGTTTCACATTTTGGGTAAACTTATAATTTTATTTTATTTTTGACACAACTTTGAATGAAAGTTGATGTTAGAATTCATCTAATAACACAGTTTTGACATTCATAATGCGAACTTATATCCAAATAATTGATAAACCAAGATGAGGTGTCCGGGTTTCGAAGCGTCCATTCATTGTTATAATAAAAGTAGTATTAAGTAAATGTTAGAACAATTTTGGTCATATGTTTGTTTTGTAATTGAAATTTAAAACTAGTATTATTTTCAAAAAAGGCTTTTTAGATAGAGCATTTGCTGAGTGATTTTTTTGTTGCAATTCCATCGTGAAACTACTTTCTTTTCTTGACATTCATGAACGACAAAAAAGGCTTCTTTTTGGTACCAAAAATAACAAAATCGAATAGTAACACGATTCAAAATAAAGGTTGAAAAGTTCTACTTTTCAGCAATTAAATGGATGCTGAATAGTTCACTTTAAAGTACTGTTTCAAAAATTATTACTTTTTTTTTATTTAAACATTTAATTAACAAAATACATAAACATTTGACACAGAATTCCTCCAAAGAGTGTTCAGAATATAAAAAAATGTTGCATGGAACTCGTTGCAAAACCAGTTTATTTTGCAGCACTCGTCGTATTTATCCAACTCGGTTAACTAGTTGGGTAAATGTACGACTCGTGCTGAAAAAATCTTTTTTTTTTGCCACTTGTTGCATAAACTGTTTTTAAAGTATTGATTAAAGATCATTTTTAAATTTCACGAGATTTCACGGGAATTTTCATAAATTAGAAGTTTAATGATTCCAAAATAAACAACAACTTGCTATCAAAAAGTAGGCTGTTAACTTTCCAAGAAAAGCAGAAAATCACTGACAAAAAAAAAACATTTCTTTCCGTAAACAATTTAAAATTCACAGTGTAAGTAAGTTTTTTTACCACACAAATGGAAAATCAAGAAAATGAACCCAATAAAGACAACAGTTTACCCTCCGTCACTCCTACGTCAAACGACGAGTGGTCCCGTAAGATGGTAAAAACATGACTTTTTCAAAAGTTAGATTTCAAATCAACAATTTTTACTCGTTTTCAGGTCAAAGCAAAACTGCTGGAACATGGCTACCGGATAGGTAAAGTAATCGGCGAGGGTTCCTACTCGAAGGTTTACTACTCGGAACATCGCCTCCAGGGTGACCATCTACAGCAGCAGCAGCAGTTTCCCGAACGGAGTGCCTGCAAGATAATCGACCGGAAGCAGAGCACGATGGAGTACTCGCAGTTTCTGCCTCGGGAAATCAAAACGATGACCGCCTTGTCCCATCCGAACATCGTGGCCGTCCATTCGGTGTTTGAGTTTGGTCCGTACGTTTGCATCTTCATGGATTACTGCCGCTGTGGAGACTTGCTGCAGCGAATCCTTCAGCGGGGAAAATTGTCCCAAGCTAAGGCCCGGAACTTCTTCCGACAGTTGGTCAGTGCCGTTCGGTACATGCACTGCCAGGGATTTTGCCATCGGGACATCAAGTGTGAAAATGTCCTGCTGTCAGGACCGGCCCACTTGAAGCTGTCGGATTTCACCTTCGCCAAGCAGTGCCCCGCGGAGGAGGCCTCCAAGCAGCTGAGCAAAACCTTCTGCGGCTCGGTGGCCTATGCAGCGCCGGAGATTCTCAAAGGCATCCTCTACGACCCAAAACGGTACGACATGTGGTCGCTGGGGTGTGTCCTCTTCGTGATGGTCACCGGGACGATGCCATTCGACGAGACGAACGTGCCGGAAACGATCCATCGCCAGGAGACCAAGCAGTACTTTTATCCGGAGGGTGTCAAGCTGAATCCGACGTTGCTCGAGCTGATTGACAGCCTCATTGAGCCGGACGTGGAGCGCAGGGCCACCGTCGAGCAGGTCGTCGAATGCTTGTGGCTTAAGGAGCAGGATGCGTGAGCGGTTTGATGAATTTGGACTTTTCGTAATTTTGAAATTAAAGCTTGTCAGCGAGAACCCTAGTAGGGGAAGAAGTTTTCACTTCTTGTCTTGAAATAGGAAAATAATTTCCACTCGCTTCCGAGCGACCATAAACTCCTGCCAATTGATTATCCCTGCCGAGGGAATTCCAACCCCGGTAACTAACCCACAAACCAATTGTTGCCGCTAAAACCAAAGCACCGAAGGATTCGATTAGGTCCTCCAGCCAAAGAAAAAAAGTAGAGTAAATCCACTCCAAAAAACCCGCAACACCACACTAAACTGGCTGATCGCTAGCAGCTTGGTTCCAGCTAGGGTCTCCCTGGTGTGGCCATTTACCTGGCCACAAAAAGTACCGCCCGCAATCCAATCAATATCAATAGCCCATCTCGATTGGTGGGATTGAATCACGCGCTTTCAGAACAGGTAGACCTGCCTGGAGTCTAACCGAAGGCCAGAACCAGCAGATGGCCACGATGAATGGACGGCGCGCCGCAACCGTTTTTATTCGCTGGACCATCGCGGTGGTCCCTCCAGGATTGTGTGGGAATGTGGCGCCCCAAGTGCTGCTGGCTTGTTGATGGTCGACCACGTTGGCGTTGAACAGTTGAAAATCTAAAATTTTGAATTTTTTCACAATTCTGTGTTAAGCTTCATTTTAATTTAATTAGTAGAATTTATTGCTTGATTCGCAGAAATGTCCTATTCCTCATATGTTTTTTTTAACTGTGTAAAGAACCAGAAGTTTGGTTGGGTTTTCACGTGATGCCAGCGAGTTCTGGCGAGCCTGAGGGTTTCTGGAAATTCTTTACACTGAAACAGTACCGATAACCATTGAAATGCAAAGCTCTACATTTCTAGTTGCTTTTGTAACTAATTTTAGAATGCTTTTGATCAAATAAATGTCCCATATGCAAAATCAACAAGTTGAGAAAAAAACGCATTCGAAGTTTGTCCTACACATAAAGCTACGTTTTAAGTTTTCTTGAAAAAAACTGGATTTACTCCAGATTTCTAGAACAAAGTATTGGATATTTTTGATTTTTATTTCTGAAAAAGCACACGATTCAGAATCAAACTGTATGAATAACATAAAAGTGACAAAAAATGCATATGGGACAAAAATCTGAACAGGGGCAGTATATCTCTGGGCTGCATTAACAACCCAATGCTCTTGGTGGTGTTAAAATTAGTTACCTAAAAGTTGATTTTTTGTTAACTTTTCTCTTAGAAAAAATATTTTTTATAATGAAAGGGGTGCCACTTTGTAGATTACTTACAATTTTTCTTACATGCTAGATATTATTTGTAATGTACAGATTTTGCGATGACGACTGTTGAGAAAAAATTAATACATAGAAAAGTAATTCAGTTTTTATATACACTCAACCTCCGGTGGTTGGTCACTTTTTCGTTTGACACTTTTTTAGTTTGTACCCTGTTGGTTTGTCAAAGTCAAACTAAAAAGTGACAAACTGTCACATTATACACGGCGCTCACGCACACTATTAAATCAAACGTTTGATAGTGAGTGTGAATTCCGTGTAAAAGGGGTGTCAAACTAAAACATGATCCCGTTCGCTTGACAACAGTTGGTGTCAAACCATCGGGGTTTGAGTGTGCCTCCTAATTGGAATTCTCAACATATTTTTAAATAATAGTTTCGGATTTTGGCAAATTTTGAGACGAGATTTGTTTGATCACGCCTTTTGTCGGACGGGGAAGTAAATGTTGGCCCCGGTCTAACCTAGAGGTTAGGTAGTTATCTCAGTCCGGATGTAGGAGTCGTCTCCCTGGGTCCTGCCTCGGTGGAGTCGCTGGTAGGCAGTTGGACTCACAATCCAAAGGTCGTCAGTTCGAATCCCGGGGTGGATGGAAGCTTGGGAGTAAAAAGAGGTTTGCAATTGCCTCAACAATCAAGCCTTCGGACACCTAGTTTCGAGTAGGAATCTCGTAATCGAGACTGCCAAAGCAATGGTTTAGAGCAAATAGTTTGATTTTTTTCAGATTTCGGCACATAAATTGAACTTAAAGTACCATGCGTCTCCAGTAAAACGTACTGGGAATTCATTTTTATGGAGATGCATGGTACATTAAGTTCGATCGATATACCGAATTTTGATTATCGAAAATATTTTCAGCTATAGGCTTTTGGTCCCAAGGCCATACAAACAGCAACATATGTTTTTGTTTGATCTATATGATCTATATGAGTAGAGGGTGACGATTCTCGAGATTTTCAATTTCCGGTGAATCGAGAGTTGAATTTGACCATTTTCCGGGAATTCTCGGGACCCGGGATTTTTTTAACTGTGCCGATAGTACTAATAATTTTAAAAGAAATGTATTAAATTTGTTTCTTTTTAATGAATCCAGTATCAATTAATTCATATTTTTTCAATTAAACGTTAATTGAGACAGTCTCATTATTTTTAAAAACTTTTTCGACCTTTAGTTTTAATTTTCAGAATCTGGAAATATAATATCGTTTCTTTAGTGAATAGTGAATATATAAATTATCGATTTTTATAAGTATGAATTTCACGGGAATCTCGACCAAATTTCCTGAAAATCGAGAGGTCCAAAAATGGCCAATTTCCCGGGATTTTTTTTCCGGGAATTCCCGCTCGTCACCCTCTATATATGAGCAACTCTCTACCAAAACCGGGAATGGATATTATTAGTATTTTTTTTATTTGGCTCTAAATTTGTGGAGTTTTTGTGTAATTGGTTCACCCATACTAGTCTCCATACAATTTTGGATGCTGTCCATACAAAAATGGTACGTAAATATTCAAACAGTTGTAACTTTTGAGTGAATTTTCTGATCAATTTGCTGTCTTCGGAAAAGTTGTAGCTATTGTTGAAGACTATTGAGAAAAAATGGTACACGGAAAAAATTACCTTTTTTTAATTAATTTGTTTTTCACAAAAACTCAATTTTCCAAAATAGGTATTTTTTGATTTCAGAGATTTTTTTGAATGTTTTTGGGGACAAAAACCCGCAAATTTTGAGCCATTGTTTATTTATCTAATTTTTTAAATCAAGACTTACATTTCAAAAGGGCGTAAAATTGAAAGTTTGGCGGGAAATGTTAGCCTTCATTTTTTTCAAATATTGATTTCAAAAAGATCGGATAATTTCACGAATGTTTCATGTTTCATGTTTCAACATTGAAAATCGGAGCATTAGTTGCTGAGATATCGACATTAGAAAAGACGGTGGGTTTTTTTGGTGAGACTTAGAAAACATAAATTTTCCTGTAACTTTTTCTTTAAGCCGCTTTATCTCAGCAACCAAAGGTCCAATCTTCAATGTCTCTGAGACAATTTTATAGCAAATTCTCAGAACTTCACAGAAAACGCATTTTTAGAAATGGGCACTCATGGTCACTTTTTTTTAAATATCGAAAAACTGCAAATAATTTGCTAAAATCAAATTTTTGGTAGCTATGTATATCTTGAGAACGGAGTCCTTTATCAAAAAATCTGTAAAGTAATTTTCGTCTGCAAATTCAATTTTACGTAAAAAAATTATGTCAGATTCTCGAGATAAAAAAATACATATTTTTAGAAATTGAGTCTTGGTAAAAAAAAAAAATAAAATGATCGACCCTTTTTTCTGTGTACCTTTTTTTCTCAATAGTCCTCAACAATTCCTTCAACTTTTCCTAAGACACCAATTTGATCATAAAATTCACTCAAAAGTTAAAGCTGTTTGAATATTTACGTACCATTTTTGTATGGACATCTGCCAAAATTGTATGGAGCCTTGCATGGCTGAACCAATCACACAAAATAGCTTCTTTGGTCATAGAGAAGGCCCCAACAAAGTTTGAGCCAAATAAAAAAATACAAAACAAAAATGGTCGTAATCAGCCGATTTCGTAAAGAATTGCTCAAAAATCTTTTATACAGCTATTCCACGTCCTGCCCGTGTGGATCAATCGGACCGCGCACTGGACTCACAATCCAGAGGTTGCTGGTTCGAACCCCGCGGCGGGCGCTCTAACAATTCTAAGTGTAAATATGTATATGTAAATATCCGGCGCCGTCGCTCCGTGCCGTACTCAAACACTTAGGAGCCCAGTTCGGCGAAGTCCTTGTAGTTAACAGGAAGGCACTAGTGGTTGGTACTAGCAATGGTGGCTGACAGCTATAAAGTCAACTTCGTTTTCACGTCAAACAGGAAGTATTTAAATCAAAAGTGCTCTGATTTGACTCACGCGCCAAGCGGGCTAGCGTCTTAAAACCCAGTTTTTATTATAATCATGTATCCGAATCCTGTAAATGAAAGTCTAGATTTTTTTAAAAGGACCTATAAGCTATTGTGTTTTATATGTTTATAGGATCTATTCAAAAAAACTATAGATTTGCAATTTTTGGAAAAAATATTTTAAGAGCTCTTTGGTCCTGAGACCTTCAAATCGGCATAGGAAATTTTCATAGGAACTTTTCAAATATTTAGCTTTTTCGAATCTCATCATATTGGTTTTTGCAAAAATAGAAGAAAAACTTCATTTGTTTTACCACCCTTTTTTGGATAGGAGCACGTGCTAGCACTCTAATCGCCAAAATCAAAACAATACGGTTCTTACTATTTTGGCCAAGGAACTTCCATACCATATTTGAGCCAACTTGGAGCACTTTTGATTTGGATGCTTCCTGTTTGACGTGGTGCAAAATTTTGCACCGCCCTTAAGCAGAAGACGTTTTTCGGTATTTGGTATTTATGGAGGGACGCCAGTTTTTAGCCAACTTCTGTTCAACTTTAATCAATGACTAAACTTTACAGATTGCTTGCAACCTTTTTATCATCTACAAAAAAAGCGCAACTGCTCGAGTTGTGGTGTGTGTATTTTCGAGACGACAATTCTAATAAATTTCTATTAAACTGAAATCAATTTGTGAACTCGACAGATTTTTGTTATTTTTGAACGAACTCTTACCTACAACTCTTCTAAAGACATCTTGCAGAAAATCCTTTATATGATCAGGAAAAGCAATTGATGAAAATTGGCTTATTTTGAAAAAGAGAAAACTTTGGAAAAAGTCACATGAGCAATTCTCTACCAAAACCGGAAATGGATTTTATTTGTATTTTTTGATTTGGCTCAAACTTTGTGGGGGCCTTCCCTATGACCAAATAAGCTATTTTGCGTCATTGGTTCACCCATACAAGTCTCCATACAATTTTGGCAGCTGTCCATACAAAAATGGTATGTAAATATTCAAACAGCTGTAACTTTTGAGTGAATTTTCTGATCAATTTGGTGTCTTCGGCAAAGTTGTAGGTATTGTTGAGGACTTTCGAGAAAAAAATAGGCACACGGAAAAAAAAATTTGCAGATTTTTTTATCAACTTTTTTTTCACTAAAACTCAATTTCCCAAAATACGTATTTTTTGATTTTCGAGATTTTTTGATATGTTTTAGGGGACAAAAATCCGCAACTTTTGAGCTATAGAGAAACATGGTCAAAAAATCTGCCGCCGAGTTATGATTTTTTGAAAAAATAGTGATTTTTGGAAAAAATCGAAATTTCATGCAAAAACAAGTTTGACATTATTTTTTAATGCAAAATTGAATTTGCAATCGAAAAGTACTTTACAGATTTTTTGATAAAGGGCTCCGTTTCCAAGATACAGCCACCGAAAGTTTGATTTTAGCGAAATATTTGCAGTTTTTCGATTTTTAAAAATAGTGACCATGAGTGACCAATTCCAAAATTTTTTTTTTGAAAAGTTCAGAAAATTTGCTATAAAATTGTCTAAGAGACATTGAAGATTGGACATCGGGTTGCTGAGATAGAGCCGCTTTAAGAAAAAGAAACACGAAAATTGAAGTTTTCTTAATCTCACCAAAACAACCCACCATTTTCTAATGACGATATCTCAGCAACCAATGGTCCGATTATCAATGTTAATACATGAAACATTCGTGAAATTTTTCGATCTTTTCGAAAAAAATATTTTGAAAATTTTAAAACCAAGACTAACATTTTAAATGGGCGTAATATTCAATGTTTGGCCCTTTTAAAATGTTAGTCTTGATTTTAAAATTTTCAAAATATTTTTTTCGAAAAGATCGAAAAATTTCACGAATGTTTCATGTATTAACATTGATAATCGGACCATTAGTTGCTGAGATATCGTCATTAGAAAATGGTGGGTTGTTTTGGTGAGATTTAGAAAACTTCAATTTTCGTGTTTCTTTTTCTTAAAGCGGCTCTATCTCAGCAACCCGATGTCCAATCTTCAATGTCTCTTAGACAATTTTATAGCAAATTTTCTGAACTTTTCAAAAAAAATATTTTTGGAATTGGTCACTCATGGTCACTATTTTTAAAAATCGAAAAACTGCAAATATTTCGCTAAAATCAAACTTTCGGTGGCTATATCTTGGAAACGGAGCCCTTTATCAAAAAATCTGTAAAGTACTTTTCGATTGCAAATTCAATTTTGCATTAAAAAATAATGTCAAACTTGTTTTTGCATGAAATTTCGATTTTTTTCCAAAAATCACTATTTTTTCAAAAAATCATAACTCGGCGGCAGATTTTTTGACCATGTTTCTCTATGGCTCAAAAGTTGCGGATTTTTGTCCCCTAAAACATATCAAAAAATCTCGAAAATCAAAAAATACGTATTTTGGGAAATTGAGTTTTAGTGAAAAAAAAGTTGATAAAAAAATCTGCAAATTTTTTTTTCCGTGTACCTATTTTTTCCTCAAAAGTCCTCAACAATACCTACAACTTTGCCGAAGACACCAAATTGATCAGAAAATTCACTCAAAAGTTACAGCTGTTTGAATATTTACATACCATTTTTGTATGGACAGCTGCCAAAATTGTATGGAGACTTGTATGGGTGAACCAATGACGCAAAATAGCTTATTTGGTCATAGGGAAGGCCCCCACAAAGTTTGAGCCAAATCAAAAAATACAAAAATTAAAAATGGTCGAAATCGGCCGATTTCGTAGAGAGTTGCTCACATACAAATAAAACAATCAAAAATTTCAATCTCAAGCAAATTTGTGAAATATTTGGAGAACTTATCTTCAGGAAAATTCATTTTTAATTGTTTAAGCCTTGTGTTTTTTTGAAAAACAATTGAAAACAAGTATTTTTTTTAGAGTTTCACTGAAAAGATACAGCCACTTAAACCCATATCTGGCCTTAAAGAACAAATGGCTTGGTTGTCGTGGTTTGCATACTACTTTGAAATTGCAAAGCAAAAAAAAAAAAAACAGATCCTAAATTCAGAATTACGAGCAAAGTTGTGTGAATCAAACAAGTCGCTAGAATCCTACAACTTAAGCTCCCCGTCCATTTTGAAAACATCCCAGCTTGAATTTATTCCGCTTCAGCAGCAGCAGCAGCAGCAAATACTTACCACCGATGTCACAATCAGGGCCAGCACGCAGATGATGACGAGCAGGGCAATCAAAATTCCGCGCCAGTTGCGTTGATTTGGATTGGCCGAAACCAGCTGGAAAAAGGAGAAAAAAAAAGAAGGAAAAAAGTTAAAACCGGTGAAAAACTTGGGTTGGAAAATAGCTCGCCGCCGCCGTGTGGAAAACTTTGCTGGCAGCGAAATGAAAATGTTTGTTCTTTGTTTGGTTGTCTTTGTCTAACGGTGGTGGGGGTATTGTTATGGGCTTATAAGTGTGTCTGTGATTTATGTTGCGGTGGTTTATTGAAATATTTATTTGGTTTGTCGGGATGAGCTTTTGATGAGATATAAAAGTGTGTGTTTTTATGTTTGGGCTTGATTATTTGCGATTATTGAAAAGCTTTAACAATATTTTTCGCGTCATTTGATTTGTTTTTTTCGTGTTGTATTTTGTTTAGAAAAAATACAAGGATTGTCTCAGAATTTTTAGCTGAAACATTCGACCTCATGAGGCACTGACAATCAAGATGACAAGAATGATGAAAAATTGTGAAGTTGACATATTTTGTGCTAATTTACACAGAAAAAAAAAATCAATTCTCGTAATCGTGAATTAAGTTCACGAATGTGAGAACCACGAAGCATGAGTATTGTGCATTTGCACTATAAACGTGAATATTTTTCTTCGTGGTTCTCGCATTCGTGAATTTTATTCACGATTTCGAAAATTGTTTTCTTTCAGTGTAGCGAGCTTTGAAACTCAAAACCAACCCTTGCGGTAAAAACAGAATGACATCAAATGCGCTTTCATCATTTCCATCGCAAACGCTGACAGAGTTGATGAAAGCCCTCAGCTGGGATAAAGCTCTATCACTCCGAAAGATTGATGAAAGCACTTGAAGCTCGAGGAGGAGGGGTTTTCAACTGATTACAACAAATGGGTTGCTGGCTTCGACTTGTCATATTAACAACTTAAGAAATATTACAAAAATTACAATTTGGTAACTTTTACGATGATAAAATTCATACAACTCAATTTAAAACAATTTTCTTCCTTTACACAACACAAATCCGCATCCGTCAGCTGCTATTCTTAGTTTCCAAGGAAATTCAATCCTCGCCCACGTCGTCGACTGGAAAACGAGAACAAGATACACCACTCTAGCCCCAGTCAGGTGGTGAAACCTGGAAAATCGTTCAGTTCATTACGGACCACAAATTGGTGCTAGGAAAGAGCTGGTTCACCATTCTACCCACATACAGTTAAGCTAGGTAAGACACAGCCAGAGACACAAAGTGGGAGCTTAGCATTTGATCTTTGCCTCTAGAGTTCACAGTTTTGCAGAAACCCACAGCCTTTCGGGGAGTTTTTGAGTTAATTATTCAGAAAGTTTGGTTTGCATTGCAATGTCTGAGCCTGGAGGCAAATTCTATTTGTGTTACTTCTCGGAAATGTGACAAAAGTAGTATTTAATACCAAAATGTGCTAACAGATTTGCTTCAAATCGTTATGGCAATTCTTCTATGGAATGTTTGGCCCAAAATATTTATTTCAATAAGATCGTAAAATTTCACAAATCATTTTTTTTTCTCAGAATCAATAATTGGATCATTCGTTGCTGAGCTGAGATATTCGCATTAGAATATGTAGAAATGTTTGGATGTGACTTAAAAACTAAAATTTTCTTGTTTCTTTATCTTCTATTTGCCCAACCTTCAATGTCTCTTAGAAAATTGTATTGAACTAAACTTTTCGAAAAAAATATGTTCGATTGGAAATTTGATTTTACATTAAAAACTAAAGTCGTTTTTTTGTTCCCTAAAACATATAAAAATTAAAAAAATACGGATTTTGTAAAATTTATCTTTTGAGAAAACAGTTAATTTTAAAACCGTGTACCTATTTGTTTCCTCATCAATACCTACAAGTTTGCCGAAGACACTTAATCAATCAGAGAATTCCTTCAAAAGTTACAGATTTTCGAATATTTACGTACCATACCAAAATTGTATGGAGACTTGTAGGTATCGGTCGGGGGGATGGCAACCCTATTCCAACCAAAGAAAACTGACAACAGTCGACATTAGTACGGTTGTCAAATGAGAGCCGACAACAAAAAAAAAATAGCTATCAAATGGTAGCCCATAACAAATCAATGTTTGGGTTTTTGATTCTCAAATTTCCCGCAATTCAAACGATAAATACCTGAAAAAACACGTGAATTGTGTTGCTGATGGTAAAATCTATCATATCCTTAGAGATTTTTCTGTTTACCTTTTTTTGCTTTTTTTTCTTTTGGTCGATCAAACAGTGCGCCCGTACACTGTGAATCGGCATTACAAATTTTTCAGTTTGGTTTTACACATTTGCATGGGACTTTTGAGTTCTTGGTTAAACTCAAAACATTACACCTTTCGTGTTACCAAAGTAATATCAATAATACTGATTCACTGTGTTTGTAATCTGAACCTCCAAGATGGCGGCTTCTTCGCTACCCCCTGGTATTGGTGAACAAATGGCACAAAATGGCTTCTTTGATCGAAGGAAAGGCTCCCACAAAGTTTGTGCTAAATAAAAAAATCAAATAAATAAAATGGTCGAAATCGGTCGATTTCGAAGAGAAGTGCTCACTTGTTACAGTAGTAGAACTACAGGTATCAACTTCAGGATGTTCTCGGATGATCAAGAACATCCGATTGTATCAACAAAGTCAAAAAAAAAATCAAATCAAATTATTCGCTCTACAGCATTGCCTTGGCGTTCTCGATTGCGAGATTCCTACTCGAAACTAGGTGTTCGAAGGCTTGATTGTTGAGGCAATTGCAAACCTCTTTTTACACCTTAGCTTCCATCCACCCCGGGATTCGAACTGACGACCTTTGGATTGTTAGTCCAACTGCCTACCAGCGACTCCACCGAGGCAGGACCCAGGGAGACGACTCTTACACCTGGACTGAGCTAACGACCTAACCTTTTTTAGGTTAGTCCGGGACCAACATTTACTTCCCTTCCGACGGAAGGCGTGATCAGACAAATCTCGTCTCGAAAAATGCCACCGGGACCGTCTGGGATCGAACCCAGGCCGACTGGGTGAGAGGCAATCACGCTTACCCCTACACCATGGTCCCGGTAGTAGTACCATAATCTCTGAGGTAATACGGATATGATCCGGGGTCAAAATCCAACGACTTGTTGCTTGTTACAGCAGTAGACTCGGTAGGTTTTAGTTCTATAGGCATAAACATTGACTCCTTTTTGCCTTCCTCACCTTACTGAGGAAAGGCTATAAAATCACTCGAAAACTGAACTTCTCAATTAGACCTCCTAGACCCACCTTCATGTGTACCTATCGACTCAGAATCGAATTCTGAGCAAATGTCTGTGTGTGTGTGTGTGTGTGTGTGTGTGTGTGTGTGTGTGTGTGTGTGTGTGTGTGTGTGTGTGTGTGTGTGTGTGTGTGTGTGTGTGTGTGTGTGTGTGTGTGTGTGTGTGTGTGTGTGTGTGTGTGTGTGTGTGTGTGTGTGTGTGTGTGTGTGTGTGTGTGTGTGTGTGTGTGTGTGTGTAGGGATGTGGGTCTGTGCACCAAAAAATATGCACTCGATTATCTCAGCACTAGCTTAACCGATTTGGACCGTTTTGGTCTCATTCGATTCGTCTTAGGGTCCCATAAGTCCCTATTGAAAATTATGAAGTTTAGTAAAGTACTTCAAAAGTTATGCTAAAAAAACGATTTTGACTAAAGTCCGAAAGATTGTAAAAAGGGTGGTTTTTGTAAGAAACCCCAGCATGTTATACATTTCTAGAAAGGTATTTAAAAGACCTTTCCAACGCGACCAATACAATGAAGATCTGACAACCCTATCAAAAGTTATTAGCAATTAAGTGTTATTTATGCACTTTTTGGAAGCCGGATCACAGATATCACGATGAAAACGTTGTCCGGATCTATCATGCAACCCGTCGTTGAACAGGTAATCAAAAGACCTTTCCAACGCGTCCAAAACATTGAAGATCTGACAACCCTATCAAAAGTTATAAGCACTTAAGAGTTATTTATACACTTTTTGGAGGCTAGTTCTCAGATATTTAGATGAAAACGTATTCCAAATATATCATGCGACCTATCTTTGGATAGGTAATTTTAAGACCTTTCCACGAGCGTGTCTATTTTGGATAGCATTACCCTTTGAATGAGAGGAAGGCACCAACCACCTAAGGGTGGATTAAGTAACGTTTTTTATTTTTGATTGGTATGGCAGATTTGCAAAATAAATTTATTTTTTCAATTTTTTTTTTAAATTTTATTAGCTTTTAAGGCTTTTAATTAATTGTTATTCTTATAAATTGGAAGTTGTCAGATTTGTTTTTGTCAAGCTTCGTGTGTGTACCGGGTTCGAGTTAGTTTTGAACTATTTCGTTTGACAATTCTAAACCGATCAAAGAAATTGTTTGAAAAAATCGTTGTTTTGTGAGTTATTTTAATTATGTTTAGTCTTTTGTAATTTGTGAATCAAATCTGGATTTGTTTCAGATTCTTGATGGCCGCGATCTGCGTTAAACGTGGTTTTAATTTTACGAAATTCATTCATTTGTAAATGGTGGAGCAAAAGAACAACTTTGTGAAAGCATTTAATTATGATCATAAATAAGTTCATAGTGAATAAATTCAGCCCTTTTAAAACACATTGAAAAAAAGTATGATAAAATTTACATGATATCATTAAATATCTGGCATACCATAATTTTCTATGTACCTTGACCATAACTGACAGCTCGCACGACCTAGATGATGCGTTATCAAAATCTAGCGACCTCTTGCTCGTAATGGCCGTAAACACTTGAGCAATAACTCCAGGAAGTATTCAGATGTTGCTAGGGAGTTCACGCAGTAGCTTCCACAGAAATTACAAAAAATAAAGATATTTCGCCATTCGTTATTTTCAGTGTGAGAACGGGCCTTGACCGATCTTATGCACTAGGTTCCTGACGAACACGCACTGCCCTTACTCCTACATCTCACCCTTGCTCTGAGTCAGTACGAGCAACACGCTAGAACACGCTTTGAGTGTTCGTGCCAGGCATGCATACCTTCTTTTCCGGTTACGCATTTTAACTCGGCCGGGGGTGGTACATTACGTAGGGTTTGATGTAAGTATAAGCGCCTAACCATTTAAAGTGTGCCTATCAACTTTCATTAAAGCAAAAGCTGTTTTATTTTTAGTTTAAATTTAAAAACTAGTTGTTATTTTACTGTGTATTGTTTTCTCCTGAAATCTTTCCTAGTGTTGAGTCGTGTTTATATGTTGCTATTTCTTTTGTCGCGGTGTTTTGTTACAATTTTTGGCCCTAAGCATGTTATAAAAGTTTACCAAAAGTGCAATAGTAATATCTGTGTTAATCCTTCAACCATTTCATAAATTGAGTAAGGGCTCCAACCTCACTTGTTTGAAAAAAGGGTGATGATTGAAAACAATAGACAGTAAAAGAGAACATATTTTATAAAAAATCAAGAATCAACAGTAAGAGAATGATGATTGTATTTTAAAGAATAAAAATGAAAAGTTGGATGTAGTAGATGTAAAATTAGACAATCGTTAATAAATAAAGATAAAAAACAAGCTTAGATTATAGAAATGATAATTTATAGGACAGATATAGAATTATTCAATTAAATAAATTCGCGATAAAATCCAAAAAGATAAGGCATTGATAAATAGACTTGATATTAGTAGTACATTAAGGAAAAGTATATTTTTAAGGAAAAAGCAAAGTTTGTTACAGCAGTATCAATTGGTAAAAAAATGTGGAAAAGCTTTGAGAGATAAGAGAATCAAAAGTTAGTAAAATCAAAATCAAATAATGGATATTAAATAGAAGAATCAGCGAAGAAGTGGCAATCAGTAGAGCAAAATAAAACCGTCTACAATCATAAATTACTTCCCTTTCCCACATTGTCACACCCCTTTCTTTTAGCCGTCTAGATTCTGATCCGCGGTGATCAAAGGTTTACGAGCCGTTTCCACAGGCCACCAGCTAGGTCATCATAAAAACCAAGCCAACGTGGAGGTTAGAAAATAAGACTCCTGCAAGGAACCAGAGCTATACTGTTCTGATCAAGATAATTCGGATGATCTCACAGAACTACGGAAGTAGTTAGTTGCGCTTCTTCCAGGATGTACCGAACCGAAGAGCACGCAACAAGATCAGTGCCATTGCATGCTCTTAGATATCTATCCTTGGACTGTTATTTCAAAAATAAAGATAATAAACATAAATTATTAATTAAATATATTATTAAAACTTCTGGTTCTATCCCATTCCCCAGAATCCCATTCCCCAGAAAAGTTTTATTTTTTTATTATGAATGTACTTTATTTCAATAAGTGAACAGTTTTAAAGTGTGAATTGTTCAGATTTCGCCTTTATTGTGATAACTGCTGACAAAAGTTGAATGTTTCCTTCTTTAAAGAAAGGAAAACTCTCTTGACTTGTGATAATTGCTGACAAAAGTTGAATTTTCCCTTTAAAGTTGAGTTTTTTTTCTTTAAAGCAGGGAAAACGCTCTTGTCTGTCAGTACTGCCGAAAAAAGTTTGATTTTCCCTTTAATGTTGAATTTTGACTTCTTTAAAGAAGGGAAAACTCTCTGGTCTGGCAGTACTGTTGCCAAAGATTGAATTTCCCTTTGAAGTAGAATTTTCCCTTGATTTTCCCTTTTTTACAAAAGGGATAACTCTCTTGACTGTCGAACTGCGTTAAAAGTTGAAACTGCAGCAGTTATCCCTAATATAGAGAGTTTCCCCTTCTTAAAGAATGAAAAAATATCAATTAGTGTCAGCAGTTACCACAAGTTATGATGCCTTCTTTAAAGCGATTTTAATATTGAATTAATGTTGAAAATTTAATTAATCATGCCAATTGACCATTATGCGCCATTATGCCAAATTATGTTATACCAAACAGCGTTATGCTAAATGGCATTTTACCAAATGGGAAACATAACATGTTTTTCAAGGTTCTAAATATTTGTGCGGATTGGGACATTCTGGGGAATGGAATTCTGGGGAATGGGATTCTGGGGAATGGGATAGAACCAAAACTTCTTAATGATTTTCCCAACATCCTGAAATGCTATAGGTGGACTCCCCGTTACTGGCAGAATGGACGTGTATCTGTGAGGGTAGCAAAAATAAGGGGTGGAAATGGAGGCGCATGGTTGTTTAAGTTGGTTCCATAGTATTTATACCCAAAATGTTAAAAGTTATTTATTCGCAGAAAACGGCTTAAAATTAAATTCTGTAGATTGGAGCGTGTTCAGGGAGCCCAAATCAACCATACCTTTATGAAACTTAAGCGTTTATCGTTATCAACTTTAAAAATGTCGTGTTGTGTTTTCTGTTGGATTCAGTATAAAATATATTTATTTTAATTGAAATGACATGGAATTCAATGACGATATTGAAATGTTAAATCAATGTTTAGATATGTATGGTTGGAAAGAATTGTGGAAAATTATAAAAAAAATCCAAGATAAGGCAATTTCAAATTGTATTTAAAGGTTATGTCCCCCTTCCTCCAGGTATACCGCCAGACAACAGTAAAATGAATGTTAGTGAATAAGCCAAATGTCATTTTTTAGATTTCCTCAAAATCACATAAAACTGGTTGAACATTTGAAGAAAAGTAGTTTAAAAAAGACACAATGAGTCATCCTTCAATTGCATGACTTTTACTCTCTCCAGGGAACATCCACACCGAGACGGGTCATTAAAGCTGTGGCGACTGCTGTCGGTCAGTGTATCGATTTTCTTTGTTCATTTATTTCATCCGGGGGGTGGTACTTGTTGACTGTGGGTGGTAATTTGTTACGAATCGATGAAAAATACGTTGCGAGAAAAACTTATTACAGCTGGGTATTTTCCACTGTTTCAAAAACAAATCAACCCAACCAATTGAAACATCCCTGGTGATTAATATCTCTCAATTTCTTCCACCCAAAATTTGTCATCATATTAGTCAACAAATATAACGACACGTTAATCCTCGCTTCAGATCGATCTAAACCCGATGTGTAAGTAGATTCGCAACAACTCGTGGCCTGCCCAAGACATGTTCCCATCAGCGTCAGCCCAGCCGTATCGGAAACGCAAACGATAAATCTTCCCGAAATTCGATACCAAGCCCTTGCGACTCGGTTGGTTGGTTGGCTGCGTCCTAATCAAACAGTAATTTGAGCAATCTTTCGCTCGTCAGGGCTTCCCCCGAATAACCTCTCCATCGGCAAAGTTTTGGCAAAGTACCTTGCGAATAGCACAATTTGATGAAGACATAAATTAGGCCCTCTTCCGAAGCATTGCTCAATTCTGGCTCCGTTTTTCTCTCGCAGTCAATAAAAGTGGGTGGAAGAAAGTTAGGCTTCTTTTTTTTTGCTGAGCAGGGTAGAACCACCCCACGTGTTGTAGGAGAACGTAATCTGACTGCAACAACTGTCTGTCTTAATTTTCTAGCGAACCTTTGGCCAATATCCGCAATCGAATTGAGTTTGTTGAGCTTCAGTTTGAACTGGGTGAAGTTTCTTTGGGCTTCCATTACTGGAAGTGATGTAATGTTTGCGTTTAAAGTTTTTCCGCTTGTCAGGTTTATTGGCTCGTTAGGATTCTTGAAAGTTCGTGTTGTAAACTATAGAAAAATATTGGGGTAATTCTCCGCCAACTCACACAACAGTTGCCTCGACACTTCTTCGATTTACGTGAAACTTTGTTCTAAGGGGTAACTTTTGTCCGTTTTTTGATATGGAACAATGGGCGGTACGACCCCTTCCGTTTTTGAGCATGCGAAAAAAAGTGTTTTTCAATAATTTGCATTCTAAAACAATGATGGGATAGAAGTTTGATGGAGCAGTTCTCTAGGATTTCGGTCATTCGATTTTTTTTTGTATTTTTTAATCCGACTGAAACTTTTTTGGTGCCTTCGGTTTGCCTAAAGAAGCCATTTTGCATCATTAGTTTGTTTATATAATTTTCCATAAAAATTTCGCAGCTGTCCATACAAAAATGATGTATGAAAATTCAAAAATCTGTATCTTTTAAAGAAATTTTTTGATCGATTTGGTGTCTTCCGCAAAGTTCTAGGTATGGATACGGACTACACTGGAAAAAAATAATACACTGGAAAAAAAATTGGTGATTTTTTTATTTAACTTTTTATCACTAAAAATTGATTTACAAAAAAAAAAACACTATTTTTATTTTTTTTTATTTTTTGATATGTTTTAGAGGACATAAAATGCCAACTTTTCAGAAATTTCCAGGTTGTGCAAAAAATCATTGACCGAGTTATGAATTTTTTAATCAATACTGATTTTTTCAAAAAATCGAAATTTTGGTCGCAAAAATTTTTCATCTTCATTTTTCGATGTAAAATTGAATTTGCAACCAAAAAGTACTTTAGTGAAATTTTGATAAAGTGCACCGTTTTCAAGTTATAGACATTTTTATGTGACTTTTTTGAAAATAGTCGCAGTTTTTCTTTTTTTTTAATTCGTGCACATGTTTGCCCACTTTTGAAAAAAATATTTTTGAAAAGCTGAGAAAATTCTCTATATTTTGCTTCTTCGGCCTTTGTTGATACGACCTTTAGTTGCTGAGATATTGCAATGCAAAGGTTTAAAAATAGGAAAATTGATGTTTTCTAAGTCTCACCCAAACAGCCCACCATTTTTCAATGTCGACATCTCAGCAACTAATGGTCCGATTTTCAATGTTAAAATATGAAACATTCGTGAAATTTTCCGATCTTTTCGAAAACAATATTATCAAAATTTTCAAATCAAGACTAACATTTCAAAAAGGCCAAACATTCAATATTACGCCTTTTTAAAATGTTAGTCTTGATTTGAAAATTTTGAAAATATTTTTTTCGAAAAGATCGGAAAATTTCACAAATGTTTCATATTTTAACATTGAAAATCGGACCATTAGTTGCTGAGATATCGACATTGAAAAATGGTGGGCTGTTTGGGTGAGACTTAGAAAACATCAATTTTCCTATTTTTAAACCTTTGCATTGCAATATCTCAGTAACTGAAGGTCGTATCAACAAAGTCCGAAGAAGCAAAATATAGAGAATTTTCTCAGCTTTTTAAAAATATTTTTTTCAATAGTGGGCAAACATGTGCACGAATTTTAAAAAATGAAAAACTGCGACTATTTTCAAAAAAGTCACATAAAAATGTCTATTTGAAAACGGTGCACTTTATCAAAATTTCACTGAGGTACTTTTTGATTTCAAATTAAATTTTACATCGAAAAATGAAGATGAAAAATTTTTGCGACCAAAATTTCGATTTTTTGAAAAAATCAGTATTGATTAAAAAATTCATAACTCGGTGAATGATTTTTTGCACAACCTGGAAATTTCTGAAAAGTTGGCATTTTATGTTCTCTAAAAAATATCAAAAAATAAAATTGAAATAGTGTTTTTTTGTAAATCAAGTTTAAGTGATAAAAAGTTAAATAAAAAAATCACCTAATTTTTTTTACAGTGTATTATTTTTTTCCAGTGTAGTTCGTATCCATACCTACAACTTTGCCGAAGACACCAAATCGATCAAAAAATTCCTTCACAAGATACAGATTTTTGAATTTTCACATATCATTTTTGTATGGACAGCTGCCAAATTTGTATGGAAAATTATACGGACAAACTAATGATGCAAAATGGCTTCTTTGGACATACCGAAAGCGCCAAAAAAGTTTCAGCCGGATAAAAAAACAAAAAAATAAAATTGACGAAAAAA
This sequence comes from Culex pipiens pallens, assembly GCF_016801865.2. Taxonomy (NCBI): domain Eukaryota; kingdom Metazoa; phylum Arthropoda; class Insecta; order Diptera; family Culicidae; genus Culex; species Culex pipiens. The sequence continues at coordinate 86,953,750 of NC_068938.1, forward strand.
GACCGATTCCGCAGAGAACTGCTCATGTCAAAGGGACTTTTATGTAAAATTGGACGTCAGATTTTATGGCGTACTCAAAATTCCAAAAAAAACGTATTTTTCATCGAAAAAAACAATAAAAAAAGTTTTAAAATCTCTGTCATTTTCCGTTATTCAACTGTATAAAAATTTTGTACGTGTCATGTTAAGGGAGATTTAATCCACTTTTTGAATATACAATAACCCGAAAGGGTCATTTTTTCATTTAGAGCAAACTTTTTTATTTAAAATTTCGTGTATTTTCTAACTGTCAAGAGTGTTACAATGTTCTATAAATTTGTAGAGAAGACAAATACAAAAATGTTGATATACAAACATAAGGGGTTTACTTGTAATCATCACGAGTTATCGCGATTTTACGAAAAAAAAAAAGTTTTGAAAAAGTTGGTCGTCGTTGATCATGGCCGTTCATGATCACCCGCGTCAGACACGGATCACGAAACAAAGAGAAACGCAAAAAGTAACTTTTTTGGAATTCCGTCGTGAAACTACTTACTTTTCCTGTCATCCTCGGACGACGAAACAGCCTACTTTTCTTTACCATAAATAACTGAATCGGTTAGTAACCCTTTTCAAAACAAATGCTGACAAGTTCTACTTTTCAGCGCTGAAACGTATGTTGAGAGTTGATAAATAGTAGTTTATGCAACAAGTTGCAAAAAGAGGATTTTTTCAGCACGAGTCGTACACGTTTACAATAATTTATTTGCAAAAAAAAAAAAATCAAAATGTTCAAGTTTTTAAAATGTTTTCTTGCAATGAAGGCCGAAAAAGATACATTTAAAGGGCTAAACTATATTTTTGATATTTGATTTTTGAACTGTTTCTCGAGGATCAAAAACATTTATGGATTTTTTACGCAACTAATTTTAAACCCATATTTGAGGTGATGAAAGTCACTACCTTTTTTTGTAATAGTCCATTCTTCTCTGTTCATTTGGCACAGCCTGACAAAGAAAAAAAGCTATCCCACTCCCTGTGCGGGTGCCAGAAACAAGCATTCCAAAGTGGTTGTGGCTGTCAAGTAAAAGTGCAACGTGAGGAAAAGTTCGTCGTAACTCGCACACACACTGCCACTGATGGTACAATTCAATTGCATGTAAGTTGGCGTGACAATAGTCGATGTCATTTTTTTTTGCGGCACCACTTCAACTTGTGTTCGACACTTTGCAAACTGAAGTTGCATGATATCTCTATCTTCGGTTTGCGGGTAAAGTGGCATGTTGCTTGCATTGTGCTCAAAAGGGATGAAAACTTGTTCCCAATTTCCAACAAAACTTCCCACAAGCAACAAGAGACTTTCCAAGTAAGCCACATTGGACATGTACGACCCCCTCTGGGTGAAGCTTTCAACCCGGTGCTTGAAGGCACGCATGTGACGACTCTCTCCACCCCCGGTCTGACACGTGTCTGGCGAAGAGCTGGCTCTGGTTAGGCCTTAAATGGAAGAATGTTGTAAATACCACGCGGCAAGGTTGGTGCCAAGGGTGCGGTGCCTCCAAGTGGTGGGAGTGGGCAGTTACTTGTTTGCGTCGAAAGCCCATGGGGTTGATTGGAGGTTCCACGTGAAGAGAAGCTTCATCAAACGCAGACAGTGCTTTGGCTGTAAGAAAAAGTTTGAACATATCAGATGGATGTCAGCTACATGTGTTTATTGGAACGGAAAATAAACTGATTAGTGAACTGGATTGAGGGGATTTATTAAGTTAAAATTTTAAGTTAGTAAATGATCACAGTGACTATGTTATACAGCACCAAAATTCAAAAAAAAATACAGTCTTCACAACTTTGAAATATTTCTCAAAGGAAATAAGATAGATAGTATGTATTTCAGTCGTACCACATTTACATTTAAGTATGAACAGTTCTTCAAAGAAATATATCGTTTGGAGAAGTCTGAGAGTTGCTGGCAGTCATTGATATCTTATATCAGAAAAGTAAAGATTATATGTTTTACTTATAAATCATGTAGATTTGTACTGTCACCAGCAAATCATATTATCAATAAAAAAGAACACAATCATTCCACAACTTTCGATCACAATTGTGACTCCACTGGAATAACCGTCACGGCCGATCACTGATAACAATTTCACGCTGTCCAAGCTAATAAAAGTCCACCAGAAAAGAAGGGGGTTGCTCTATCGAACATCGTCTTCCCTCATCGCCGGAGTCCGCACAATAAATCGAAGTCAAACTTTGGCCGATAGTTTCCTCCTCTGTTCCGCAAGAAATATTCCCCAGCAGAACAATTTCATTGCTAACGGTGTGCCAACGAGGCGAAACTGTGAGAGACGTCTTTGTCATGGAATCATAATCTGATCAGATCTCTAGTTTTATGGAGCATTTAAGTTGTGCGTTGCAGTTTGCATGAGCACTTTCTCGTGGATGTGAAAGCTGTGACATCGTCGAAGGTAGTGCTCTGAGAGCTTGGGGAGCTTTTACTGTCAAGTATCGTGTCTTGAAAAAGATTCGAAGAACTTTGGTATTGGAAATATCACATTTTTTTAAAATGAAACGTGATAACATAAATTACCAGTAGTAAATATTTAAATATCATAAACAGACCAGTTTAAACCTACATGACGGTAGTTCGAGAATAGCTCCTAAAACAACCAAGCACTTGAGTGAGAGTTCCTGTACACCGCTTTTTCGAGTGTGTGTGTGATCCGTGTATGTGTGCACGCCTCCGAACGATGATGTGGGAATAGTTATTGTTATGATTATCCCTCCCGCAGTTTGCTTTCGTTGCATTATGGAGCGGATGGAAGCGGATTTGCCGGCAGGAAGAATCACTTATAGCCAAAGGACGATCCTACCTTGCTACTAACTTTATGCAGGCAAATAGATGAGAAATCTGATTTTATTAGTGAGCGAATGTTGTTAGCTGCTTGAATGGGAAAGTTTGCTGCAATCTGAAAGTTTGATCTAATAATAGTCGTTTGTGTTGAGCAGAAGCGCACAAACACAAGTGATGGCATTGTTTGAAAAACATCTTAATCTCTTTTTATTCTAATACATCCCTTTGCAATCCAAATTGCTTAAGACACAACTAAAAACTAAAAACTAAAAACTAAAAACTAAAAACTAAAAACTAAAAACTAAAAACTAAAAACTAAAAACTAATAACTAAAAACTAAAAACTAAAAACTAAAAACTAAAAACTAAAAACTAAAAACTAAAAACTAAAAACTAAAAACTAAAAACTAAAAACTAAAAACTAAAAACTAAAAACTAAAAACTAAAAACTAAAAACTAAAAACTAAAAACTAAAAACTAAAAACTAAAAACTAAAAACTAAAAACTAAAAACTAAAAACTAAAAACTAAAAACTAAAAACTAAAAACTAAAAACTAAAAACTAAAAACTAAAAACTAAAAACTAAAAACTAAAAACTAAAAACTAAAAACTAAAAACTAAAAACTAAAAACTAAAAACTAAAAAACTAAAAACTAAAAACTAAAAACTAAAAACTAAAAACTAAAAACTAAAAACTAAAAACTAAAAACTAAAAACTAAAAACTAAAAACTAAAAACTAAAAACTAAAAACTAAAAACTAAAAACTAAAAACTAAAAACTAAAAACTAAAAACTAAAAAAACTAAAAACTAAAAACTAAAAACTAAAAACTAAAAACTAAAAACTAAAAACTAAAAACTAAAAACTAAAAACTAAAAACTAAAAACTAAAAACTAAAAACTAAAAACTAAAAACTAAAAACTAAAAACTAAAAACTAAAAACTAAAAACTAAAAACTAAAAACTAAAAACTAAAAACTAAAAACTAAAAACTAAAAACTAAAAACTAAAAACTAAAAACTAAAAACTAAAAACTAAAAACTAAAAACTAAAAACTAAAAACTAAAAACTAAAAACTAAAAACTAAAAACTAAAAACTAAAAACTAAAAACTAAAAACTAAAAACTAAAAACTAAAAACTAAAACTAAAAACTAAAAACTAAAAACTAAAAACTAAAAACTAAAAACTAAAAACTAAAAACTAAAAACTAAAAACTAAAAACTAAAAACTAAAAACTAAAAACTAAAAACTAAAAACTAAAAACTAAAAACTAAAACTAAAAACTAAAAACTAAAAACTAAAAACTAAAAACTAAAAACTAAAAACTAAAAACTAAAAACTAAAAACTAAAAACTAAAAACTAAAAACTAAAAACTAAAAACTAAAAACAAAAAACTAAAAACTAAAAACTAAAAACTAAAAACTAAAAACTAAAAACTAAAAACTAAAAACTAAAAACTAAAAACTAAAAACTAAAAACTAAAAACTAAAAACTAAAAACTAAAAACTAAAAACTAAAAACTAAAAACTAAAAACTAAAAACTAAAAACTAAATAAAACATAAAACATAAAACATAAAACATAAAAAATAAAACATAAAACATAAAACATAAAACATAAAACATAAAACATAAAACATAAAACATAAAACATAAAACATAAAACATAAAACATAAAACATAAAACATAAAACATAAAACATAAAACATAAAACATAAAACATAAAACATAAAACATAACACATAAAACATAAAACATAAAACATAAAACATAAAACATAAAACATAAAACATAAAACATAAAACATAAAACATAAAACATAAAACATAAAACATAAAACATAAAACATAAAACATAAAACATAAAACATTAAACATAAAACATAAAACATAAAACATAAAACATAAAACATAAAACATAAAACATAAAACATAAAACATAAAACATAAAACATAAAACATAAAACATAAAACATAAAACATAAAACATAAAACATAAAACATAAAACATAAACATAAAACATAAAACATAAAACATAAAACATAAAACATAAAACATAAAACATAAAACATAAAACATAAAACATAAAACATAAAACATAAAACATAAAACATAAAACATAAAAAATAAAAAATAAAACATAAAACATAAAACATAAAACATAAAACATAAAACATAAAACATAAAACATAAAACATAAAACATAAAACATAAAACATAAAACATAAAACATAAAACATAAAACATAAAACATAAAACATAAAACATAAAACATAAAACATAAAACATAAAACATAAAAAATAAAACATAAAACATAAAACATAAAACATAAAACATAAAACATAAAACATAAAACATAAAACATAAAACATAAAACATAAAACATAAAACATAAACCATAAAACATAAAACATAAAACATAAAACATAAAACATAAAACATAAAACATAAAACATAAAACATAAAACATAAAACATAAAACATAAAACATAAAACATAAAACATAAAACATAAAACATAAAACATAAAACATAAAACATAAAACATAAAACATAAAACATAAAACATAAAACATAAAACATAAAACATAAAACATAAAACATAAAACATAAAACATAAAACATACAATATTTTATTAGGTTTTAAAAATGGAAAGTGAGGTTTACAGAACGTCAAAATATTGTGGTGTTCAGGATTAACCTTTATCTTCAGAAAGTGAAACAGCAAATACCTACGATTTTAAACTGATCTTTAAATCACCATCCCACTAAATCCACATATTTCACTATTTCTGGTTACATGAACCCATCTGCATTGTCAGCAAGCTTAAGCCCACATAACTACACATTAGCCGTCCCAACATATCATGTAATCCCATGCCCACTCAAATGATGTTATGGCGTTAATTTAGTCACGTAATATTATTGCTAACGCTTCGTCATCCTCCCCAACCAACGGGGGGAGGAAAATCACAAAAGGTAACCAAAAGCACACGAGAGTTGCCTCCGGAGTGAACCTTTTTCCCAGGAATCCCAGACGCAAAGGACAAACATCAACCACAGGGACACGCAGCCAGCCCTTCCAGACATCTCCGATCTCTGATCTGGGGATGACGTTGCTTCTAACGAAAATAACAGATAGCCAATTCTGCAGGACTTCTCCGGGAAGGACCGTGTTTTGTGCGAAGGATGACGGTCGCCCCCGTGTGTGTGTGATACAATGGAAAGCCTACGGGGTAAGGATTTCCTGGAAAAGATTACCGAGATACGGCTCTGCTCTGCTCTCGGAAATGATGGATGAGTGCAAAGGATTCTGGAGTTACGTTTCTGTTTTGTGCTGATTTGTCAATAGTGTGAAGCAACTAATGTAGCGTAGGTGGTCCTTAAATACCAAATTTCTAATTTCAAGCCTGATTTTCGATACTTTGCTCAGTGGACCATACCGAAAAATTAAGTGGAAAATTTATTTTCCGAAAATGGTGATGTTTTGGAGAATTTGTTTTATATGTAATTTTATTTACATAAATATTTTAGGGGCTTTTTAAAAAAAAAGTCGTTGGACATGCCAATTCAAAAAACTTTTTTAATAACACCAAATAGTAGAAAACCTCGTTGGAAAATACGACGAGTGTTGAAAAAACCAAGTTTAGCAACGAAATACTAACAACATTTTTTACAATTCCAAAAAACGCTCTTATAATGGAATTTCTTGTCAAACACTCATGTGGTATTTATTGAAAGGTATTATTTAATTTTCTACTCTATTATTTTTAGCAGGGAAAAATAGGCCGTTTCGTTTCTCCAGAAGGACAGGAAAAGTTGACAGTTTCACAGCGGAATTGCAAAAAGTTTGTTTCTCAATCGTGGCGTCACTGGATCTGAATGTATTTAAGAACAAAAAACTAGGAAGTCATCTGGTTCTTCCAAAGTTAGCCCTCCCACATCTGACAACTATATTACCACCATCAATTCCCCCTTACTCATCCCCATCAAACGGCGATGTATTGCTGTGCAAACATTGCACACCGCATTGCTGTTCTGCGGCCATTTATTTTCCTTTGAACGTGGTTTCCCTACAAATTGAGCATCGACTTACGACGACGACAAAGCTGGCAAAAAACACCCATAAACGGCCAATCGCTCTTTTCCGTGACCGAGACCATAAGTTCGCTCGGAACTGTTCACGTTCGGCCATTCATTCCGGACCTACCTCAACTCGTGTGGGCGTTGTGCTAGCTTGCCCTTAACAATAAGTTGAAGTTGTGTCAAATAAATTAGTGAAAATGTGAAATTCGTTTGGGGAATTTGGAAAAATGAGAGCTTCTAAAATACCTTGACACTTTCTGAAAGTTATTCAAAGTCACAACAGTTTAAAAAAAAGTATAAATCGCCCAAAAAATGTGTCAAGCTTTGTCACAAAATCGTCATTGTCGTGCTAACTTGTCACGCGTGCACCTTTTTTTGTCGTGTTATTTTGACACAGCCTGAAAATTGATGTAAATGCGACAACTGGACCAAGGAATTTCAGGTCAGAACGTGTTTGACACAAGTACGAGCTTGACTATCGTAAACATTTTTAGTTATAACGAGGGACTCCAGCAACCAAATCCTACCAAACTTCAGGACAATGCGCAGAATGGTATAACAAACAAAACGTGTTTGTTATTGTTATTGTGACAAGTTAGCATAACAGCGTCGAAATAGATCTGTGGCAAGCCAGAACAACGGTGCCAATTCGTCGACATCATTTAGATAATGCACGATGGTATATTCGCTGTCAACGAGGGAGTTCGTCACGTGTGTGAGTGTGAATGCGCCCCAAGGTAACGCAAAACAGCATAAGAAAGGGACCATCCGAATGCTGGCGATGAAACCAAGTGGCTTTTGTTGATGAGAGGGTGGGCAAAAAAAGCCCTTCGAGAGGTTCGGGAAGTTAAGGACAAACAGCGTCTTGTTATTCGCTGACATTTAGCAGCATTGTTGGGCCCCCTCGAAGATGATACTGTTTTTTGGCAATAAATATTTACGTTCAGGAGCGTCCCTTCGGAAGGCAATCTCGTCAAGTTGTGCTGGGACGAACTAGAGGGGGTGGTTATTGGACTACAAGACACTACAAAAGTGGGTGGTTTCAAGTGGCGTTTGATGTGGAAGACTTTGGCAGGCAAGACTCGAGCAATAAATTATTCTGGTGGAAGTCGAACATAGTGTCACGTACGACTGCCTCATTTTGACGTAGGCCGTATTGATTGTTTTTCGTCAAAAACAGTTTCTAGATATTTTTCCGTGCTTTTGAATGTCAACAATTCATGGCCTATCTACAATCACTTAGCTTAGAAAATTTCACTTAGCTTAGGAATTTGAATCAATGGAAATGAATCTGAGTTTCTACAATGGAAAAGTAATCAAATTAGAAACTGACGTTTGGTTTGGAAAATTTCAAAATCTACGGTAAGTTGACGTTTCCATATCAAAGGTAAACAAACAACTGCATAGCAACGTATATCAGCCCAGCAAGTTTTCTAAGTTGATTGTGGATGACGAACGTAAGTTGCAGACTTTCCTAAGTAACTACTTTACTTAGATGTTCTAAGCTAAGTGATTGTAGATAGGACATCAGTCTTGACTAATTTCTTATATAATGTTCAAAAAATATCATAAGGTGTTTTCCTAAATTGTTTCATGTTTACATTCGTTAAGACTTTTGTAACGATTAATAAAAAAAATAACCCAAAACTGGCAGCGCTAGTCCGAGAGAATGATGGTCTCGAGTCGAGGGAATAGTGGTACCATTCACGGACGCAGAGAACACAGCTCGAGATGGGCGATAGAACTATTCTCTCGAGGTTCATTTGCAAAAAAAGTTCATCCGTCAAACAAAAAACCAAAAGTGTCGACAACGGGATTCGAACCAGAGACCTTTGACAAACCAAACCAATGACTTAGCTGCCTCGGCCACCACAGCTTGGTGACCAAGGAGAAGTCAGAAGTCGATGTATGACACTTTTTGGAGATTTATTGATTCAACTAACGAATGAACTTATTTGTTATGATGGTGTGAGTTGGTACCATTATTCTATCGATTTTGGCACTGAGCCCTCAATAAATTTTGAGAGAACGATTATCTCGACTCTGAATTTTGGGTGTACAAGCCTTCGCAACAATTTCAGTTTTCCATAAAAATTCCGTGTAATAAAGGTATAATATACTTGTTAAATTGAATACAAATTGCAATACCTGAGAATAATCACTCATGGTTGTAAACAGGAGCAGATTATGAAGTCATTCTCATTCACTGTCATTGAATTTTATGTACAAAGTGTGATTGTTTAAAATGAGCTTTATCAGCTTAACTCAAATTTAGGACCCAATTGGAAGATATCACCTTTCTTATCAAGTGTTTTGAATAACTCTACTCACCGTACCAAACTCGAAATTATACTCAATCTGCCTAACGACCCAACCCCCCTTTCCCCCCTCCCTTCAAAATTGGTCCGAAAAACATTTTTTTTTACAAAAAACTTTAAAAAATTAGTAAAAATAGGAGTCAAATTAATTGAAAACAATCTAAACCGCATCATTATTAATCATATTTGGTTCTATCCAATTCCCCAGAATTCCATTCCCCAGAATGAACCATTCCCCAGAAATATTTAGGACCTTCAAAAACATGTTATGTTTCCCATGCCATTTAGCATAACGCCGTTTGGCATGTGATATTAAATTTTCAACATTAATTTAATATTAGACATCGTGATTTTTGAAAACAGCTTGAACTAATTGATTTATTTTTTCATTCTTTAAGAAAGGAAAGTGTCAAAGGAAAATTCAACTTGTGTCAGCATGCTGCAGTTATCACAAGTCAAGGGAGTTGTCCCTTCTTCAAAGAAGGTAAAATTCAACTTTAAAGGGAAATTTCAACTTTTGCCCGCAGTTTGACAGCCTGTAAAGACGGGAAAATTTTAAGGTACGTTATCCATTAGTGGACCCCTTTCCTATAGTGGACATTTTGAAGGGTTTTTGATGAACATTTTTTTTATTTGGCATGTTCAGCATCATTTCAAACAATGTTGACAATGTTCGTCGCTCTGGGCTCCTAAGTGTTTGAGTACGGTACGGAGCGACGGCGCCGGATACCCATATTTACACTTAGAATTTTTAGAGCGCCCGCCGCGGGATTCGAACCAGCAACCTCTGGATTGTTAGTCCAGTGCGCGGTCCGATTGATCCACACGGACGGGACGACACAACAAAACTGCATTTATATTTTATTGAATTAACTATGGGTAATTCTCTACCAACTCACACGAAATCGGGAAAAGTTGCCCCGACCCCTCTTCGATTTGCGTGAAACTTTGTCCTAAGGGGTAACTTTTGTCCCTGATCACGAATCTGAGGTCCGTTTTTTGATATCTCGTGACGGAGGGGCGGTACGACCCCTTCAATTTTTGAACATGCAAAAAAAGAGGTGTTTTTCAATAATGTGCAGCCTGAAACGGTGATGAGATAGAAATTTGGTGTCAAAGGGACTTTTATGTAAAATTAGACGCCCGATTTGATGGCGTACTCAAAATTCCGAAAAAACGTATTTTTCATCGAAAAAAACACTAAAAACGTTTTAAAAATTCTCCCATTTTCCGTTACTCGACTGTAAAAAAATTTGGAACATGTCAATTTATGCGAAATTTAATGTACTTTTCGAATCTACATTAGCCCAGAAGGGTCATTTTTTCATTTAGAACAAAATTTTTCATTTTAAAATTTCGTGTTTTTTCTAACTTTGCAGGATTATTTTTTAGAGTGTAACAATGTTCTACAAAATGTAGAGCAGACAATTACAAAAAAATTGATATAAAGACATAAGGGGTTTGCTTATAAACATCACGAGTTATCGCGATTTTACGAAAAAAAGTTATGAAAAAGTTACTTTTTGCGTTTCTCTTTGTTTCGTCGTCCGTGTCTGTCGCGGGTGACCATGAACGGCCATGATCGATGACGACCAACTTTTTCAAAACTTTATTTCGTAAAATCGCGATAACTCGTGATGTTTATAAGCAAACCCCTTATGTCTATATATCATATTTTTTGTAATTGTCTGCTCTACAACTTTGTACAACATTGTTACACTCTAAAAAATAATCCTGCAAAGTTAGAAAAAACACGAAATTTTAAAATGAAAAATTTTGTTCTAAATGAAAAAATGACCCTTCTGGGCTAATGTAGATTCGAAAAGTACATTAAATTTCGCATAAATTGACATGTTCCAAATTTTTTTACAAAAATGTTACGTAAATATTCGAATATCTGTAACTTTTGAATGAATTTTCTGATCAATTTGGTGTCTTGGGCAAAGTTGTAGGTATTGTTGAGAAGTATTGAGAAAAAAATAGATACACGGAAAAAAATTGCTGAGTTTTTAATTAATATTTTTTTCACAAAAACTCAATTTCCCAAAATACGTATTTTTTTATTTTCGAGATTTTTTGATATGGTTTAGGGAACAAAACCCGCAACTTTTAAGCCATAGAGAAACATGGTCAAAAAATCTGTCGCCGAGTTATGAATTTTTGAAAAAATAGTGATTTTTGGAAAAAAATCGAAATTTTATGCAAAAACAAATTTGACGTAATTTTTTAATGTAAAATTGAATTTCCAATCGAAAAGTACTTTACAGATTTTTTGATAAAGGGCTCTGTTTTCAAGATATAGCCACCGAAAGTTTGATTTTAGCGAAATATTTGCAGTTTTTCGATTTTTAAAAATTGTGACCATGAGTGACAATTTCTAAAAATATTTTTTTTGAAAAGTTCAGAAAATTTTCTATAAAATTGTCTAAGAGACATTGAAGACCTCTGGTTGCTGAGTTACAGCGGATTAAACAAAAAGAAACACGAAAATTGAAGTTTTTTAAGTTTCACCCAAACAGTCCACCGTTTTCTAATGTGGATATCTCAGCAACTAATGGTGAAAAAAAAATAAATAAATCAAGACTAACATTTTAAAAGGGCAAAACATTGAATATTACGCCCATTTAAAATGTTAGCCTTGATTTATTTTTTTTAAATATATTTTTCGAAAAGATCGGAAAATTTCACGAATTATTCACATTGAAAATCGGACGATTAGTTGCTGAGATATCCACATTAGAAAATGGTGAGCTGTTTGGGTGAAACTTACGATAGAAACGTACGTACGTTTTTTTAGACTATCAAGTCGTATTGCTGGGTTAAGTCCTTTCTATATCATCGATGATCGGAAGCAGTATTGCAAATGAGTGATAAAAAAGCTATCAATAGATTATCTCTGCACCAAAAATATCCGAGAGTATAGTGGCCGTTACTATAGCTTGTGAGATCTCTTCTTGTGTCTCGTGATTCCCAGCGATGTCATTCTCTCTCTATCACTCTTCCCCTTTTCCTTGACTATGCGCTCTCACCGCTGAGTCTCTCAATTTCTCCAAAAACTCCAATGAGAGAACGCGGGATGGCGATTAGGAGCCGACCACGCATGACGTCCCATCAAACTGCGTTTGCGAAATTGGTTTTGTGGCGGCTTTTGTGGTTAAACGCTGTTGCGGTAGGATGATCGTGGAAGCGGGAATGAGAGAGAAAAGGAAAATGTCAATCGCGAGTGGGTAAACACGAAAACGTGTTCGGCTATGTTCGGCGCTGAGAGTTTCAATGAAGAGAGAAGAGCAGTTGTATTTGAGGCATGAATATTCAGGCGGGATAGTTGTAGTTGCTGAGAGCTGATATTTTGATATTTTAACAACCCTGATCGGAAGGCACGCCGTCGAATAATTTCTGGAGAATCGCGGTCGAATTAATACTATATTTTAATCTTTAGCTGTCTGTCTTTTCGCAGCCGACTGCCTATTTTTAAAATTTCAACCGTGAATCCTGACCTCATACTTATCTTACTAACCCCTCAAAACTCATGTGATACTTTGTCGGAGACGCAGCCGATTTAGCGGTCCCATCACTCAAGTATCGGCTAACATTCCCATCCACTTCCCCGTGTCTTATCACTGGTCGTGGCCGGCCAAAAGTTACAGATTTTCGAATATGTACGTACCTTTTTTGTTGGATAGCTGCCAAAATTGTATGAAGACTTTAATGGGTTGACCAATGTCACAAAATAGCTTCCCTGGCCATAGGAATGGCCCTAACAAATTAAAAAAAAATAAGATCCTGTAATTTCTACAAAATTCCTTCAGCAGACACCCTAAAGGTACCAGACTTGATGTTGGAAAAAAATTTCATCATCGATGTTACTTCCAAAAAACATCCCCTAATCTTTCAAATCTGTAGAGGTAGGCGGACTGATGTATGGCATTGAAATTCAATGCTTGCGGCATCCAAAGAAAACATATCACACATTTCGATCAGTCCATATTTTGTGTTGTTGTTCAGCTCAAGATGCAGGTTGTTAATGCATTTGTGCGCAGACATATTAAAATCGGGACAGGGAGATCCCCTTACAAGAAGTAAGTTGTTTAAGAAGTTGTTTTGCCATAATCATTATGTGAAAAAAACTGAATAAAAACATAAAAAAATATAAATAAAAAAGCTAAGTTTAGAGAAAACTCTTCGGAACTTAAATTGACCGTTCAATGAAGTATATTATGGAAGAATCAAGATCAAAACACACACCTTTCAGCCAGTTCTAAAACATCATCGTTCAAGTTGATTCTGTTGTTCCAAGGTGTTACTGGCGCAAGATATCGGCTCGTATCTCAAATGACAAATCCTTTCGTCGCACCATCCACTCAAAAGCCACCACATTGAGAAGCGTTTGGGCGGAAAACTTTCCCAGAGTCGTTTGCCAGAACTTCTGGCACGGCGGAGATAGCATGCGGCCCAAGAATCGTAACTTTATTGCGAGCTTCTTCGACGTGACACCTTGGCATTGGGGCAGACCACCTCTATTGACATATGATAATGAGATGCGGAGGGATTTATACCTTTCCGATCGGGGTTGAAAAGTCCTCGGGACCGAAAGGAGCACTTTGTGTGTGTGTGTGCTCTTTGTTGAAGGGTAGATGTTTGAAGTTGATCCGTCCTTGGGTAAGATAAACATGCCCGAGCAGATGTCTTCATCGTTTTGGGCTAGTTAGGATTTTGGGGAAGGTAAAACATTATGAATGAAATTTTAAAAAAAGTATAATCCACGAATAAATGAAATATTAAAACGTTTATTATTTTTTCCATATTTTAATCATGAATGTTCGAATCGAAATGACACAAATTTAGCAAAAATAAACAATTCAGACTACACGTTAAAGGTGTTACTACCCCAGCTTCCCCTGAAAAAATGCTCAAACCATATCCCTGACAACTCAACGGTAGCCAATGCTTCAAATATTTTCACTTTGTTTCGGTCTTAAATATTCAAAAGCCATCATCGAAGCTAAGAAAAAACGATTCTTCCTTGTATGAATTGGAGTGGTTCTTTTCCTTTTTCGTCTGATTGGCTTCATTTGCACACGAGTGAGGAATCAAAAGATGATTTTAAGCTTGAGTGAGAGGAAAAAGAATTCAGGTTTGGTGCATACAACTTGTTTATTTTGTCAATTTTATAAAAGTTATACTTCTAAAGCTTTCACTTGTTCAAATTTTGTTATGGGTTTATTTTCAAGTCTTTGTCTACCTTTTGACCTGCCTACACAATTTAAGCTAAATCGCGAAGCTGTGTTTCCTGGTTACCGAGCTGATTAATTTACCCAAATTAGCAAAATGAATCTTTATCGCACACAATTCCACCTCAGGAGTTCCAGCTGGAGCCGGGGGCAACTTTCTCTCTAAATTGCTTGCCCATTCGCTTCAGGCCCTATCTTGTGGAACTGCTGACCCTTAACGAAGTGGGTTGGGAGGGAAAATTTAAAGCGATTTTGGGCAGAAGTTTTACGATGGGTAGTAAATTTTCCAAATTATGCCAAGGTTGCCTAGGCGGAAGTTCATTTCGTTCTTTGAGGGCAAGCTTTAAAAATGCTTTATGGGCATTTTTCACAATAAAGCGTGTTTGCCTCAAAAATAAAAAGAACTCTAAGAGATCATCAACTTTAAAAGCATGCAATTCATCCAATTGATTCCAATTTCTTTCCACCTTTAAACACATCTCAGCTCGTTTCATGACTTCCGAATGTTATCAAGCTCGAAAGCTCTAAATTTATACGTTTGCCGTGTGATGTTCGTTTTTAATGTGCCCAATAAAATTCGACTTATTTATAGCATCAGAGTGCTTTCCCCCACTCTATATTGCTTGCCAACGCATAAAGCAGACCATTCATCGGTAAAATTAATTCCCATTTCTCAGCCAAAAGGAAAAGGAAAAATAAGCAATTCAGATCAAAGTCTAAAAGTGAGCTTAAAGCCATCAGCGAGCCTTTGTGCACGGAAGAAAAATCTTTTTCCGCAATTGCCAATTCCGTCCCGTTTCGTCGCGCCCTGTTTCGACATTCCGGAAGGATTTTAATTTCAATATCCTTCCCGACGTACCTGACTGAAGGGGGAATTTCCCCTCACAAAGGATGCCATTGATTATATCGATGCATTTCCGCATGAGAAGGGCTCTCGAGCCGCACAGAAAGAGCCCTTTTCTCAATGGTCCCCCCCCTCGCTGGGTGCAATCAAGCTCGGCGAACGTGGTGAGATTTATTGACTTTGAATGTGTTTTAAATTCACTCGATTTTGAATCGAGCACAGGGCGCACACCTGCTGAATGCAAATGAGAGCTCGGTGAGGTGGTTTGGGCGATGGGGCAAAAAAAAAGAGTGTGAACTTTTTGCGGATGGTCGAGTGGATTGTGACACACAGAGACAGGTATTCAATTTACACTCGGTCTGAACTGTTGGGAAATGGTTTAGTGTCGGAACTTCTTGAATGTAAATTTGGAAGGTGGAAACTGTGAGAATGTAACATTACGTCTATTATGATTAAGGCTACCAACTAATGCTGAGCAAAAATCTGTACACTTTGCCGATAAGACTCCATGGTATAGCAAAACTTGTAAGGGAATAGGTAAAGCCTTATGTAAATTTTTATTTACATCGATTAAAAACCAATTTTGATGACCTTTTTTCATTTAAATGCAAAAAAAAAACAAAAAATTACAAGACAACATTTTACGATGGATCAGCTTAGGTCCCTTTGGAGCGAGGTGTAGCGAAATTAATTTTGAAAAAATAAATTAAAAATTCATTTCAATCCTCAGAAAAATAAGCTTTATCGTTGTGAACAATAATATCACCAATTAACGCTTAATTATACGATAGTTAAGAAAATTTTTAAATTTGGGTAATTCTCCGCCAACTCACCCAGCAGTTGCCCCGACCCCTCTTCAATTTGCGTGAAACTTTGTCCTAAGGGGTAACTTTTGTCCCTGATCACGAATCCGAGGTCCGTTTTTTGATATCTCGTGATGGAGGGGCAGTACGACCCCTTCCATTTTTGAACATGCGATAAAAGAGGTTTTTCAATAATTTGCAGCCTGAAACGGTGATGAGATAGAAATTTGGTGTCAAAGGGACTTTTATGTAAAATTAGACGCTCGATTTGATGGCGTACTCAGAATTCCGAAAAAACGTATTTTTCATCGAAAAAAACACTTAAAAAAGTTTTAAAAATTCTCCCATTTTCCTTTACTCTACTGTAAAGAAATTTGGAACATGTCAATTTATGCGAAATTTAATGTACTTTTCGAATCTACATTGTGTGAGGGTCATTTTTTCATTTAGAACAAAATTTTTCATTTTAAAATTTCGTGTTTTTTCTAACTTTGCAGGGTTATTTTTTAGAGTGTAGCAATGTTCTACAAAGTTGTAGAGCAGACAATTACAAAAAAAAAATGATATATAGACAAAAGGGGTTTGCTTACAAACATCACGATCATGGCCGTTCATGGTCACCCGCGACAGACACGAACGACGAAACAAAGGGAAACGCAAAAAGTAACTTTTTCAAAACTTTTTTTTCGTAAAATCGCGATAACTCGTGATGTTTAATATGTTAAATATGTTTAATATGTTTAATATGTTTAATATGTTTTTACAAGCAAACCCCTTATGTCTATATATAAAAAAAATTGTAATTGTCTGCTCTACAACTTTGTTGAACATTGTTACACTCTAAAAAATAACCCTGCAAAGTTAGAAAAAACACGAAATTTTAAAATGAAAAATGAAAAAATGACCTTTCTGGGTCAATGTAGATTCGAAAAAAACATTAAATTTCCCATAAAATGACATGCTCCAAAAATTTTACAGTCGAGTAACGAAAAATGGGAGAATTTTTAAAACTTTTTTAGTGTTTTTTTCGATGAAAAATACGTTTTTTCGGAATTCTGAGTACGCCATCAAATCGGGCGTCTAATTTTACATAAAAGTCCCTTTGACACCAAATTTCTATCTCATCACCGTTTCAGGCTGCAAATTATTGAAAAACACCTCGTTTTTTTCGCATGTTCAAAAATGGAAGGGGTCGTATCGCCCCTCCGTCACGAGATATCAAAAAAACGGACCTCGGATTCGTGATCAGGGACAAAAGTTACCCCTAAGGACAATGTTTCACGCAAATCGAAGAGGGGTCGGGGAAACTTTTCCCGATATCGTGTGAGTTGGTAGAGAATTACCCATTTGAAACATGAATATGGATAATCCTTAGGGTTAGTGAATTTTGACGATTTCGCGGACAGCGTGAAAATTGAAAATTTCCTTGAAATCCCGTGAAATTTATCGATTGTCTCAAATCAATTCTTTGAAATAACAACGTAGTTAATTTTTCGTCCATAAAGACTTTTTAAATCAATTTGATTAAATTAAAAGGCGCGATATAAAACATTTGAAGAATTGTAGCAAAACATACCTTAACAAAACATTGTTACCACATTTACTGGGAAGTGAATACTGCTGAATACTTATATAATGTTAACAAAAATAAATAAAAACACAATATCACAAGCATGATAAATATTATGAACCTTTTGATTGCAGTTATTCATTACCAAAAAGAATGAAGGTCTAAAAAGAATGAAGTGAAAAAATAATCACAATAAATATGTAAAACGCTTCTACAAACAACACAAAGAAACCCGTTTTTTGATTGATACATCCTGATTCAAGATTTGATTGTTTTTTTCTAAAACAAAGATGACCGCCAAATGACCGATCGGGAATTTTTTACAAACTTTGGCTTTTCAACCAAAACTTAATGAAGTTGTTTGAATAAGTAAATTGTGATATTTTTTTACAAATTGCTCAGATTTTTTTTAAATTGCATTGTTTTATTTCAAGAAATCATTAAAATGCAAACATTCACCTAATAATAATATTCAATAGAAACATTCTCTTCCGTGAGTCAATATCTCATTAACTGGAGAAGCAAGCAATCAGCACATAGAATGATAAATTGAATTCCATTGGACTAGAGAAAAAATATTCAGAAAATAAATTGCTATTTAAAGTGTACATTAACAGTATGCAATAACAGTTTTTCTTGTAAACCCAATAAATTTGGTAATATTTCCATTTCAGGTAATAACAATTTGACTACTTTTTTTTTATTATAATGGCATAATTTTAAATTATTTTTAAGATTCAAGATTGGTTTATTTAAGATAAATTGAATTGTATTATTGATTTTTTAGATCACATTTTAAGAAAATACTAGCTTTTTCTTAATCCTGTTTAATTCATGTTCAAGGTTGAAAAAAAATCCCTTCGAACGAATAACGATTGCCTAAAGAAAGGCCCACTGAGTATGCTTTGATCTCTTCTTTCCTGACTGCCACTTGATCGCTGAGTGTGGCAGAGACGAATAAAAACTTGAATGATTAGGTTTAGTCGTCAACTTGCTGCGATCTGATTTTAATTTTCCCCATTTAACACCAGCAGTCATGGGTTGTTATAATCATTGCTTGCGTACTTGACGAATGACAGTTAGTCGTGGCAATTTGAGAATAAAGATTATTCTCAGCAGTCTTATTCGTTAGTGAAACAGGCAGCGATTAATCGCAAAATTAATCATAGTCGTCGGATTTTCAACACTGTTCATGTTATTTGAGGAGTGAGAATAAAATCTGCTTGGCAAAATTTCGCAGAAAATTCAAGTTATTTTAATCATTTTGGCTGGACAAGATGCTGTTGGGAAATTTAATGTATTTTTCGAATCTACATTGACCCAGTAGGGTCATTTTTGCCTTCCTCACCTTACTGAGGAAAGGCTATAAAATCACTCGAAAAATGAACTTCTTAATTCGACCTCGTAGACCTACCTTCACGTATACCTATCGACTCAGAATCAAATTCTGAGCAAATGTCTGTGCGTGTGTATGTCTGTAAGTCCGTGCACCGAAAAAATGCACTCGATTATCTCCGGACTGGCTGAACCGATTTGGGCCGTTCTGGTCTCATTCGATCCGTATTACAAAAGTTATGCTAAAAAAACGATTCTGGCTAAAGTTTGAAAGATTGTAAAAAGGGTGGTTTTTGTAAGAAAACCCGTCTGATCATACATTTTTAGAAAGGTATTGGAAAGACCTTTCTAATGAGCCTTAAACATTGAAGATCTGATAACCCTATCAAAAGTTATGAGCACTTTAGTGTCATTTGTACACATTTCAGAGGCCGGATCTCAAATATGTTGATGAAAAAGTTGTCCGGATCTATCCGGAGATCTGGCTCCCGGGATTTTGTTGATTTGAAACTCCCGGGAAAAATGAACAGATATATTTTTTTACTGCCTTAAGGCTTAAAAAACTTTAAAGTAATATAACTATTGAAAGTGAACAATTTTCATGAAACAGCCCCGTAGGTGTTGTTCTAATATTACGTCCAATGATTTTTGGGATTCTAGACCCCATACTCCATGTAGATATGTTGTAAGAAGTTAAATTTAGATAAAATTTGTAGGTTTGACATTCATACTACAGAAACAAATATGTACATAATTGTGAGGAAGGCACCAACCACCATCGGTGGATTAAGTAACGTTTTTCATTTAGAACAAAATTTTTCATTTTAAAATTTCGTGTTTTTTTGTAACTTTGCAGGGTTATTTTTAAGAGTGTAACAATGTTCTACAAAGTTGTAGAGAAGACAAATACAAAAAAATGATACATGAACATAAGGGGTTTGCTTGTAACCATCGCGAGTTATAGCGATTATACGAAAAAAAAGTTTTGAAAGATATTATGTTCATGAATTTGAGAACCACGAGGGAATTAATTCACGTTTTCAGTGCAAATGAACCATATTCATGATTAAATTCCTTGTGGTTCGCAAATTCATAAATACAATTCACGATTATGGAAATAGATTTTTTTCTGTGTATCATTTTGTAGGATAGCAGATATAATTGTAAGGGTTACCCAATGACACAAAATGGCTTCTTTGGTAATAGGGGAAGGCCCTCAAAAAGTTTAGCCAAATAAAAAAAAAAAAATACAAAGACAGCACAAAAATTAATATCACTATTCTTGAACTTATAGAAACGATGGGATTTAGAAATCTGTTGCTTAACTCGAAAATTGTAGATTTGAAACAAATATTAAATTAGTTTAGTAAAAATTAAATAAAACACTCATTGGGTTGAATATTTTAAATCTTTTTCAAATGCGAAAAAGTGTTATGTAACACTTTGCGCCACCCGGTGACTGCTTGCTCACGGTGAATAAGATAGTATAAGCTGACAGACATCGGGAGGAGAGAACTTCTAGTTTTTCCAGCACAACTTTTCAACTTTAGGTTGACAACTTCTCCTTCCCCACAAAACCTTCATGCCGAAAGTTTGCGACGCGTCTCTGACGACAATGAGTTGAGCTTTTCCTCACGGCGGCCGTCATCATCGTGATTCTGCCCAAGAGAGAGAGGGAGCGCGAATTTTCGCTCGAGAAAAGCTCGCCAATCCAGGAAACGGAACGGTGCGGCTGCGAATAATGGCCAAAAGTGTTATCTGGAAGCTCATAAAAATTTTACACATCGTTTTGGGTGACTCTTCGTACGGGAAAAGCTTCGTTACATGGCCGTAAGGGAAGTGGCAACTTCCCTCTCCCGCCCCCAGATGAAAAGCAAATGTTGAAATGTTTGCACACGTGTAAATCTTGATGTCGACGGGTGTCGTCCCCGTTCTGCGGAAGGGGTGTGAATCCTTTGCGTGAGGTACACAAAACGTGACCATTGCGGTGAAAAGTGGCGTGTAGATGTTAGGGTTAGATATTTAAATTTAAATTCAACGAGTGCATTTAGTCAAGAAAATGTTTAAGCTAGGTATTTCTAAGTCATAACGACCATCATGACGGCGGAAATCTGATGACATGATCCTTTTCCGTGTTCGACCTTGTTCGGTGATGGTGTGTCAGCAGTGGAAATTGTGCTCACTGAGGTGATGAAGCCAAACCTGCTAGAGAAAATTTCTGGAAGAAAATAGATTTTCCGTGCCATTGCACTTCTGCCGAAAAATGGAGGAAGTTCGCGACACAGTGCAGAGATGTTCATGGCAGGCCAGGTTAAACCAGGATGAATGACGCTGTCAGGGTGGGTCATGTGAACAAAGTGATTTTTTAAAAAGATATAACTCTTTTTCTCCCGGTAGACACGTGCTAAAGTCAATCAGTGTGGAGACTGCCGGCAGGGTATCGCCATGATTGGCACCGTAAAGTGGGTGTCATCGGTTTTTGAGAGTTTCGCCGTTATTACTATCGAATACCTATTTTTTCTTCAGAGAAGCTTCACTTAATGGCTTTTTGATCGTTTTGAAGGTCGTCGGTACGGACACTTACCTGCAATGGAGAAAAGGAAAGGAAAATTTATTGCCCAGATAGTGTGGGTGTTTTTTTTTCGCGTGGATGCCCAGGGGCTGTCAAACGGTTTGAAATATATCGGTCGATTTAATTACATTGCCATCGTGACCTTGTTTGTGGCTAATGGAGTGTGAAATGCGAGCAATTAATTTGGTTGTACCTGGGAGAAAGTCATCAATATATCATGTAACTACACACAAAAAAATATTTCCGTATGTTACATCATTTATGATGTAACATTTTTGCACGTCATTAAACATTTAAATTTAAATGCAAACTGATGTAAATTTGCGACAAATTATACGTAAAAACATGATTTTACGTGTGATTCAACCGTTTACGTCGAATCTCAAGTTTACATCAACTGAGTTTACATGTGATTCATTTTTTTCCGTTTCGTTCCGTGCCTCAAAACTCAATGTAAATAAATTTCAAAAGCATGTTAAATTGCAATTAAACGCTTAGTTTTATTGACTCTGTTCGATCATATCTTCTGTTTAACTTTATTTTTATAGTTTCAGAGAGAAAAATAATGAGTACTACGAACGAAACTATTGGCACTACGCCCCCCGGGGCATGGCCTTCCTCTAACGTAGGATTTCTGCTCCAGCGCCTCTGACGAGACAGGAGAAACCGGGACCGACGTTTTACTTCACCTTCCGATAGAAGCTCAGTGGATAAGGCGGGAATCGAACCCGCGTCTCATAGCATCATCGGGATCGGCAGCCGAAGCCGCTACCCCTGCGCCACGAGACCCACAATGAGTACTACACGTTTTTCTTTTAAACATATTTACTAAATTTCAACGAGGGTAAATGTTTTTAGGAACCATAAAAAATGAATAGGGTAATTCTCTACCAACTCACACGAAATCGGGAAAAGTTGCCCCGACCCCTCTACGATTTGCGTGAAACTTTGTCCTTAGGGGTAACTTTTGTCCCTGATCACGAATCCGAGGTCCGTTTTTTGATATCTCGTGACGGAGGGGCGGTACGACCCCTTCCATTTTTGAACATGAGAAAAAAGAGGGGTTTTTCAATAATTTGCAGCCTGAAACGGTGATGAGATATGAATTTGGTGTCAAAGGGACTTTTATGTAAAATTAGACGCCCGATTTGATGGCGTACTCAGAATTACGAAAAAACATATTTGTCATCGAAAAAAACACTAAAAAAGTTTTAAAAATTCTCCCATTTTCCGTTACTCGACTGTAAAAAAATTTGGAACATGTCATTTTATGAGAAATTTAATGTACTTTTCGAATCTACATTGACCCAGAAGGGTCATTTTTTCCTTTAGAACAAAATTTTTCATTTTAAAATTTCGTGTTTTTTCTAACTTTGCAGGGTTATTTTTTAGAGTGTAGCAATGTTCTACAAAGGTGTAGAGCAGAAAATTACAAAAAAAATGATATGTAGACATAAGGGGTTTGCTTGTAAACATCACGAGTTATCACGATTTTACGAAAAAAAGTTTTGAAAAAGTTATTTTTTGCGTTTCCCTTTGTCTCGTCGTTCGTGTCTGTCGCGGGTGACCATGAACGGCCATGATCGATGACGACCAACTTTTTCAAAACTTTTTTTTCGTAAAATCGCGATAACTCGTGATGTTTATTAGCAAACCCCTTATGTCTGTATATCAAAATTTTTGTAATTGTTTGCTCTACAGCTTTGTAGAACATCGTTACACTCTAAAAAATAACCCTGCAAAATTAGAAAAAACACGAAATTTTAAAATGAAAATTTTTGTTCAAAATGAAAAAATGACCCTTCTGGGTCAATGTAGATTCGAAAAGTACATTAAATTTCCCATAAAATGACATGTTCCAAAATTTTTTACAGTCGAGTAACGGAAAATGGTAGAATTTTTTAAACTTTTTTAGTGTTTTTTCCGATGAAAAATACGTTTTTTTCGGAATTCTGAGTACGCCATCAAATCGGTCGTCTAATTTTACGTAAAAGTCCCTTTGACACCAAATTTCTATCTCATCACCGTTTCAGGCAATTTCTATCTCATCACCGTTTCAGGCTGCAAATTATTGAAAAACACCTCTTTTTTCGCATGTTCAAAAATGGAAGGGGTCGTACCGCCCCTCCGTCACGAGATATCAAAAAACGGACCTCGGATTCGTGATCAGGGACAAAAGTTACCCCTTATGACAAAGTTTCGCGCAAATCGAAGAGGGGTCGGGGCAACTGCTGTGTGAGTTGGCGGAGAATTACCCAATAAGCAAATTGAAAACACATGATAAATTGATTTACATGATACACTAGGTTCACTAGGCTGGCTCTATTCCGATTCAGAATCACAGAAAGTATATGAGAAAAAAATGCTTCAGGACTTCCAATTCAGATCTTATTGCACCCGTCGACAAAGTTGTAGGGGATTAAATTTCTTACAAGAATCTCACAGGGAAGTTTGGGCGAGACATGCGCCACCTGCTGGCAATTTTCTGAAGCGAAGTTTTTTTGCAACGTATATTTTGATTTTTTTTACGTCCTAATTTGAATTCTAAATCGATAAGTACTTTGTTGAAATTTTGGTAAACTGTACCGGATTTCAGTATAGCCATTTCTAGGTTAAATTAGTCAGCAAAATTGTCATTTTTTAAATTTGAAAAAGTGTCCATCCTTGTCCAATTTCTCAATTTGCTATTTGATATTGTTGATCCGACCTTTGGTTGCTGATCGTGTAAAGATTGAAGATTACCAAAACAATAGTTTTTTACACGTTCTACCAAAGCGTATTTCTAGAGTTTTTACATGACCTATTAAAAAAAACTCTAGATTTCTCGACTTTTTATTAATAAGGTCCTATAAACAAATGTAAACATTGAATGAATCCCTTTCACAATTTATTTCAATGCATGGGTTGGATGACTTTTAAGTAAAATTGTCTGGAGAATCGAACGCGTTTAAGTTTTTTTTACGTTTAAACCACCTTAAAAAATATAAATGATTTTGGTGTTTTTTTGGGGGTGTTGAATTTTGAAAACAAAAAAAAAATCCTTTCAAATTTGACTGTTAAGCTTAAAACCCAACCAATCTCATAGAATTAGCGTGTGTTTTTCGTTCAGTGTATTTAGTTCAGAAAGCATGACAAATTAACTACGGCTCCGAGATACAGCCAAATCTAGACAGCGAAATACAACCATTTTTTCGAAAAAGCTTACACCGTCCTCAAACGTTATTTTCGAGTGCAACTGGCTCCTTATTCACAAAAGTGGCATACATGAGTCCTTAATAACAAACAAAAAGTGTCATTGATATCGGTGGAGGTCGGGTACAACCGATTCTTTATTTGGCATGTAATAGTTTTTTTTTAATTTAAAATCAACTAAAAAATTATTTCAAACAGTATAATTCAGAAGGATTATTTTAATTATACGTTTTTATCCTCATCCTAACACTATATTGTAAAATATTTAATTGACAGGGAAACTAGCTATCTTTCCGAGTACAGCATTATGGCCAAACGTAACGTCATAAATAAATCCCATAAACTTCTTGGAGGCCACCAAATGTAACCTCACTGACTTGCCCTACAGCTGTAAAGCAACATCATTTGTGCTCGCATTCACTTTCTTCATTAGCAGTCAAAACTAACATTAATTAGCACTAACTGTGCCTAGAAGTCAACCCTACTGTCGAGAGTCCTCTTATTGCGAATCCTCGGTGTCACATCACGCGATAAAATTGCACTTAACTCAATGAAAAGCCAGCGCAAACTAATCGAACCGTCACATTTCCTTTCAACACACATCTAGGCGGCCGGCACGTACTGCACAAAGACACAAGACGTCGTCGTCGTCTTTAAGGAGTCATGCAAACGGAAAATTAAAGCAATTAAGGCTAGTGGCAGAGCAGAGGTCCTCTAGCCCGTGCCGACCCGGCTTGCCTTGCTCTTCTCAACAACTCGGCACGACTCGACACGTGAAGGACTTTACACACACACAGGCTTTTCCTTCCCCTGTCTTCAGGTCCACACCCACGTGGAGAAACCGTTCCGTCTGATCTCGATTCTCAGGATAGGCCAGCCAGGCATCGTTGTCGTTTGTTGGAACACGGAGAATATTTTCATAGTTGTTCAATAAGTGTTATTTTTAAACAAACTTTAAGTCGAACATCGAAGTGATCAAAAGTTTGAAAGATTGAAAATTTGATTGGAAACATGTGAATTTTAATAACAACTGATGTAATTGTTATCAGTTCCTGATGTGAAATTACACCTTTTTTTAATATATAATCTTTTAGATCTATTTTCTGTACATTTATCAATATTTTAAAAAAAATCAACAGCGATGCATTTTACCTTAAACCAAGACTAATAGAACTGAAAAAATACAAACAAAAAATATTTTCCAATTTAGGGGAAAAAATATAAACAATCGCATGAGCAATGAAATTTCAAACTTTTTCCGTGCAATTTCTCTATTTTACAACCTAGGCACAGACTCCATCCTCTCAAACGGGAACCTAAAGCCTGCTCCCAGCTGGGCTCAGCAGGAGTTTGCATTTGACCGAAGAGACCTAGGTCAACAAGGAGCAGCAGCGGCCATGCTGGGCGGCTGCAAAGTTGATGTTACTGGCTGGAGCCTTTCGGGCTTTTCGGAATTGACGGATGAGGATGAGAGCTGAAGGTTGGCAAAGTAAATTAATTTAAAGTGGTGTTTTACATTGGAAGCCACTTGTACAGGGAGGACGCCTGACAGGTCAAGCGAATACAGTGTCAGGATTTGGGGATAAATGATTTAGGATATTTTGTTCAGAGATGGTAGTTCGTTTTGAAACTGACATTCGAATTACAACCGTCCAAAGCATAACATCTGCGTGGAAATTACGCTGGAAGCAATTTCCATGTTTATTGGCAGCATGAATAGTTTGGCATCCAACGTGCGCTAGCACCAGTAGTTATTTACCAAACCAAACGACCAACTTTATATCCAAATACCTATTTCCTCTTTCCATTTATTGCTCAATTCGATTTGAGTCGGATGTGGTAAATTTTTGCTGAATGCTCATTTTCATTCTGGTTTCTGCCAAAGAACCTGGGGTTAAATGGTTATTTCGGCAAACAGTAAAAAAAGTCAACAACGATCATCATCAGTCAACAACAATAAAAATACAATTGACAAAATCAGCAGTAGTTTCAACCGATCAACAACAATTCAAACTTCACGACAGTCAACAAAAGATAACATTTGTCAACAACAATCAACAAGTCAACAACAGTCAACATCAGTCAACAACAATCCAAAACAATCAACATCAGTCAACATCAGTCGTCAACAATCAAAGAAAGTCAGCAACAGTCATCAACAACAGTTAACAACAGCCAACAACAATCAGCAACAATCAACAACAATCAACATCAGTCTACATCAGTCAACAAAACTCAACAACAATCAAAATCAGTCAACATCAGTTGTCAACAATCAAAGTAAGTAAACAACAGTCTACAATGATCATCAACAGTCAACAACAGTCAACAACAGTCAACAACAGTCAACAACAGTCAACAACAGTCAACAACAGTCAACAACAGTCAACAACAGTCAACAACAGTCAACAACAGTCAACAACAGTCAACAACAGTCAACAACAGTCAACAACAGTCAACAACATTCAACAACAGACAACAACAGTCAACAACAGTCAGCAACAGTCAACAACAAACAATGATAGGCAATACCAATCAACAACAATCAACATCAGTCAGGAGTGTAGCCAGAATTTTGGTTCGGGAGGGGGCTGGAAGAAGAAATTTTCTTCTTCTTTACTTCTTCTTTCCTCTCTCCCATATGTCTTCCAAAAACTTCGGAGGGAGGGGGGGGCTTCAGCCCGAAGCCCACCCCCTGGCTACGCGCCTGACATCAGTTAACATCAGTCAACAACAGACACCATCAGTCAACAACAGTCAACAAAAGTCAACAACAATCAACAAAAGTCAATATCGATCAACATCGAAGAATAGCAGTCAACAACAATCAACAACAGCCAACAACAATCAACAACAATCAGCATCAGTCAACAACAGTCAACAACAGTCAGCAACAGTCGGCAACAGTCAACAAAAATCAACAGTAGTCAACAACAGTCAGCAACAATCAACATCTGTCAACATCAGTCAACATCAGACAACATTAGTTAACAACAATCAACAACAATCAACAACAATCAACAACAATCAACAACAATCAACAACAATCAACAACAATCAACAACAATCAACAAGTCAACAACAGTCAACATCAGTAAACAACAATCAACATCAATCAACATCAGTCAACATCAGTCGTCAACAATCAAAGAAAGACAACAACAGTCAACAACATAACTCAACAACAGCTAACAACAACCAACAACAATCAGCAACAATCAACAACAATCAACATTAGTCAACAACAGTCAACAAAAATCAACAACAATCAAAATCAGTCAACATCACCTGTCAACAATCAAAGAAAGTCAACAACAGTCAACAACAGTCAACAACAGTCAACAACAATCAACAACAATCAGCAACAGTCCCAACAATAATAATCAACAAACCAACAACAACCAAAAACAGACAAGCTGCAGTCAAGTTGCAGTTAGGTTGCAATTATGTCGCAGTCAGATGTTGTCAAGTTACATAAAGCCAAGCCACAGTCAGGGCCACTCAACCCCATCCTGCCCACAGTACGAAATTTCCGCACCGGTTCGCACACGTGCAAATTTATGCAAAAATATGCTGACCCACTGAGAACGGATGAATGAATGGATGAATGGACAGGGTTCAGCGGTGGAGCTTTACGCTGTACAAAAGAAAAAAAAGGGAGAAAGCTTTTCCTTCTGAGCAGCTCTGGGGAAATACACCAAATCCTAGCCAAACAAAGAAGCGGTGCCAAAAACGTTTTCCCATTCTGCAGTTATTATTTTCTTTTTTGCGACAAAGGCATTTCTTTTCTTCACTATCAGTTGGGGTAACGTTGAACAGGGTAGGTATTGCTTGAAATTGTTTGGATCTTTAAGCTTCTCCAACATCGGTTAACGGTAACAGTTGGCCTCGTCAGGACGAACGACAAGATAGTCCTTGTTTTCGTGAGTTAAAATGTTCAGTGCTTTCGTAATTTTTTGTAATATGAAAATGTGTTGAATTTTAAGCGTAGTTTATTCAGGGTTTCATCATTTGCATTGTTTTGCAAACGATTTTGCCTTCCCCCAAACATCAAACCCCCTACAAACCCTTACTACAACATTCCCAAATATTCCCAAAGGCCCAAATTTCCTCCCCCATCACGCCTACACCAAAAAATCCAGCCGAAAAATTCCTAGCCAAAACCCACTCCACTTTTCATGTCATGTCATGTGATTCCTCCGCCATCACTACTGGTTGACATTTTGTAAGGACCCTCCTCCTCCGAAACGAAAATGCGAAAATATTTCAGATTGAATTTATTTGTTTGTTTACGGGAGGAAATTTGATTACATTTCTTGCTCGTCACGTCAGGGCAAGTTTGGTGGCAGCGTTGAGGTGGAATTTTTGCTTGTTTTTTTCCTGTTCGTTTTCGGTTCAGGAAGTTCAAGCAGATGTGCATACGTTTACAATGATTTTGGGAATGGATGTAAACCACGGCAGGAATGATGTTATTTTGAGGATGTGGCTTGCTGATTTGTGGATTACCTACTTGGTGGATTTGCTTAAGGACAGTGTGTGGGATTTGGCTTCTTTTAGTTTGCAGGGAAAATAAGAATGATTAAATGGCAGGAAAAAATTTCTCTAAATGAGGAAAGTTATATCGATTCTTACGTTGGTTTTGTATAGTTACCAAAAAACCCAAAAACAATATTCGTTTGATTTGGATAGAAAAAAAAAACAAAGAGAGAACAAACTTTGCAAACATTCCTTGAATTATTTTAATTTTGAATTGAATAAATTTTTTTTTTATTTTTTTTTTCAATTGCAATGAAATACCCTGTTTCATCAATTTCAAAAATCATTAAAACGTTGATCAATGCAATAATTTTGATTGGCCTTCGAACACAAAAATTCCAACTTTGAATAAAAGCCTAATTGTTTTTTATTCAATGTTATTTCTTATTAATACATATCTAATTGGAGATCATGAAAAAAATCGAAAGGCTTAAAAAAAACTTAAGATGGAAACACAAGTCTTATTAACTGAAAATTCGATAAAAATATTTTGAATTATTGGGATACTCAAATGTGTAGTTCCGCAAAATCGTTAATTTCTTTAATATTTAAATTTAAATTTTTAAGCATCAGCATTGGTCAGAGTCGAGAAACAAAAACATTGAAAAATATTTGCAACGGCATTATTTCTTGAAATAAATGTTTCAATTAAATCATTAATTCTGAAATATAAAAATGTAATAATAAATAGATAACAATTACATTTTGAGATTGTTCGACTTATTTGGAACAAAAACATTGACATACATGCCGATGCAATTTTTTAAAAGTTTTTCCCTTGCGATTATTACCTATTTTAACATGTATGAAATGATTTAATATTTGTTTATGCAACAAGTTGCAAAAAGAGTTTTTTTTTCAGCGCGAGTCGTACATTTATCCAAAAAAGTTCAGCGAGTTTGGCAAAGAGTTCCATACCACATTTTTCAATTCCGAAAAAAACCCTTTGAACAGAATTATAGGACAAATATCCATGAATTTAAAATGTATTTTTTCCAAGGTGTTTCTATTTCATTCTGTTATTTTTTGATGGAGAAAAGTAGGTTGTTTCGTCGTTCGAGAATAACAGGAAATGTAAGCACTTTCACGATGGAATTTCCAAAAAAGTATTTTGAGCTTCAGTGAATTTTCAATGTTCAGTACCGAAATAAGATTTTTTTCTGCAAAAAAAATATTTCCGTTGAAGCTTAGCATTTTTCATGCCTTTTTGCTTTTAATGGTTGGAATTCTGGCATGGAATTTAAATATTTTATTTTTATAATTTTTGATACTCAATATTTTTGTTTGAAAAATAAGCTTTGGTTAGATCATGTCATGAATAATACAATTTGGAGTAAACAGCTTGTTATAACACTTTTTTTCAGTCTAATAAAAAAATTCAAGACAGCAGAGAAGGAAAACAAAAAGCTGGTTGAGCTATTTTATTTCTCAGTCTTTGTAAAATTTATTTAAAATAGAGATGTGAAGTTGCCTAAAACGTAACAAAAAGTAAACGAAATATCGGTTACAAATGATTTGTGTTTATTGAATTTGGTTTCAATTTTAAAAATGTTGTTAGCCTTTTTAAACCTTTTTTGAAGCATTAAAATATCCCCAATTTAACGAAAAAAATATGTTTCTCTTATTTTACTGATTCAACTTTTGGTGATCGAATAGGTTGTGTTTAGGTTTTAAGATATTTTTGGTCAGTACTTTGAAGTACTTTGTTCAAAAGGTATTTTAGAAAATAAAATTTCTTAAATCTTAGTGAAAGATGGCTAAATCGTACATTATGTTAATGAAAATTCTGCTAAATTTCACAAAATTGAGCTCATAACTTTTATTGTCATGGATATTTTGAGTAAATTGGTAATTTTCTGAATCTCCAACAATTGCAAATTTTTCCATGAACTATTCTGTACACCAGGGGTGATCAAAGTATGGCCCGCTAGATCATTTTTTGTGTCCCGCGGACCCATTTAAAATGGCTCTTTAACGCATCTTTAAGTGATTTTATGCAGTATGGCCTATAAAAAAATGCGACATTGTTATTAGGTGAAAATCGCGACTATTTTTACTATTTATGTAGCATGTGTAGTTGTGTACATGTTAAATAGGTTCAAAACAAACAATGAATGCCTTTTAAACCATTCCCTTAGCATAAAATAAGTTACAGCTCATTGAAATTTATAATTTTTCAATTTGCTCTACGCCCAGGCCATATAAAGATAAACATACTTTTTTCATGTTGGTCGATGTGGATAGCCTATTTGGTATTTTTATGGACTGAAAAGTATACAGTAGTATTTTGGGCAGCTCGTTTGGAGCGTTCCGCTCCTGGGAAATCGGCAAGCATCTTCAACGAATTTAATTTTGGTCGAGTTTAGATTTTATTTAAAACCATGCTCGTTCGGTTTCCTTCCTCAAATTTGAAGCCCTTCGTCCAATTTCAAAGAATGGTGCCATAATTTATCTTTTAAGCAATTGGTTTGCATCGGTTCTTGGAAGCTTTTTGATGCTGTTGTGGTTGCGGTTTGTTTTTCGACTTGATTTGTATTTCTTTTTTTTTTCTAACTTGGTTTGGATTCGTCATGAGTTTTGTTCTGAGAATGAGTCTTGCTGATTTATTTTTTTGAAAAAAGGAAGTAACAGCAGATGAAGTTTGATGTTTTGTTCCATATTATAGCCCTAAGAATTAAGCTTTTTTGTAGTAAAAATAATCAGTTGCTTCTTCTTGGTTGTCAACGGCAGGCACTGTCATTGCAGTGTACTCTTCCTGAGCATGCCCTTCTTTAATCATGGGGAGTCAGTTTGGGTGGTTTCTCTGAACCCCTTCACTAGTGACCAAACAATGTGCAGCAAAAATAGCTTCCGAAATAGGTCAGGAAGCTTGCTGTCCAAAGTCAGGGCACAGATGCAAATAAGCCTCCGGCAAATGGTCCACTTTGAAGATGACTGTCTGTTCTCCGCAGACTCCGCATGCTGTGGCACCAGTCCTATTGCTAGGGGGCTTTTAATTTTTGCCCTCGCCCCACACAAGCTTTGACTCGAAAAAAGGAGCAGCAGTATCTTTTTTTTAAGTGAGCAGAAAACACACAAAATATCTCCAAACGGAACACCATGATGTACCCGCGGTTAAGATGGCAGCAAACGGAAATAATAACATAATTATCTCCCAATGAAGAAGTGCTTCTTGTTTACTTGAGCACTTGGGCGAAAAAAGCAATTACTTTCGCCGGGGCCTGGGCTCCGAAATAATGCCAACAGAACGATGGAGCATGGAGCAAATAAGCTGGCGGTGGCAGCCTCAACCAACGCGGATGTTATGGTTCATAAATTTGAGTTGCATCCCGGCGACTCGACTGCGAAGGAGGAGGTTGGACTTTGGTCGGAAATAATAGCTTAGAATTGTGGTGCACTTAAGTGGAATACTTTCATGTTAGAAAAGCTAGGTAATTTTTAGTTTTAATCTGACAACGATATCAAAAGACTTTGTAACAATAAGATAATAATTATTATTTTTTCAGAATTTCTCAAAATGGTTTTAAGATTTTCATGAACTTTTAAATTGACATGGTAAGTTTGAAAAAAAAACTCTTGTTTTTAAGGTAAAAAATGTCAATTGTCTGCATTAATTCTTGCGTTTCAAGTCCTTCAACAACAAAATCCTTGTGATACCTGCTCCACAATGTTGTCGGAAGATATTTAGTAACGCCTCGTTGCTATAATTACAAGCATCATTATTTCTCCCACTCGCCACAGCACCGTTCTGTCGGCAGCTCTTGATGGGAAGCGGTATTAATTTGCAACATCATTATAACTGCATGCTTTTTCGAGCAGCAATGTGCTACATTAAACGGGACCTTCATCATTAATGAGTTTGTTTTTGTGGAGAACATCAGAAAGCATAACTGATTTTCTTCATTATATTTCGGCATAAAAAAAAAGAAACAGCAGTGTAGTTCAATAGGTATAAATTTTAAGTTTAAACATCTTAATTCAACACTAAGTGTAAACAATAAGTTTCAAGTTAGGTTTTCGGCAAACATCTCGAAAAACAAGTTCACAGAAGTTCTATTTCGCAAAATTGAACAACTGCCGCTCTAATCTAGTCTAAAATGCGGATTTTCTAGATTTTTCTGGAACAAATTTCTAAATTTTATAGGTTTTTCTGATAGTTCTCATAAATTCGATCATAACTGCCTCATCACCTCAAAATTGATGAAATTACATATGGGACGGACTTGTTTCAAGCGGCAGGACACGTAATATACATTTTTGCTTTTAGACATGATCCACAACTTTGTTCTGCGTAAACATGACCTAGGGGAAATTCTCGTATGTTTGGCAGGTTAAGCACTCGCTCCTAACTGCATCCAATTTGCTGATTTTCACTATTTAAACAATTAATTTTGCCAAACTTTTGATAGAAACTTGCTTGCTCACTTCTTATTGAGCTATTTATCACTCGAGTTCAGTTGAAAACGCTTTAAATTAGCTTAAATTGAATGTCAAAGTTCTGACCTGCCAACATTAGAGGCACGCTGGAATTAGATGCTGTTCCCCTACTTTTGGTGAAATTTTGTCATTAAAAACTCATAAGAATATGCAATGGAAAACTTACTTTTGACAGTTAGGCAAAGGCGTCTTCGGCAAAGTTGTTGGGCAGAAGATTTCAACAAACGTTATCGAAAACACCAATGTGCTATCTCATAATGAAATAGCAGTTTTGAGATCTTTTGCCTTCCTCACCTTACTGAGAAAGGCAATAAAATCACTCGAAAAAGAAGTCCCTTAATTCGACCTCCTAGACCCAACTTCACATATTCATATCGACTCAGAATAAATTCAGAACAAATTCCTAGCTGAGTGTTCTTTTAGGTAAAATAGTTTTAGTCTCATTCTATTCATCTTGGCCGTCTAAAATTTATGAAGTTTAGTGAAGTACTTCAAAAGTAATGCTAATAAAGCGATTTTGACATAACCCGTCATGTTAAATATCTTTAGAAATGTATTTAAAACACGGTGCTCAAAATACCGTTATAATGAAAAAAATATGCAATCCGAGATTTTGGGGTCTATCGATTACACTAACGCCATATGGCACCTCTGTGCAAAAAATAAAAACATTCGCTGATGTAGTTTTCGAGATACAGCCCTTTTAAGATGTTACATCCGATTGTCAATAAGAAAACCAAAACAATCTATACAATTTGAGCATTTCAAAGGATATGCACTTCGAGATAATGATGTTTTTTGCTTCACATGACTCTCAAGTATTTCTGGTCAAAGTTTCGGAAAATTTGCTGATGTAGTTCTCGAGATACAGCTATTTTAAAATGTGATTCCCGATTTTTTCTATGAAAATCTATAAAATGAATACAATTTCAGCACTTTTAAGAATATGCATTTCGAGATAATGACAAATTTGGCTTCATATGACTGTCAAGTATCGCTGGGCAAAGTTTTGGAAAGTTTGCATTACTTTTTCTATAAAAATCTATAAAATCAATACAATTTCAGCACTTTAAAGAATATGCAATTTGAGATACCGTAAACTGGGGTGACTTTGATAGCCCGGGGTGACTTTGATAGGTTTTTCAAATGCCCGTCAAATTAATATCTAAACATTTTTGAGAATTTTGAGTATGCAAACATTAAGGGATAGCTTATTATCGAACATATATGCAAAAATATGACTGTTACATTGGATGTATAAAAATTAGTGGCCAAATCAAATTTCTATCAATGTCACCCCGGGCTATCAAAGTCACCCCAGTTTACGGTAATGATGTCAAATTTCAATAAGAAAATCAAAGCAATCTATTCACTTTTAGCATTTCAAAGAATATGCATATCGAGATAATGACAAATTTTGCTTCATTTGACTTTCAAGTATCTCTGGGCAAAGTTTCGAAAAGTTTGCTGATGTAGTTCTTGAGGTACAGCCATTGTATAATGTTATTTCCGACTTTTTCTATGAAAATCTATAAAATGAATACAATTTCAGCATTTTAAAAAAATATGCAATTCTAGATAATGATGTTTTTTGCTTCATATGACTGTCAAGTATTTCTGGGCAAAGTTTCGGAAGGATTGCTGATGTAGTTCTCGAGATACAGCCATTTTAAAATGTGATTCCCGTCTTTTTCTATGAAAATCTAAACAGTCGACTCGCTGGCTGTCGATCTTCTCGATATCAATATTGCTCCATCTATCGATGAATTCTTCAGTCCCTTCAAACTGCATGCTTCGATTGGCTTTATTCCTCGATATTTTCTCTTGCTTGAAGGATCTCTTCCTCGACGGTCCCTTGGATTGTGTTTGCTTTAAAAATCTCTTCCGGTTGTCAATATTGTCACTATCTCATGGCTTGCATAGACATTTTTGTTTGCGAAACGAAGCTTTGAAGGGTGTTTGACATTAGTTTGTTTTTGTTTGCTGGACGTTGCCATGATTCTCTCCCATAACTGGGTACCAAGAAAAACATATTTGCAATCGAGTCTTCATTTGGCATCGTTCTATAAACTGATGATTCTCTTCCTCGATGGTCCCTTGGATATTAACAACCAGAGAGTCGACTGTAAAATGCAAGGGCAATTCAGTGAGAAACTCTGGGAGTAACTCCGAGTTTCTCAGCTTCCTCAGCTTGCTCCAGAGAAAATTGAATTCCCACCCGCCTACAGACACCTTGATCTTAGAAATGTCACTGTCAGGAAATGTTTGCAAACAGCAACAGAAATGACAAGCAATCAGCAGAAAATTTTGGTGAATCCGGTGATTCGTTTGGAGACGGATCGATTTTTGGAAGCGATTTTCTCTCTTTTGGAAGCCTTTGTAATAAGTTTCCAGTTGAATTTGGAGGCCCCAACTGAGCTGGAGGAGTATGATGTAAAAGTGATTGAGTTGCAGCCTGATTCTATCCGGAGCGGTACCGGACTAACGCTGAACCAGATTCTGTTGATGACTATATTGCCATCAGTTGCTGAACTACTTTCATCGATTCTCCCCCATAGCTGCATTCAAAAAAAGCGACAAATTTCTTCACACTTTCCTTTATTTGAATCAGGACCCAGTTACGCCTACCGATCCTTCCCCATAAAAACTCATCCCCCAAATGTGTTAGGATTTTATAAAATTAATTTTATTTTTTCACAATAACATAACATGCTTTAAGTGTGGTTCCTTTGGTAGCCTGGAGAATCAGAATTCCATGAAGTTCAGGGCTGGATTTGAACCGCTTGTTGGAGGAAACGATGAGGAGCTTGGAGTGCCGATGGTTTAGGCGGTGGCCAAATTGGAAATCTGTTCCTACATGGCTAGGAAACGACGTCTTGCTGAATATTGGGCTTGCGTAATGGGAAGGAAAGTTCCGGTTGCCAAATGTTATACAGGCGGTTGTCTCGGTAGCTACCACCGGTTATTCCGGAAGCCCACATTGCCGGACACACGATTTTCGCTACTCTTCCTAATTCAGCACACGGACACGGCACTGTTTAGGGATCGGGTTGCGTCGTTTGGGCAGCGGCATTATTCACAGCTTGAATCGGTCATGGAGGGATAGGTTGCGGACGGAAGTATTTTCCTTGGCACGCTTCTGTCATCTGGTTTCGGCAATAGCTTCCTTGGTCAGGTGGAGACGGTTAACCGGTTACTGCCGTCCGAGCACACCAGACAACAAGGCGTCCTTTTTGATTGCGACCGCGCACTTGACCACGTATCCAGTCTCTGCAAAACGTAAGAAATTAGTTTGGACCAAAGATTCCCTTTACCGGCCATTTTTTTTGCGTTTTTGTCGTACCGAACGGACCGATTCTCCCACAGCCAGTTTTCAAAACAAATCACAGCCTAGCAACGGCCTCTTGTTATTTTTTCCAAACACAAGGTTGAACTATGTAGGTGGGAATGGTGAAAAATAACCAGAGCAACTCGGAGGAAGATTGAGAAACTCTCGTTACTCTGGGAAAAATTGAGGAACTCTTTTACTCACCGAAATGCCCTTGGTAAAATGAATACAATTTCAGCACTTTAAAAAATATGCAATTCTAGATAATGATGTTTTATGCTTCAAATGACTGTCAAGTATCTCTGGGCAAGGTTTGCTGATGTAGTTCTCGAGATACAGCCATTTTAAAATGTTATTTCCGACTTTTTGAAAGAAAATCTTTTAAATCTTTAAGCACTTTAAGGAATATGCATTTCGAGATAATGATGAATTTGCTTCATATGACTGTCAATTATTTCTGGGCATAGTTTCGGAAAGATTGTGATGTAGTCCTCGAGATACGGCCATTTTTTTATCAATACGCTTTAATTTTAAAATTTCAAATTTTGGAACTTACGCGGAAAA
Organism: Culex pipiens pallens; assembly: GCF_016801865.2. Classification (NCBI taxonomy): domain Eukaryota; kingdom Metazoa; phylum Arthropoda; class Insecta; order Diptera; family Culicidae; genus Culex; species Culex pipiens. The sequence goes on from NC_068938.1 coordinate 86,991,404, forward strand.
GAGGGTCTTCGCAAAATCAGCACTGATATTTTCCTGGTATGATTTTGCTAATATTTGCCAAAAATTTCGCTAATCCATCGAAAATTTTCGCTAAAACTAGCAGCCGGGCGAAATCAAAAATAACAATCCGCTGAATCAGTGGATTTTTACCCAAAACCAGCAGAACAGTCTTCTAGCTCATTTTGACACAATTGACTGCTGCCGAGATATGAACCTGACGTCAGCGAATCGAAACAAAATAAAAAAATATATAGAAAAAAATTACAGGCCATGGTATGGTACATTTGAATGAAAAAAAAATGTTTTGAAATTCAGTTGTTTTGCATTCATTAGCTTTCAAAAATTCTAAATAGTGATGATTTTTTTTTTCGCCGAATAAAAATTTGTTTGTGGTACTGTACATTGAAAGTCCACAAAAATTGAAAATATTTTTGATCGTTCCCACGCACACACATGCATTTCAAATTGTTTTTATTTTTTTAGAATTCTACATATTTCCATTACCATTTTGATGATTTACAGAAAAAGTAAACGGGCTTCGATAGAAAAATTATTAAAATATTTACAATTTTCAATTTTCTAAAATGCTATGGAAAGAAGAACTCTTTTTTTTAGAAATGAAGGATTTGGTGATTTGACTTGTTCTATGTTTTTAAACTAACATTCCCAATATTTCATGTAAAAATAAGTATGCAGTGATTTTTGTTACGTACCAGATTATGTCATGACACACTTCGTTGCGAATGAAAAGCTCTAGATTTACTACTTCAAATAAAAAAAATAAAGCAAAACATAAGTTGCTCACAATGCAATAAATAATAAATTTGGGTGGTTAAGTGTTGTTAACAACTTGTGTCTATTTTTAGATTTTTTTTTATTATTTCATTGAAATTTGAGCTCATCAGGTCAATGAGGGCATCAGGCCTCGTTGATCTACTTCGTTTGAACCATGTAAACTTGTTCATCGAATAAAATTTGATTACAATGCAGATCAAAGGATATCTCAAGTACTTCAGTACACGAATTCTTAAAGTTACGTACATAATAAAACTGAAATAAATACTGTTTCTGGATGTTCTGAATATTGACATAACATTATTGTATGGAATTCTGCCTACCTTCAGTGACGTGATGGGATCAAGGGCGTCTATGTGAAGTGTTCTTTAGACCCTTTAAATTTATGCACGTACAGATTACGGAGCAAAAGATGATCGAATTGTTCACCAAGTGCTCTCATGTTTTTCAGGATCAAGTTGCCCACATACAAACAATATTTGTGTATGGAACACTGCTAAAATTTAATGTTTTAGCTAAATAAAAAGCTTAGAGAAAATTACTATCGGGTCCTTCGTTTATTTCAAGTCACAGCCATATTAATTTTCCCTTTCATTCTCCCAACGCAACTCTTTCGACAGTCACTTTCCATTCAATTATTTCGGTTGTCTTTTTCGCCATGGAGGGGAAGGAGGGCGGAAGTGTTGCCCCATAACAGTCGCGCCCAGTGGGGTGTCAAATGGTTCTTTGAAATAGCGCCATTCCTTCTCCTTCTCTCGGCCATCGGGGAAAACGTGCGATAAGAGTCGTCAAGTTTCACTGAATTTTCCATTTTTCCTTTCTTCGCTCGTGCCACGACCGTCGATGTAAGATTAGCGCGCTCAGTTAATTAACTAATTTGGACTAATTTTGCAATTACGCGACAACGACAGCACGTTTCCGAAGCTTGTGCGATTTAATCGGGGTTTTTCTTCGTTATTGCTCGAAATCTGTAGTGCATCCGTTTCGCGAACTTTGGAAATATATTATTTATGGAATAAAAGATATTTTCTAAAAACTTACATCGGAATCCTTGAAGTTTAGTGTGTTTGTGCGACCGAAAACGAGAGAAAGAAGAAGAAGAACATTTTGGCTTGTTTACAAATTTGTGGTTGTTGCTGTTTGGGCATTCTCTACATTGGCTAAATATAATTCGTTACTTTTAACTATGTTTTTTATTCACGTGGAACAACTACTACTGAACACGCGTCACCAACGCACGGCGACTCAACCTTGGCATGCAAAAAGAAAAAAAAGGTAAAGGGGAAACACTCTATACACACAAACCATAATACCGGTACCGCTAAAGGGGTGAAAATTTAAAATTCATGGAATTTTCTATTCACAGGAAGTGGAACGGAATTACTTTTTTTTCTCTGCAGTACGAGTGCAAGCTACAGGGATTTGAGGTAATCCCAAAAGGTGGAGAGTTGGTTTAGAAAACTTTGAGACTAACTGAAAAGTTTAAAGAAGAATTGCATGCATTGTAGTATTGGTTAAGTCGATATTATTTCAAAAACAGTTTAAAGTAATAGACATAGTTTTGGTTTTGTGATTTTGATGGGTTTTAGTTTGTTTGTTTAAAATTTATTTTGAAATTCACTTCTATTCATTTCATTTAACAAGTGGAACTGTCAACCGTGATTGGTTAAAAATGAAAAATAAGTTAATGTAACAAAAATCTTTTTAAAATGTTAAATACAAATGTAGTTTCAATGATCATCCCAGTAAGATTTTTGTATATTATTATATTGGTTATTCTAGGGTTGATCACCTGACTTCTCAAATCATGTTGTATTTTTTTTCAAAAAGTTTTTGAAGTTTCACAACAATTCCCATTGGCTTTCATAAAAGTTTAATAACAAAGTGCATTGAAAAAGCCAAATGTTTACAAATAAATAAGTTAAAACTATTCTGTATAATGTTGAAATCCATCCAAATATTCAAATGTTCCCATAAAATGCAAACAGCATCCAATAAAATAAAGCTCTCAAAATGTTTGCTCCCCATTAATCACCGATTAAGGGCGCAATCCAGCAAACACGCCACACCAGAGAGAGCGGAGATAATTCGTCGGTAATTATTTCAGCGATAATTATAATTAATTATCAGCCCCACCCCACCTTCCTCAACCAACTTTCAATTTGTGATTTCCACCGTAAGATTAAAAATGGTAATTAAATGCATTTCGAGCTCGGCAAATGCGAAAAAAATCCTCGCTCATGATTCACTGATTTTGCTTAATTTGCTCAGTGTTTGTTTTATCGCCGCCAAAAAAAAGTTTCATCCCCTCCACAAATCCAATCAACTAACGCGTGCACACGGGGGAGGAATTTGATTAAGCTCTCAGGGTCGATTGAAAATGTTTCTGCTCTCCCCCCTCGCTCACGTGTGATTGAGCCCACGTGGATGTCACTGCAAAAAAAAAACGAGAGCACGTGATTTCGGCTTGGCTGGGATTGAAGAACAACAAAACCGATTTCAGGTTTTGACATTTAATTTAAATGGGGGCGTCCCAGCGAATTGACGCAGGTGAAGTTTAATTGCGAAAATATCTACTGATGGGTTCTGTCGGCGCGCTGTCCGGATTGATTATGGTTTGTTGTTTCGGGAAATATAAGTGACGCGCCGAGTGATTAAAGATAATATTTGAATAGCAGGTGATTTGTGTTGCGTGTCAATATAATGTTCCGATCACTTTTCTGGGAAATCAGGTGAAAAGTTGGGGTTGAATGATGTATTGTCACACTAGAATGTAACAAAACGAGTTAAATGTGCGGGCATTTAGAGCATATTCGCTTAGGTGTTCTGAGCTTGTATCATAAATTAGAGCATGATACTTGGCTGCAGACGTTCGAAGGCTGAATTATGGGACCATCCAAACCTCGTTGACAGCCTATTCCACTTCCACCGACCATTGATTCTACCGAAGCAGGCTAGATCTTGTATTTTGTTTTAAAGTTACTTCCCCATTAGACGGAAGGCGTGGCCAGACAAATTTTGTCTGGAAACTGCCAATCGGGGTCGACTATGACCCTGGCCAAATGATCAAATTATGTTTTTTTTTATTTTTCAGTAATTAAATTCTTCCCTAATTCTAGAATTCCAAGGTACCAGATTATCCTTTTTAAATTCAAGTGGTTATGTTTTTTTAGAAGCCGCTTATTTTCGTTTCGTGGCTCTTTTGAACGGCTCATTCGCTAATTTTAAAAATTTTGATGAATAGACTTTTGTAAAAAATGGCTTGATTTTTGCCTTCCTCACTGAGGTAAGGCTATAATCCTGCTCTAAAAATGAACTTTTATTAAAAGCTCGAATCGACTCAGAATCGAAAACTGAACAAATGACTGTGTGTGTGTATGTGTGTGTATGTATGCATGTGACCAAAATTCTCACTGTGTTTTCTCAGCACTGGCTGAACCGATTTTGACCAAACCAGTTGGAATCGACTTGGTACAGGGTCCCATACATCGCTATTGAATTGTTTGAAGTTTCGATAACTAGTTCATAAGCTATGTATAAAAATGTGTTTTCACATATATCCGGATCTCATTTATATGCATGTAAACGATGTCCGGTTCCATCACCCGACCCATCGTTGGTTAGGTAATCAAGAGACCTTTCCAATGAGTCCACCACATTGAAGATCTGGCAACCCTGTCTCAAGTTGTGGCCACTTAAATGATATTTATGTACTTTTTTGAAGCCGGATCTCAATTAAATGTATGCAAACGATGTCCGGATCCATCACCCGACCCATCGTTTATTAGGAAATCGAGAGACCTTTCCAACGACACAACATTGAAGTTCTGGCAACCCTGTCTCGAGTTATGACGACTTAAGTTATATCTGTGTACTTATTTTTCTGGATCTAAAAAAATAGCTGAAATATGTGTCCAAACCACTAATATTACCCATTGTTGGTAAAAAGTGAAGACGTTTGAATGATTGTTTCAAATAATAAGCATAAATTTTGGGGAAAATTTCATTTGATTTTACAAAATTGCTTTTATTTCTGCTAAAACAACACAAACGCAAAGCATCGGCATTTTGCAAGCATTGCAGAATTTGAAATGACGTGTTCAGCTTTCAATGACACATATTTATTTATTCAATTAAGTAACAAAATTAATGCCGGGACCGTGGTGTAGGGGCAGGCGTGGTTACCTCTCACCCAGTCGGCCTGGGTTTGATCCCAGAAGGTCCCGGTGGCAAATTTTGAGAAGAGATTTGTCTGATCACGTCTTCCGTCGGACTGGGAAGTAAATGTTGGTCCCGGTCAAACTAGAGGTTAGGTCGTTAGCTCAGTCCAGCTTAGGTTTAAAAAGAGGTTTGCAATTGCCTCAACAATCAATCCTACGGACACCTAGTTTCGAGCAGGAATCTCGCAATCGAGAACGCCAAGGCAATGCTGTAGAGCGAATAATTTGATTTTGAAGTAACAAAATTAATACAACGACTTGCAGGAAATTCAATGAATTGTATTTATAAACATGTTTAAAAAAATTATATCTTTGATCGGTTCTTTAAAAAGCGGAGTTTTAAAAGGAACCATGGTTCTTTTTTTTTGAGTCATGGTTCGTTCGCTCTTTTAAGTGAACCGGCTCTTTGAGCGGCTCGATCTTTTTTGCCCACCTCTAATGTAAGATAATAAAAGCAGAATATATAATGAAAGCATAAATAGTTCTGTGAATACAAAGATACAAGTTGTTCCTTTTAATTCAGCTGTATATTTTAATATCTTGACAGATACGTATTTCGTCTACTACACCCAGAACTGGGTATCGGCATACGAGAGGATAAAGAGCCCGGTTCGGTAGTAAAATGGTACTGTGTGTGGACGGAGAGGATAAATCCCGAAATTAGTGAGAGTGGGTCATTTTCCAAAAAAGTTTATCGATCAAAAAAAAAAAAAAAAAAACAACCGGTGCCGAGACTTGAACCCTTCGGCATTTTGTACCGTGCCTTTGCCGTATGGGCCACCATGGTTCGGTGACTAAGTGGCGGTCATTTGTCCATATAAGCCACTCAATAGGATGAACTGTTTCAATGAACGAATGAACACGCGAGAGATCTTTACTCTCGCAAAATAGTACTTTCCTCATGTTTCTTTTCGGGAGGACTATCCCCTCGGCCTTTAACTTTGGGTGTATCAGTGTTCTGTTCTCGAATTCACGGGAAATTTGAAATTTACTAAAAATTATTCTGATTCCACTTCTGGTTAATATTAGCTTAGCTTAGCTTAGCTTGGTTGACCGTACTCTAGCCGAGCATAAAGCTCGCAATAGCTAGGTTGGCGCCGACAAGAAAAATAAATGCGTCAGGAATGTGCCGAATGACACATCACCATTCATTTGTCCTTTTGGTCGACTCCTCACGATCAACGGGGGAGGTGGGAGGGATTTGATGATTGGATATCCTATAGAGATGCCTAAGAACTTAGACGACCTCCAAGATATCCGGATTTGAAAGGGGAAAGGGTTCGATGGGAAACTGATCCCACTTCTGGTTAATATTGTGCAACAAAATGGTATAGAACAGCAACTTTAATGGTCAAATGAGTTTGAGTATCAGTTCATGGCATGCTAGTAAAAAAATCATGCAACAATAAGAAAATATTTTGATGTTTGATTTTTTTGGATTTTTGAACCATAAAATTGCCTTTATATTTGTCTCTATGACCAATTGGAATAAAATTTGAGAGAATATGTTTGAGAATAACATTGACTGATAAAGTTAAAATGAATAAAAATCATGCAGAAATCATGTTTTTCATGGCAAATAACTTCTTCAGAACATGTCTCATTAGTTTAAGCTTATGAATAAATAGCTGATCATTGAATTTACCTTGAAAATCAAACTGCTCGTGCTTTTTCACTTCAAACACTATTTTGTGATATCATAACACAATGTTTTCAAATATTTGAGTTTTTGAAATAACCGTCATATGATACGGAGCTGTTTTAATTTTTTATGGTTTTAATCATGGTATTTTTTGTTACATGGTATTTGAAGAATGACTTAGCTTAACAGATTTTTCATAGTGCAAAACATGGATTCAATTGAACGACAGTTGTTTTTGATATTTAACACCCTTCGTAGCTGCAGTGCTCCAAACTGTAATTTTCGAATATCATTAAACAAATTCTATTTGCAAATCCCTCTTTGAAAAGTTTATGATATCAATTCAATTTTAATCCAGTTGGTTTGAAAATCTCAATTTTGATCTTCGCCAGAAGGGGTTATGATCTTATTAAAAATTAAATAGCAATAAAATTCTTTGAAAAAAGTTACTAAAAATTAAAATGATTACATTCATTCCTAACAACTTTAACTTTTGGTAGTAACTTTTGCTGCCCAACAAATAAGACAGATCTTTTCCCAGTTGTGAATGCTTCAAAAATGAATATTTTCTGAAATAAACCTTGACACGAAATTATCAGACGTGCTGATTTATTATTTTTTGTAGCTTGAAATGAATAAAATCACGTTAGGTTGTCTCATAAATACATTTTGTTAATTTTCAAATTATTAAAGCCCAAAAGTTAGGGAAATATATTCTTCCGTTTGAATTTTTTTTGGAAATTTGACGCTCTAATTATGAGCTATCTTTAAATTTTCAACATTGACAATGTTGATTTACTTGTGAATAGTTATATTATATCGTCGTATTTGTGCTATCTTGTCACACGTGCATTTTGCACCAAGTTGAGATAAGAATGCCACAGCTGTGAATACCTCACCTTTTGACCTTCACAGATTCCCAAAACTTGATTTCAATCCTGAGATATCGCGCTTCATATGAAAGACGTTTCAATCTTGTCGTGCTATTTTAACACACCCTGAAAATTGCTGTAGGCGCGACAACTGGCCAAAGGGATTTCAGGTCAGAACGCGTTTGACACACGTACATGCCCGACTTTCGTAAACCCTCCGGTAACTAAATTCAACAAAATTTCAGGACAATGCACAGAGCGGTCGATTAAACAAAACGTGTTTGATATTGTTTACATTGCGTGCTCTCATTTTGGTTAATTTAAGGTCAAGCGTTAAAACGCGTTTTTTCTCGGAACGCCAAAAAGCGACATAAGACAAGATGGAACGACAACGTCAACAACATTGTGATATTTGTCTTCTTTATTGTCGTGCTTGCTTCTAAAATACAAATCCAAGCAAAAAAAGCTTTTAATCACAAAATCAATTTGCTGTCCACTGCATCTCGCCTTTTCAGTTTCCTTTGCTAAGAGTTGAGATCTTGTCATCGCCGGCAAGAGAGAGTTTTCTGCCACGCTCGATGTCATCTTAGACGAAGACGACTGTAATTCCGTCTCAGAATTGAACAGTGCCCGTGTCTTCCTGTGATTTGCTCCATTTTTCTTGGCAAATCTCCGTTCAACACCGGGTCCAACCCAACTAGACCGACAGGATAAGTACGGAGATAAAAATTATCGCCTTTCTTGCACAGCTTCTTCCATCTCATCGGAGATCCTTGGCTGATCAAAATACGTCCTGTGGAATATTGCAACTTCACAGTAATAAAAATGAGAATATTTGTGTTTTAAAACAGTTTTTTTCTAAATATTTTAAAATCGCATTGATTTCAGAATGAAAAGATGTTAATCAACATTTTTTCCATCAATACTAGCTTCTAACTGTGTTCCAAACGCTTTCTGAATTATTATGCCTTATTGCCTTTCTCCGGTCTCGGCGGTGGAGGCAATAATGGTCCGAGCTGGAGCTCTAAAGTCGGTTCCAGGCAGCAGCCAGGCCAACCGCCGACCGGATGAACCTCAACGCAACGTAACGCAACTCTTGGTGCTCTCCACAGGCGGCCGGCCAGGAAATGAGTAATTACGATTAAAGGGAAAATTTATATCTTGAACTTGATGGAAATTGAATTTCACTTTGCTGCTGTAGAGAATAAGACGAGGATAGTCAATATAATGCAAAATTACTTTATCGATTGAATTATTCAATGGTAGAATTGGTTTTTATTCCCATTAATCAATTTCTATGCGACCTGTACTGGACAATCATCGCATTAGCATGATGAAATCCAGTATGCAACTTGCTAAGATCACCATCTCCATGCGAATGCGAATGCTAATGAATTATTCAATGTAAACTTAGTGCCACAAATTATATTTGGCCATTTGAAATGTTAGAGTCGAAACTCACGTGTTCCTGAAGGGACTCAAACTGAATCCTGAAGGGCATAAATGTCAAACAAGCAGAGTGAGAAGAAAAAAAGGAAACTTTCTCGATGGAACGCCATTCGATAAACGATTGTGCTTGCGATAAGTGGTGTTTACTACATGGCGCAGTTGGTGGGTAAGTTAGTGAGGTATTCAGGGAAGAGAAGTTAAACAATTGAGAAAAAGTGATGAGATCATGTAAAAAAAAAAAAGTTGACGAACGCCTCAACTATAAAATGAAACAGTTGACGAAAGCCTCAACTAGTTAAATATGTATAAAAAAAAAGTTGACGAAAGCCTCAACTATACGAAGAATCAGTTGACGAAAGCCTCAACTAACTAAACAAGTTAAAGAATTGGATATTAAATCAACAAGATGATTGGGCGTAAGCCCCCAATCACCAATGATAACAAACAGGACAACAAAGTGATATAACAAAACTCGGAACTGTTAAGTAGGTTGGCGACTGCCCCGACGGATTGAATCTGGAATTGTTGAATTTGAAGTTAAATGCGAGTCCAAATTACACCGGTCAGGATTAATAATAAAAAAAAGTCGCAAATTATAGGGTAGCATCCGATTGACTGTCTTTGGCTTCATGAAATAGAAAACAAAACGAAAAAAATCTCAAGCACCGCGTGACCAGGATATTAGTGAATCCTTACCAAGAGAAGGCTTGGATTGCTACGATTGCGAGTAGATTCGTGCCTCAATCGTAATTAATCCAAATTTGCATAACGATGGAGTGTTTTGAAGCTATTTAACGGTGATGATGGCGGTGCAAAGCGTGTACTTGTTGGTTACTGCAGTTTTGGCATGTTTTTTTTTTCGTTCAAAACTAATTCCGTTTGACTACAGGCCATGAAAAATGATGGAATGTTAGCATTTACACATCATGATCTTTGACCTGGTACAGGAACTATATACCTACGAAAAATTTCATTGAACGGAGATGGATTCGGCACATTTTTTCTGAACATTTGAATTTGGTGATTGAGCGAATGCCCTCAATCTCCGCTAATAATGGCTTGAAAAAGCAATATTATGTTGGACATAGTTCAGTTTTCGAATGGGTCTTGGTTTAGAGAAAGAATAAACAAAAAAAAAAAAAAGAACCGACGCAAAAGATTAAACAAAAAAAACAGTTAAGCAAAACAGTTCATACACAAAGGCGATAAGAATTTGAAAAAAAGAGATCTTATAATAAAGGAAAGGGAACAATAAATTAATAAAGGAAGACAAGATTTTTTTTTTTGCGAAATTGACGAAAAAGAATGAAAGAGAGTTTGGTAGTCACAAAGGGTGAAAACATTAAATACAGTTATTATGGAGATCAAAATAAGAGGAAATAAAAGGAAAGAGGAGAGCTCAAATGTCAAAAAAAAAATTATTCGTCTTTTTTTTCACCAATTGGTTGTGTAAAAAAAAAGCAACACAAAAAAATGTTACAAAAAAAACGAAATTAATAGCAGCTAAGCAGAACAGTAGCTGAATGTTAAAGAGTAAAATCCACAAAGCTGATAAGAATTTGTAATGTAAAACAATTCTTAACAAATATAAAAAGGGAGAAAACGAGAAAACAGACATTTTAGTTGAATCGCCGAAAAGAAAGATTGAGAGAAATGTTGATGCGTCACATATAGTGAATGAAATATAAAACAAATAATGCAACATATAAAAAAAAAGAAATAAAGAAATTAAACGACACAGTAGAGTTCAAGTGTTTTTTTTTTTAATAAACATCTTGGTTTAAAAAAAAACAACCGCAAAAAAATCTCTGAATAGATAAAACGAAATAATGGATTTATAAATATTTTTCTAATATTTATAAATGTTTCTGTTAGTTATGCAAAAATGAAAGAGACTATTGTTTTCAATGATCTTTGGACCTCAGAAATAAAAAAAATAACAAGGTGATTTTTCAAGAGGAACAAGTAGTTTAGAAAATGATTTTGCAAATTTCTGAACTGAATTCATAAAAGAAGTTTAATACAGTACTTTTGAAATGATCATTGGACCGAGTAGAAAAAGCAGTTTAGCAAAACAGTAAAAGGAAATTAATGAATAAAATGCAAAAACTGACCTAAAGGGAGAATAGTACCGAAGGAAGTCGTAATATTTTTTTTAAATCGTTGAATTTACGGGCCCAATCTATTTATGATCAAAAGTGAATTTTGTTACAAATCAGTAACAACAAGTGAAAAAAAGAAATAAAATCAACCACACTAAACATTTGATTACTAAATTGAATTTCTGGTGGAATAAAAAGAAGTGATTTTTTTTTCCTCAAGGACAGTACGGGAAAAATAGACAGTAGACAGAAATTGTAAGAAATGGTAGATTGGAAACTAACACGTTAAAAATATTATCAGTGTACTGTTTTTTTTAGAAAAGAACAAATGAAAGAAGTTCAAAAAAAAAATATAATTGTGCAAAAAAAAATTGGATTGGAAAATGTTTCAGTTAGTTATTGGAACAATTAAAGAGAATATTGTTTTAAATGATTATTGGACTCAACGAGATTTTTTAAGAAAAGAGGAAGAATGTATTAGAATTATCTGAACTGAATTTATGAAAAAAGGTTGATTGCAGTATATTTGAAATGATTATTATACCGGGTTCCTGAAGAAAATTTGAGAAAAAGTTTTTTTTCTAGAGCAGAGAAACTAAAATTTCATTTTTAATGATTTTGGATGTTTCTGAACAATTTTTTTTTCTTTTGCTTTAAAAACTGATTTTATCAAGGAAAGAAAAGTGACAAATGAAAAAAGGGAAGCTCGGAGATTAACGAGCCTTTTATTGCTTGCTAGAACTAAATTTCTGGTGGAAATAAAATAAATAATGTACTTCTCAAGAAAGCATAATAATTTGGATTGATAAAGCCTCTGAAAGTTGGAATACAAAATGTAAGCGACAGAAGATGAATAACAACGCAAAATGAAGTATCTGGAGAAAATACTACCGAAGAGATTAAAAAAAAAAACGAACAGCATAAATTATGCATGTAAAAGATAAGATATAATAAGATCAATAGACGGAGGTTGTGTAGAAAATTATATCATGGAGATATTTTTTAGCAAAAAGGAACAACATAATTTTAAATGTTGTGAAGTTTATGTACATATTAATTTTAAAGCAAAGTAAAGTATAAACTAATTTGGATCGATTTTCTATGAGTTAAAAGCGAGGTTAAAAGTGTAAATGTGAGTATGTTAGTTTTGAATCGGCCATCAGTCTGTGAGACAAAACTTAAGTGAAAGTGATTTTCCTTTTCAAGAAAATAGGAAAATACAATTTGGAATGGAATTGTAAATGTATTTTAAACGAACGAAAAGAGAAATGTTTTGGTATGATTCTCAACATTTCTGAATGCTCAAGTAAAAAAAAATGAAAATGATCTTCTTTTTCAAGAAAATAGGAAAATACAATTTGGAATGGAATTGTACATGTATTTTGAAGGAACGAAAAATGTCTGATTTTTAACTCAAGTATAAGAAAACAACGTAAGAAACGGTGGCTTAAATCCTTCATGCCTTCATTTGGATCATGGAACTGATTTTTTTTTGAGGAAAAAAAATGTTATGTTTTTCTTAACAAAACAAATAGAATGCAGCTTTAAAAAAGATCCATAGACTGAGTTTTTTATAAAAATAAATGAATGAGCAAAAAAAAAGGAAATTAAATATGAATGAATTCTTGATCCCATGAAAAAAAAAAATGATAATTTTCCTATGGAAAGAAAAGTGCAGGGCAATTTGAAATGACACAAAGAAAAAAAAACAAAGGATCGGTAGTTTGCAAACTATTTTCGATCATTGAACTGAACTTCTTGAGGAAAAATAAGAAATGATTTAGGTGGTACTAAGTTAGTTTTTAATGAATTAAATAAGTTTTTTTTTAAAGAAATTTGAATCGAAAGTGATTGTGATTGATTGGAACGAATTAGAAAATATAGTTTAGAATGTGAAACGACAAAGAAAATAGGAGAATAAAAAAAGAAGAGAGGAAAACTGACAATTAAGATAAAACAGAATGTACGGTAGCTTAGATAGCTAAACACTTTATAAACGCATTGGTTTGGTTTCCTTGGACGACAACAAGACAGTAAAGCAAGAGAAATCATTGATTTGCAAAAAAAAATGAGTAAAATAAATTGTAGCTCGTGTATTAAAATTTAGGAACAGGATCAGAATCCATGTATATGTAGATAGTGTAAACGTACACGAAAAAAATGGGACACTTTTATTATGAGTAAAAAAAAACACAGCAGCCGCTTTGATGGCTACTGTGAGGGAGAGAAACGTCACTATGCTTTATAATGGAAGAAAGTGTATGGAATTTTCAAACAACATGTAAACTTTTGCCACTTCAGATGGAAGTATCAGTTACTAAAGAAACCATGAAAAGAAACAGAATAGAGTAGAGGTGGGGGAGAATGTAGAGAATAAGACGAGGATAGTCAATATAATGCAAAATTACTTTATCGATTGAATTATTCAATGGTAGAATTGGTTTTTATTCCCATTAATCAATTTCTATGCGACCTGTACTGGACAATCATCGCATTAGCATGATGAAATCCAGTATGCAACTTGCTAAGATCACCATCTCCATGCGAATGCGAATGCTAATGAATTATTCAATGTAAACTTAGTGCCACAAATTATATTTGGCCATTTGAAATGTTAGAGTCGAAACTCACGTGTTCCTGAAGGGACTCAAACTGAATCCTGAAGGGCATAAATGTCAAACAAGCAGAGTGAGAAGAAAAAAAGGAAACTTTCTCGATGGAACGCCATTCGATAAACGATTGTGCTTGCGATAAGTGGTGTTTACTACAGCTGCTACGAGCGACCTGAATGGCTCACTATGTTCAGGGGAGAAGGATTGCTAAGGCGGGCTAATCGAATGAGTTTTGACTTATTAGGACAGGAATATAACGCATTTGTGAGCATTTGCAAGGCTTGAAGCCACAGATTATCTTTGTTTGAACAGATTGTATGAAGGCATGGGTGATCGTTTCAGGGCCGTGTCCAGTAGACTTTCTTGACTTTCTTCACAGGAAACTCCTTTGCCATTGTTAGGTTAATCTTCTAGTACATGCAATCAGCAAAGAAGCTATAGCCTGACTCTCTAATTAGTTTACAAAAAAATCTTGATCTTTCTCTTCCCTTGGAAACAGTTCACGGATTGCGTACTGGATTTGGTCATGTTTATGCGATGATTATCCATGTTCAGGTTGTCTAGGACATCATAATTTGAAATACAACCAACTTTACCTAAACCAGAATCTCGATACTATAACTGTCCATTGCCGGCTAAGGGATTGGAAAGACATGCATTGTTTTTTGAATTCTTCGCGTGTTCCCATTTCTAACGGTAGAGGTTTTAATTTTTCTCATCTCTTGTTGGATGATTTCTATAAGGCGTCCAGTTATTTTAAGCGAGGTGAGGCATATTCAATTTCAAATGCTTCTGCAAGTTGAGCAGTTTTGTATATTTCTTAAATTCAACATACACAGAAAAAAATAATGTAAATTTGGAAGCTGTAATTTTGGAAGGTTGAATATTAGCTCTTTTATGATGTAATTTTACCTCAATTTAGACTGAAAAAGTGACATTACACCAGAAAAGTGGTAAAATTACACATTTCCAGAGGTAAAATTACACCTTTTTTCTGACATAAAAGATGTACTCCTTCCCAGATGTAATATTACCATGATTTTTTTTTCTGTGTACTTGGACACTTTTATTCTCGTCCGATTCTTGGACTCAACTATATCAGTGTAAGCTACCAATGCTCCACGGCCAAATGGAAAGTAATCCCAAGTAACATTTTTTCCAAGAGTTCTACAAGAGCTCTTCAAGATAGCTACAGCATAGCAGTTTGGACCGCGGTAGGATAAAACTCTCTTCAAGTACTCTTCCAAACTCCTGAAGAAGTTTTGAAGAGAATTTTATCCTACCGCGGTCCAAACTGCTATGCTGTAGCTATCTTGAAGAGCTCTTGTAGAAATCCTGGAAAAAATGTTACTTGGGAATCAAAAGGACAAGGGATTTAACCGCGTCGTGAGTTAATGTTTTTCTTTCTCTTCAAAATGAATGAACTTTCTTATTGGAAGCAGATGAAAAATGCACCTAGGACTAGGAAAAATGATAAGCGACGTTGTAAAATTTTCAAAAATATTTTAAAAGCTTTGGAATCAAGACTGACGTTCTAAATCAGCATATTACTGATTTTTTTTTGCTTTTTTAAAAATCTTAAATTATCAAAAAAAAAAATTCTTCGTAGAAATATCACAAATGTTTTGAAAATTGGACTACTAGTTGCTGAGATATTGGCATTGAAATATGTGGGAATGTTTGGATAAGACTAAAAATACTTACATTTTCCTGTTTCTTTTCATTTTATTCGCTATATTTTAGCAACCAAAGATTCAATCATTAATGCCTCTTAGGCAATTTTATTAAGAATTTTCTGAACTTTCCGAAATAAATGTTTTCAAGGATTGACAATCATGGACTCTTCAAAAAATGGAAAATCGAGAAATTTTCAGTCAAAATTGAACTTTATGTGACTATATCTTAAAACGGTGCACGTTATCAAAAAATCGGAAAATTAATTTTACATTTAATTTGATTTAGTTGATTAAAATCTCTATTTTTTCTAAAAAACTTTTTTTTAATCATTACTCGGCGGAAAGTTGCGGTTTTTGGTCCCCTAAAACATATCAACAAATTAAAAAACAGCAGATTTTGGGAAATTGTTAACGAGTTAAATAAAAAATAGGCAAATTGAAGTTTATGCAACAAGTGACGAAAACAAGATTTTTTCTACACGAGTCGCATATTTATTCATCAAGGTTTACCGAGTTGAAAAAATATGACAAAAAAAAAAAGTTTTGCAACGAATTGCCTACAATATTTTTGCAATTCCGGAAAACGCTTTTGAATGGAATTTTATGTCAAACAAATGTGTGTTAATATGTGTTGATCAATTCACCGTTCAAAACCAAACAGTATTGAAAAATTTAATTTTTCGATAGAAATGTTGAAAAGTTCAACTTTTCAGCACCCATTGCATTGTATTGATTTTCAAATCTGTTATTTTTGGTAGTTAAAAGTAGGCCGTACCAAAGACATCAAATCGATCTGAAAATTCTTTCAAAAGTTACGGATTTTCTAATATTGACAAACTATTTTTGTATGAAGAGCTGCCAAAATTGCATAGATGATCCAATGACACAAATGGCTTCTTTAGTCATAGGGAAGAACCTCTCTTATTAAGATTTTCGGTTTTTGGAAGAGAATTGTATTGTGTTATCAAATTTTCAACTTTTATATATTTATTTTAAAGATTAAAAATAAAACTTGTTGATGAATAAAAAATTGGAATATATTGAAAATAATGTCAAACTTTATTTTAAAATTAAATTTTAGATGCAAAATTTAATTTACATTCGAAAATAATTTTAAAAATGTTTTGATATAGTGCACTGTTTCGAAGTTATAGATATCTTCAGATGATTTTTTTTAAATAAATGATCATTTATTTGCAACAAAAACAAATCCCATGAAAAAACGCAATCTGCAATAAATAAATTCGAAATTAAAAAAAAAATATCTTTTGATATTGTTGATCACTCAGCTAGTTGCTGAGATGTAGCTTCTCAAAGTGTAAATTTTGTGATTATTAAGTTTTTTTTCTGTGTCATTTAATAAGTCCCCATTATTCTACTAACGATTTCCAGGAAAATTTGTTTTAAGCTATTTCAAAAGATACAAAAAAAAATAAATTAAAATGAGAAATGATAAGTAAGAAATAAGAAATGTGAAACTAGTAATAAACAATTAGATGTTTTTTTTATGATAATTGGGTGGAAGAGATTAGTTTACAAGCGAAAAAATAAATTTTGAGATAATGGCATTTTTGGTTATGCATAATGAAATATGGAAAATTAGAAATGAAAAATCCGAATTGAGAAATAATGGAGCACGTTCATTCGAGCATTTTTTTTCTTTTTTCTACAATGTTTTCCTTATGGGGGAACTGTCATTTCTACCACTCGAATCGGGTGCTCCATTATGAGAAATGAGTAATGAGTGAAGAAAAATGAGAAATCCGAATTAAGAAATCAGTTATGGGTCATTCCATCTCAACTGTGCACGAAAAAGTTCAAATTTGAAATGAGCAAATTGGACAAAACTAGGAGCGATGACTTAACCTGCCAAACATACGAGAATTTTCCCTATAAGCCATTTGAATAAATATTTGCGTAAAATTTAAAAAAATAAATTAAATCAATCATCTCCCAGAACATCAGGTAGCAGTTATTGATCAGCCCGCCTGTGTGCTTCTAGCAGATGCGGCAAATGAAGCTGATGTAGGTAATCTTGAAAACACAAAACTTTAAAATTCGATATCTCTGGAATTTTCATTTCATTTCTGTCGATAAGTGATTCTTATGTAAAATTGGCCGGGGAACACGATGGTGAGGTCAAATAAAAAAAAAATAAGTTGGGGTGTTTTGAGATACGGCCGTTTATAGTTTTCAATTGCGCAATACAGGTAGAAAAAGTAAATTAATCAACATTTTGATCACGGAAATGGATTCTACGTCCAATTTCCTTTAAAATTGAGTCTAAGACCGACCCTCTAAGATTTGTGGTTCCTGAGTTATCGTCGTTTGAAACTAGGAGGTTTGGTCAAAAATCGCCAAAAAGTCGATTTTTTGGGGAGGTACAAAAATGGAGGGGGTGATCTGATTTGGAAGAAATTTGGGATTCTTGCATGTTTTGATAGTATCAACAGCCCTGCCAAATTTGAGCAGGATCGGAGAGGGTAATTTTCAAATGCTGTTCCGCTTCAGATGGAATGAACCTTATGAGAAACGAGTAATGAGTGATGAAAAATGAGGAATGAAAAATGAATTGAGAAATGAGTGATGAGAAATGAGAATTTAGAAATGATTAATGAGTGATGAGAAATGAGAATTGAGTAATGTGAAATGAGTGATGAGAAATGAGAAATTAGAATTGAGAAATTAGAAATGAGAAATGTGAAATGAGAAATGAGAAATGAGAAATGAGAAATGACAAATGACAAATGATAAATGACAAATGAGAAATGAGAAATGAGAAATGAGAAATGAGAAATGAGAAATGAGAAATGAGAAATAAGAAATGAGAAATGAGAAATGAAAAATGAAAAATGAAAAATGAAAAATGAGAAATAAGAAATGAGAAATGAAAAAAGAGAAATAAGAGACAGTTAATCGAAAACTGTAGTTCCAAGTATCATCACAAGACCCTTTAAAATTCTACGACAAAACGTGGTCTAGTTAAGAGTGACATCGTTTGCACTAAAATAAGCTTCCGAGATTATGATGTGGCCAGGCACGGATTATGAAAAGCTCAGCGAATGTGTGCACAAATTTGCACGACCGAGCATCGAGCGGTGTAGAGGTGGTTTCGGCGGTCAACTAAATTAAATGCTCCGGTTGTCACCGTATGCTCGAATGTGAGTGCAGTGTGTGTGCAATGCTAATGATAGCGACGTATGGCTAGACCATTTAGTGCTAAATGCAGGAAACCACGTAATGAGGGCCATTTTCATAAATTTGCATGCGTGACTATTTCGGGCGGGAGGACGAGAGCTTTGTGGTGGTGCGTGAAATGTTGTGACCATGGACTGTCTGTATGGGATTTTGAATGAAATTATGTGACTTCATAACCATACAATTGTTTGTTTAAAGAAGTTTGTGGCTGGATTTGATATGATTATCCTTTAGTTTGCGGTTTTTGTCATGCCCTTCAAGCTAAAAAAAATGCCAATTGTAATTGACTCACTGATTTCAAGAACGCCACAGTAAACTGCTGTACCAAATGGTTTACACTGCAGATATTCGTGAGGCTCGAAACAACAGCTGGTGTCAAAACGAATGGCAATTCCTTTCCGGAACGTGCCAATGAACAAATCGACACATTCCGACAATCTGCCCAATGTAAAGGTCGTTTGGGCTTTTTGTCATCCCACGCCCCCAGTCTGCCAGTGTGACACTTTTGGCTTAACTCACAGTATAAAATCTGCGCTTGTTTTAAATTTCTTACGAAAACGAAATTTTTATCCCTGCCCTTGCTAAAAAGTTTGGAACAGTTCAGTTTTTGATTTAATAGAAAGGATAAAAATTGAAAAATATCAAATCTTTTTTCATCGTGTTCAATGATACACATGTAATAAAACCGCAAAACCGCGCTCATCCATCGCGTGCGAGGCATGTCCCCGACTCGCAGACATGACTTCGGACCGGGGGTGCCATATTTTGCGACCGGTCATCACGAGGGCCAGCTGGCAGACGAGGTTATTTCGATGGGGCG
Source organism: Culex pipiens pallens (assembly GCF_016801865.2). Classification (NCBI taxonomy): domain Eukaryota; kingdom Metazoa; phylum Arthropoda; class Insecta; order Diptera; family Culicidae; genus Culex; species Culex pipiens. The sequence continues at coordinate 87,010,790 of NC_068938.1, forward strand.
TGAATAAATTTCACAATTTGTGGCTGCAGGCCCTCGGCGGAAGCCAAAATTGGGCGCGACGGCCCAATTAAAGTTCATGTTTTAAGGGGTAATTTCACCCGGGCCGTTAGTTTGGCGATTAGATCGACACCGCCGCCGGTTGACGTTTGGGAGCGGAAATGGCCCGGTGGAGTTCAAATGATGAATCAACAGGGGTTGATCCACTGGGGGTCGAGTTTACAGTGGTCCTGACAAGTTGAAGAGGTGGTTACAATTTTTTTTTTCATTTCGCAATTCTAAAACTCCACTGGTCATTAGTCATTGGTCATTGGAAAAAAATGAACAATTAAGCATAAACTGTCCCTTTCTCCCGGGCCACCTGTACGATTGCATGTCATGACCAGAACTTGTCACGCCGAATCAACACCACTCACCATGTCCTGCTCGTGCTGAATCCTGAAATAGTCCATGACTAGGTCGGTGGTTTAACCTCTCTAATAGTCACCGTGTTTTGAAATGTCCCCAATCTGACAGCAACACAATGGACCTCTTTTCGATTCGATTGTGTGTTTGTGATTGTGTTGTCCCAACTGCATTCGTCGTCCACTACAACTCGTCAATTATTCCAAACACCACATAATTGTCTCTGCCAGCTCACAATAGCAAAGTGTGCGATTGTGTGAGCACTTTTTCAAACCACCAAACACCGATTTCGTTTGCCAACACAATGACACAATAATGGCCGCATTGTTGTTCCAGAACGATTTGCATTAGAGGAGGAGAGCCAGTGCAACAAACTATCAAAATATCTGTCCATTTTTAGCCGCCCATTGTGTGTTGGCAACACTGCACTGGCTCATGATTTCCCTTGGCGAGTTATTATACAAATTTAACGCGCGATGTCCTTCCGCTGAGACCGACAATGAACAACAGGCGGGGGTTAGCGGGGAATTTCCGCTCGTAAAAACAGTTGTGTTTCGACTGAATGGGAAAGCTTGGGAAAACTTATGACGGTGCAAAAAAAAAAACGCTGCATGTGTGAAGTTAGTGAAAGGAGGGAAAAGAAGAAAAACTTAAAGAGCAAAAAAGTGAGTAATTAGGAAAGTCACGTATTAAAAATACCTTTTTTGTTACGAAAAAAAAAACTTCAAGTGAAAATTAATACATGATTCAAATTTGATTCCTTTTTATAGATTTCCAAAACAGTCACAAAAATAACAACTTTTTACAGTGTCTCCTCACACGTGTTTTTGGTTGACAGAGCTCTAATTGTGCAAGCATTTTTTTGTTACTACTAGCGTGGGAAAGTGAACGGAATGCATAATGCAGTTTTAAAAATAGCAGTGCATTCCATTGACGGGCAAGGTAAACAGTTGGGTGGTTGAAAATTAAGTTAAAAATTCCGATCAAACAAATCCACAATTTATTGTTTTGGTTGAATTTACATTGGTTACTTTATTTGGCAACATTTGAATAACACTATAAAGATTAACAAATACAATAAAACTAAAATCAAAGAAGGACCACTCTTGTGGAAAGATCAACGATGTATTTTTAACGCGAGTTACATCTACAACAGGTACGTGTGAGTGTAAAGGCCTTGCAGTTATCGAACTTTAAGTGGATGGGAGGTAAAATTCAAGCAAAACAACTTAAATGGATGAATGTTAGCAAATCAATTCGACGTCGCCGTGCTATCTTGTCGCACCCGCCATTTCGACGTTCCGAGAAAAACGCGTTTTCATGTTTGACCTTGAATAAACAAACAAGAACCCGGGCGGAAAGTGAGTTGGTGGCGATAACTTGGAACTATCTTGGCTTGTTTATTTGCATCTTGTTGTAAACTCCTCGAGTTATGACGACTTTTGAAACCGACTGCGTATAATGGAAAGTATATTCCATGATCATACTGCATTATCTACCGTTGATATTGAGCTGTTAGTGGTAGTTTTTTTAGACTTAGCAAAAATTTCGAAAATTTTATTTTTTCCAAAATTTTACCCGAACATCATGCAATAATTATTTTGTCTTTATTTCAAATTTATACTGGACTTAGCAAAATTTGCAGTCACTGACAGAATTTTCAATTTCCGACACTTAGAATAATTTTTATGAGCTGATATTTTAAAGTTTGATTTTATTTATGCTGGACTTTGAAATTTTTGCGTATATTTTTTAATTCTTTACTTTTACAGAAAAAGCATTTTTTTGGGACTTAGAAAATTTTCAGGAGGTTGGAAACATGATAAATTATTTTGATGTTTATTTTTGCTTTGATCCAAAATTTCGGAAAAATCGACGAAATTACAGGAAATTTTTGTCCGATTTTTACAAAAACATCAGTTTGTTCCTAAAATAATGTCCCTAACAAAACGTCTTCATTGAAATTTTGAAATTCGAAAGTTGGTTTTTATTAATTATTGATATACCCCCTACAAAAATCGTTCCGGCACTTAGAAAATTTACGGGATCCGTATCACGACAAGATTGTTGGTAGAATTTATTAGATTTTCAGGACTTTGCGAAATTTTTGCTCTCAGCCAGTTGAATATTTTTCAACATTTTGAAAAATTATTTTGATTAGAAACATTACCAGGCTTTTTCAAATTTTACTGTGGATTTTTGGACTTATGCAATTTTAGGAATATTTTCATAGACTTTTATTTTTAATTTAAAAAAAATGGAATATAGAGACTTTGGATTTTTCGTGATTTGGAAAATTATTGTGACATTTTGGCAATTCAACGCTTTCTCCACAATTTTTTAATGAGTTTTTAAAGTAAAATAATTTTTCAACTTTGAAAAATCTTGTTTTGATGTAAGTGCGTATATTCCTGCAATATTACTCATATTTGTAAAGAGAAAGAAGGGGGGGGGGGGGTCTGAATAGTGGCGGGGTGCATTAAAAACCAATAAAATTATTTTTGGGATCAAAATCTACTTCATGAACTTGATATGATTTTTGGAAGATTTCAGTTGTTTGCTAATATAAACTCAACTTGATGTGGCATTGTTGGTCAAATAAACTCAACAAGATTTTTCGCAGATGCACCTCGAACAATTTATGTTCGTGGCCATGTTCGGTTACCCGGGCGGAAAGTGAGTTGGTTGCGACAACTTCGAACTATCTTGGCTTGTTTATTTGCATCTTGTTGTAAACTCTTCGAGTTATGACGACTTTTGAAACCGACTGCGTATCATGGAAAGTATATTCCATGATCATACTGCATTATCTACAGTTGATATTGAGCTGTAAGTGGTAGTTTTTTTAGACTTAGCAAAAATTTCGAAAATTAAATTTTTTTCAAAAATTTTACCCGAACATCATGAAATGATTATTTTGACTTTGTTTCAAATTTATGCTGGACTTAGCAAAATTTGCAGTCACTGACCGAAGTTTCAATTTCCGATACTTCGAATAATTTTCATGAGCTGATATTTTAAAGTTTGATTTTATTTATGCTGGACTTTGAAATTTTTGCGTATATTTTTTAATTCTTTACTTTTTACAGAAAAAGCATTTTTTTGAGACTTAGAAAATTTTCGGGAGTTTGGAAACATGATAAATTATTTTGATATTTATTTTTGCTTTGAACCAAAATTTCGGAAAAATCGACGAAATTACAGGAAATTTTTGTCCGATTTTTACAAAAACATCAGTTTGTTCCTAAAATAATGTCCCTAACAAAACTTCTTCATTGAAATTTTGAAATTCGAAAGTTGGTTTTTAATAATTATTGATATACCCCCTACAAAAATCGTTCCGGCACTTAGAAAATTTACGGGATCCGTATCACGACAAGATTTTCGGTAGAATTTATTTGATTTTTTGGACTTAGCAAAATTTTGGCTTTTAGCCAGTAAAATTTCGGAAAAATCGTCGAAATTACAGGAAATTTTCGTCCGATTTTTACAAAAACATCAGTTTGTTCCTAAAATAATGTCCCTAAGAAAACGTCTTCATTGAAATTTTGAAATTCGAAAGTTGGTTTTTAATAATTATTGATATACCCCCTACAAAAATCGTTCCGGCACTTAGAAAACTTACGGGATCCGTATCACGACAAGATTTTCGGTAGAATTTATTTGATTTTTTGGACTTAGCAAAATTTTGGCTTTTAGCCAGTAAAATTTCGGAAAAATCGTCGAAATTACAGGAAATTTTCGTCCGATTTTTACAAAAACATCAGTTTGTTCCTAAAATAATGTCCCTAACAAAACGTCTTCATTGAAATTTTGAAATTCGAAAGTTGGTTTTTAATAATTATTGATATACCCCCTACAAAAATCGTTCCGGCACTTAGAAAATTTACGGGATCCGTATCACGACAAGATTTTCGGTAGAATTTATTTGATTTTTGGACTTAGCAAAATTTTGGCTTTTAGCCAGTAAAATTTCGGAAAAATCGTCGAAATTACAGGAAATTTTCGTCCGATTTTTACAAAAACATCAGTTTGTTCCTAAAATAATGTCCCTAACAAAACGTCTTCATTGACATTTTGAAATTCGAAAGTTGGTTTTTAATAATTATTGATATACCCCCTACAAAAATCGTTCCGGCACTTAGAAAATTTACGGGATCCGTATCACGACAAGATTTTCGGTAGAATTTATTTGATTTTTTGGACTTAGCAAAATTTTGGCTTTTAGCCAGTAAAATTTCGGAAAAATCGTCGAAATTACAGGAAATTTTTGTCCGATTTTTACAAAAACATCAGTTTGTTCCTAAAATAATGTCCCTAACAAAACGTCTTCATTGAAATTTTGAAATTCGAAAGTTGGTTTTTAATAATTATTAGAATACCCCCTACAAAAATCGTTCCGGCACTTAGAAATTTTACGGGATCAGTATCACGATAAGATTTTTGGTAGAATTTTTTAGATTTTCAGGACTTTGCGAAATTTTTGCTCTCAGCCAGTTGAATATTTTTCAACATTTTGAAAAATTATTTTGATAAGAAACATTACCAGGCTTTTTGAAATTTTACTGTGGATTTTTGGACTTATGCAATTTTAGGAATATTTTCATAAACTGTTATTTTTAATTTAAAAAAAATTGAATATAGAGACTTTGGATTTTTTGTGATTTGGAAAATTATTATAACATTTTGGCAATTCAACGCTTTCTCCACAATTTTTTAATGAGTTTTTAAAGTAAAATAATTTTTCAACTTTGAAAAATCTTGTTTTGATGTAAGTGCGTATATTCCTGCAATATTACTCATATTTGTGAAGAGGAAGAAGGTGTGAGGGGGGGGGGGGGGTCTGAATTGTGGCGGGGTGCATTAAAAACCAATAAAATTATTTTTGGGATCAAAATCTACTTTATGAACTTGATATGATTTTTTGAAGATTTCAGTTGTTTGCTACTATAAACTCAACTTGATGTGGCATTGTTGGTCAAATAAACTCAACAAGATTTTTCGCAGATACGCCTCGAACAATTTATGTTCGTGGCCATGTTCGGTTATCTCTTAACCATACCCTGGGGTGAACTTGACTTGTTCGTGTTTTTACGAACATGGGTAGATTTTTCCAAGATGCAACTTTCTGCCCGGGATCCCGGGCGGATAGTGAGTTGGTGGATATAACTTCGAACTATCTTGGCTTGTTTATTTGCATCTTGCTGTAAACTCTTCGAGTTATGACGACTTTTGAAACCGACTGCGTATCATGGAAAGTATATTCCATGATCATACTGCATTATCTACAGTTGATATTGAGCTGTTAGTGGTAGTTTTTTTAGACTTAGCAAAAATTTCGAAAATTTTATTTTTTCCAAAATTTTACCCGAACATCATGAAATGATTATTTTGACTTTATTTCAAATTTATACTGGACTTAGCAAAATTTGCAGTCACTGACAGAATTTTCAATTTCCGACACTTCGAATAATCTTCATGAGCTGATATTTTAAAGCTTGATTTTATTTATGCTGGACTTTGAAATTTTTGCGTATATTTTTTAATTCTTTACTTTATACAGAAAAAGCATTTTTTTGGGACTTAGAACATTTTCGGGAGTTTGGAAACATGATAAATTATTTTGATGTTAATTTTTGCTTTGAACCAAAATTTCGGAAAAATCGACGAAATTACAGAAAATTTTTGTCCGATTTTTACAAAAACATCAGTTTGTTCCTAAAATAATGTCCCTAACAAAACTTCTTCATTGAAATTTTGAAATTCGAAAGTCGGTTTTTAATAATTATTGATATACCCCCTACAAAAATCGTTCCGGCACTTAGAAAATTTACGGGATCCGTATCACGACAAGATTTTCGGTAGAATTTATTAGATTTTCAGGACTTAGCAAAATTTTGGCTTTTGGCCAATAAAATTTCGGAAAAATCGTCGAAATTACAGGAAATTTTCGTCCGATTTTTACAAAAACATCAGTTTGTTCCTAAAATAATGTCCCTAACAAAACGTCTTCATTGAAATTTTGAAATTCGAAAGTTGGTTTTTAATAATTATTGATATACCCCCTACAAAAATCGTTCCGGCACTTAGAAAATTTACGGGATCCGTATCACGACAAGATTTTTGGTAGAATTTATTTGATTTTTTGGACTTAGCAAATTTTTGCTTTTGGCCAGTAAAATATTTTCAACACTTAGAAATTTTTCGAAAATTTTTGGGAGTTTGGAAACCCTTCTTCCTCTTCACAAATATGAGTAATATTGCAGGAATATACGCACTTACATCAAAACAAGATTTTTCAAAGTTGAAAAATTATTTTACTTTAAAAACTCATTAAAAAATTGTGGAGAAAGCGTAGAATTGCCAAAATGTTTTAATAATTTTCCAAATCACAAAAAATCCAAAGTCTCTATATTCAATTTTTTTAAATTAAAAATAACAGTTTATGAAAATATTCCTAAAATTGCATAAGTCCAAAAATCAACAGTAAAATTCCAAAAAGCCTGGTAATGTTTCTTATCAAAATAATTTTTCAAAATGTTGAAAAATATTCAACTGGCTGTGAGCAAAAATTTCGCAAAGTCCTGAAAATCTAAAAAAATCTACCAAAAATCTTATCGTGATACTGATCCTGTAAATTTTCTAAGTGCTGGAACGATTTTTGTAGGGGGTATATCAATAATTATTAAAAACCAACTTTCGAATTTCAAAATTTCAATGAAGACGTTTTGTTAGGGACATTATTTTAGGAACAAACTGATGTTTTTGTAAAAATCGGACAAAAATTTCCTGTAATTTCGACGATTTTTCCGAAATTTTACTGGCTAAAAGCCAAAATTTTGCTAAGTCCAAAAATCAAATAAATTCTACCGAAAATCTTGTCGTGATACGGATCCCGTAAATTTTCTAAGTGCCGGAACGATTTTTGTAGGGGGTATATCAATAATTATTAAAAACCAACTTTCGAATTTCAAAATTTCAATGAAGACGTTTTGTTAGGGACATTATTTTAGGAACAAACTGATGTTTTTGTAAAAATCGGACGAAAATTTCCTGTAATTTCGACGATTTTTCCGAAATTTTACTGGCTAAAAGCCAAAATTTTGCTAAGTCCAAAAAATCAAATAAATTCTACCGAAAATCTTGTCGTGATACGGATCCCGTAAATTTTCTAAGTGCCGGAACGATTTTTGTAGGGGGTATATCAATAATTATTAAAAACCAACTTTCGAATTTCAAAATTTCAATGAAGACGTTTTGTTAGGGACATTATTTTAGGAACAAACTGATGTTTTTGTAAAAATCGGACAAAAATTTCCTGTAATTTCGACGATTTTTCCGAAATTTTACTGGCTAAAAGCCAAAATTTTGCTAAGTCCAAAAATCAAATAAATTCTACCGAAAATCTTGTCGTGATACGGATCCCGTAAATTTTCTAAGTGCCGGAACGATTTTTGTAGGGGGTATATCAATAATTATTAAAAACCAACTTTCGAATTTCAAAATTTCAATGAAGACGTTTTGTTAGGGACATTATTTTAGGAACAAACTGATGTTTTTGTAAAAATCGGACGAAAATTTCCTGTAATTTCGACGATTTTTCCGAAATTTTACTGGCTAAAAGCCAAAATTTTGCTAAGTCCAAAAAATCAAATAAATTCTACCGAAAATCTTGTCGTGATACGGATCCCGTAAATTTTCTAAGTGCCGGAACGATTTTTGTAGGGGGTATATCAATAATTATTAAAAACCAACTTTCGAATTTCAAAATTTCAATGAAGACGTTTTGTTAGGGACATTATTTTAGGAACAAACTGATGTTTTTGTAAAAATCGGACAAAAATTTCCTGTAATTTCGTCGATTTTTCCGAAATTTTGGTTCAAAGCAAAAATAAACATCACAATAATTTATCATGTTTCCAAACTCCCGAAAATTTTCTAAGTCTCAAAAAAATGCTTTTTCTGTAAAAAGTAAAGAATTAAAAAATATACGCAAAAATTTCAAAGTCCAGCATAAATAAAATCAAACTTTAAAATGTCAGCTCATGAAAATTATTCTAAGTATCGGAATTGAAAATTCGGTCAGTGACTGCAAATTTTGCTAAGTCCAGCATAAATTTGAAACAAAGTCAAAATAATCATTTCATGATGTTCGGGTAAAATTTTTGAAAAAAAATTAATTTTCGAAATTTTTGCTAAGTCTAAAAAAACTACCACTAACAGCTCAATATCAACTGTAGATAATGCAGTATGATCATGGAATATACTTTCCATGATACGCAGTCGGTTTCAAAAGTCGTCATAACTCGAGGAGTTTACAACAAGATGCAAATAAACAAGCCAAGACTTTCCGCCCGGGTATCTCTTAACCATACCCTGGGGTGAACTTGACTTGTTCGTGTTTTTACGAACATGGGTAGATTTTTCCAAGATGCAACTTTCTGCCCGGGAAAGCACGCAATGTAAACAATAACAAACATGTTTTGTTTGGCTGACCATTCTGTGCATTGTCCCTAGGGGTTGAAGTTAGTTGCTGGAGTTCCGAGTTATATTTACAAATGTTTATGGTAGTCTAACTTCTACGTGCGTCAAACGCGTTCTGACCTGAAATCCCTTTGGCCAGTTGTCGCACTTACATCAATTTTCAGGGAGTGACAAGATAGCACGACAAGATTGAAACACAAGGTGGAAAGTGACAAAAATGCACGGAGCTTTTTCGGATTTCGTTGAATATCTCAGGACTAAAATCGAATTTTGGGGATCTGTGAAGGTTAAAAGGTGAGGCATTGTGAGCTGCTCAAAATGGCGTTCTTAACTCAATTTGGCCCAAAATTCACGCACGACGGCGACGAATTGTACTTCTGAATTTGAAATTGTCCCCCCTTTAGTCCCTTATCTTTAGTTGAACACAAAAACGGGAAAGTTACTTCGATTCCTCTGTGATTTGCGCAAAACTTTGTTCTAAGAGGTAATATTGGTCCCTGATCTCCTGGGAGAGAATAATCCAAGTACAGTAATGATCCAATGCGTGGTTAATTTTCCGTAATTTTCCCAAAAGATAATAGCCATCTACAACCCAATTCGCTAAAATCTATTTTTAAATTAATTTTTGATCTTTAAAAAGCATTGGGAAGAAGAATTTTTAGAATTTTATAAAATTTAAGGGTTGTAAATGTGATTTGTTTAAAAGGTATTTTTTTAGGAATCAACTAAGGCTGTGTTTTCTACTAACATTTCCTATATTTTAAGTAAGAAGAAGTATGCAGTAATTTTGTAGTGTCCCAGACTATGCCTCTGCGCATTTTCTACAATTTAAATGATAATGGTGCCGTTCTATAGCTGATAATGTGAAAAAAATATAGAAAGGCAAAATGTAATGAAAAGAAGTGGTAGAGCAGGCCAAATTCTACACAAAAATACTTAATAAGATAAATAAGTAAATATAAAACAAGAAAAACATAAAATAAGAGAAATAAAGTTTTTCGTAGAACAAAACATGCTCAAGATTACCTGCTAAACACGGGAAAAATTAAAATGTTCGAAAAAAATATGGCAGTAGAGAGTCGTCGTGGATAATGCGCTATTTGATATTTTGACTTTTTGGTCAAAAATATATTAAAAAAAAAAACTATTTGTAAACTTGTGTTTAGATTGCTAAAACGGTGTTTTTTGATTAAAGTTTTTGTATTGTGTGTTTATTAGAATAGAATGGAATGTCTCATAAACCTGGTGTTATCTTGCAAAAATCTAAATGAGAATGTTTTTTTTACAATTTTGTTATAAAAATCTCAGAAAATATACTAGAAAAAACCATGTTGCGTATTTCAATTACAAAGATTTGAGTACCCAAAAAAGTATAAATTATCGCTTAAACTTTCAAGTTATTGAAGTTTTAGTTAAAAAGTTGATTTTTTCACGTTTTTGTCACTGCCCCGTTTTGTCGAAAACCCCAGTTTTTATGTTCAAAAAATCAAATCTCCGAATCCTGTTAATGATTATTCGCAATTTTTGAGTAGGTAAAAATATTTTCAGGTACCGTAAACTGGGTGACTTTGAAAGGATTTCATTTTGTTTTTGGAATATTTTACAACAGGTAAGGTTTTTCTCAAGATTTTTATTTTTAAAACATGCACTGGGTCCATGCAATATTAAAAAAAAAGTTTTTTTTTTCAATAGTGTTTAGAAAAACAGTTACGTTCAAAAAAAAATTAGTTTAAATTCCGGGGTGACTTTGATAGTCATAGTTTTTCTTGTTAAAATCATATTTAAGACGTTCAGACTTTATTTGTACGTTAAATGTACCATCACTAATGTAGCTGATATAGTTTTTCAGAAAAAAATCAATGTTATATGTAGTTAACTAAGTTTATAAACTTTTAAATTTTAGGTAAAATTGGTAAAAAGACGGAATTTTGCGTGAAATTTGTTGAAACTGGTTTTGGTTGTAATATTACTGATTTGTATTGGTTTTTTTATACTGAATTCGAAGCACAAATCAAAAGGTTTCACATTTTACATCAAATTTACACAACTGAAATTGCCTACAAATTTGGAGATTTTTTTCAGTTGTGTTTCAAAAACACATATTATTTATTATTTTAAAACTTATTAACCCTTCTCCTAGTGGAAAACTGTCCAAAGAATCCGAAAATGAATTCCGTTTTCCGATTCAAAATCATGTTCATTGATAAAATCATGACACTTTGAGAAGTTTAAAATAATGATTTTCATCAACATTTTCTTAGCTATAGTTAACTTTTTAAACTTTTCAAAATTTTAAGAAAAGTTCATTTTGAGGTACTTTGAACTTGAAAGACATGACGACTCTATGACGGACAATATGATTCTAAACAATTCCGTACGTATTTTAATTGTACTTTTCATTTTGCGGAAAAATCCATTTTGTGGAGCAAACCTATCAAGGTCACCCCGGCTATCAAAGTCACCCCGTTTACGGTATGAGCTTTTTGGGCCCGATACTTTCAAATCGGCAAATTAAATTTGCATAGATCCTTTTGAGATATTGAGCTAATCAAATCTAATCTAATCGAACACAAGCGCAGCCAGTCCGAAGAATGCATCCTGGGCGTCATCCATAAAGTATGTCACGCTAAAATCGGCCAAAATTAACCCCCCCTCCCCCCTATGTCACACTTTGTCACGCTGGCTCTGACCCCCTCTCAGAAAGTACGTCACGTTTTGTCTGACCCCCCCCCCCCCCCCCCCGATCCGCACTATCTTGTGTTTTGTACAATTTCTTTTATTTCAGAAAAAATGTGTAATTTTACCTCCGAAAATGAGTAATTTCACCACTTTTCTGGTGTAATGACACTTTTTGAGTCTAAATTGAGGTAAATTTACATCAATAAATCTGTAAAATTCAACCTTCAGAAATCACAGCTTCGATATTAACACATTTTTTACTGTGTGGCATGATTTATAAAAAGGACGATTTTGAAATTCGGAATTCATTCGAGAATGTTTTTAATTTTTACAGGTTGCGTTGGGATTTTATAAATTTTGTTCAATGTTGTAGTGATAAAAATCACCATCACAGTTTTTTGAAGCATATAAAATCTATCATCAAAAACTCTGTTTCTTAAAGCCTTGAATCGTGTTTGATTTATGAGTAAAAGTTATCAAACATTAAATTTTTAAAACTATATTTAAAAAAAAACAATATTAAAGAAATAGTCTAGCGTGACGTCACAGTCTCACGTACCCCCCCTCTCCCCCTTGTCACACTTTGTCACACTTGCGACAACCCCCCCTCCCCCCCAAGAGCGTGACGTACTTTATGGATGACGCCCTGGAAGAACTTGCGGTTAGATTACGCCCCAAGTCCTTTCTTGTCAATATTAATAATTGCAGTACATCCGAGTTACCCCGAAAATGTAAAGCAAAAATTAAAGCGGCCAGGCCTACTGCGTTGCATTAACCGCAGAGACAGATTCTGTGAACGGATCACATTTCACAGAATCATCAGGGGAGGAAGGATGCGTGGACATACCGTACCAAACGCTCCGAATCAGTTAGGTGTGGTGTGTAAGTGTAAATTGGCAAATTATTATATTTGGGGGGTGGATGGGGGGGGGGGGGAAGATGGTGGGGAGGGGGTGATGGGAAGGGGAAATGGGAAAATAGAATTTGGAAAATCGGGATTGAGGAATGAAAAAGTGGGAAGAGGGGAGGAGGGTTTATTTGATTTATAATATTATAATATAGAAAAATATAATCAAATAACCGATTCTTAGCGAAGCTACACCAAAATGTCACATTTTTCAATTTTCAATGTGATTTTTAATGTGAAAACAATCATTTTTATTATGATGCAATAATTGCAATGTGCTTTAAATGCGTTTTCTTACCTAAAAAGCCAAGAATATTAACCAAATGTGGTCTGCAAGCCATTGAACGGGAGAGGAGTTTTTTTTCATAAATCTGCTCCTTTCGTTGTCCCGTCACGAAAAGAAATGGCTGGCAAAAACTCAAATTTCAACCAATTCTTTCAGTTCAAGGAGCAAAAGATTCGTTTTTTAATTTGTGATAATGTGTAGAAGAGCAAAAGTTTTTAAAAATCAAACTGGAAAAACTGTAGCGATTTTTGTAGCGTGCCTTTTAAAAGTCCAGTTTTACGATGTTGTCCCGTCACGCTACATTTTTTTTTCAGGAGAAGCACAGGTCCTATATGGTTAATTCTGCATGATATTTCTTTTTAGGAAAATCAATTATCTTTCCAAATATGTTATAACATTGGGGGGTTTCTTCTTTTATTTTGCCACTACAGCCAAAACGCAGAAAAAAACTTGGATTTTTTTTTTTTGAAAAGGAGCCGAAGAATCGGTCAAATATCAAATAATGATGGAAAGCTCTCACCAAGAAACAGCAAATCTTCAAAAACACAGCCAGGTGGTGGTGGTGTCCCGATAGTATGACTACAGGATCTTCACAGGACACAGGCCGGTCGGATAAAGTGGAAGCGTTCCTTTAGCACCGAATATGTCAACTCCCAATAAATATTATCGGATGTTTCGCTACTTTAAATTGCACATCCAGGATGGTTGAATAGACTCTACCGCATTCTCTTGAAAAGGCATCCGCAATATCCTCCGTAAATGGATTTGATGGCGATCAGTTCCGCTCAGACAATTGCCTCCTCCAGCTTGGTTGAGCCCTTCCATTTACTTTTCATGTTCCTAATCCTTGGCAGTTCCGAACGATTTATTGAATTTTTACGAAAAATTCACTTCGACAGCGACAATAAGAAACAAAATTCAGCACAAAATAATCCTTAAAAAGAAATGCACATAAAGAGAAAAAACAAAATTCGGCAAAAATGTCGCGGAGTGAACAAGTTTTCCAACCGTCAGCACCGGTTGCTACGATCGTTCCGAAAGGCTCATGAAGACATTTCATGATTAAACTCAAAGGTCCTTTTGAAATATTGAGTTAGCGTTTTTATCCGAATCTCCACATATTTTGCTTTAAAAGCCTAAATAAAAAGTTTTCTTTTGAAATGTTGCGCTCGAAAATTAATGGAATTTGGGCCACCATATTTCAGATAGGAGCACTCTATTTGTCATACCAAAAATGCGGGTCTTACTATTTTGGCTAAGGAACCCCCATGACAAATTTGAGCCAAATCGGATCACTTTTGATTTGGATCCATCCTGTCGATATGGAATACCTTCAAATTTGACAGAAAAACTATTGACAATTAATAAAAGCATTGGTAACAGCGCTTGAATCATTATTTTGTAAAATGATATTTACTCCTGGAGAAAACCAAAGACTGTTTACTTTTGTCCTTCCCGTGTGGATAAATCGGACCGCGCACTGAACTCACAATCCAGAGGTTGCTGGTTCGAATCCCAAGGTGGGCGCTCTAATAATTCTCAGTGTAAATATGGGTATCCGGCGCCGTCGCTCCGTGCCGTACTCAAACACTTAGGAGCCAAGGGCAGCAAAGCCCTTGTAGTTAAAAGGAAGACACTAGTGGTTGGTACTAGCAATGGTGGCCGACAGCTATAAAGTCAACTTCGTTTCGTTTACTTTTGTAAGGGAAAAGGTTTTTTAGTCAATGTTTTTCTTTTTTTCAAACGAAAGAAAAACCTGCAATGAAATATAATTTGACATAAATTGTTCTAGGAAATAATAACATTAGTTTAAAGAAATACAGTGAAAGATGCAAAAGTATTTTTTAGATTGTTTTTATTTTGTTAGTGTTTAGCCACTTGGAATATTTAAGTTAGTTTACCACGTGGATGATTTTTTTAAACAAAATTTTGTCAAACTTTGTTCAAAACGACTCTTTTTTTATTTAAGTTGCTTCACTTCATGGCTTTTATTCTCCAAACAAAACCACGCTTCTGTTCTTTACCTTTGGATATGATTTCGGCAGAATTCAACGCGAGCAAACACAGCCAAGTCAAACCCAAACTACCCTGCTGCGGAAGGTTCCATTCGATTCCCAATTCTCTCCGACGAGTCAAACAGACGTATGTAGGATCAAATAATATATCCGCTGCTGGTTCGTTCTTGCTTTGAAACTGGATCCTCTGGGTGGCTATTTCGTTGGTGTTGTGCTGTCTTGACTTAGTCGCTTTGAAGATTTTCCAGATTTTGCAAAATTCTACTTGAAAAATGTAACGTTCGTCAAGTGAGCACAAAGGCAACGATTTTCTGTTTGTTTGTCCGAAAATCCCCAAACTCCCCATCAGCGTTTGCAGTGCTCCCAGCAATAGTGCACCAAAAAGGGTTCAACTTGCCTGGTGGTGCAATAGTTCTATTAAAATCAGGTTTCGTGCAATTTTTCGACGTTTGTCTGACAGAATAAACAGAAATGGGATGCGGAGAGAGAGGGGAGTTGCTGCCACTTTTGGTTGGTCATTTCGGGATGCTGCACTGGTGCATTGTTGCCGTAATGCGGACTAGACTTGGGTGGTGGTGGAGGTGAACAGGTGAGGGGGGTAAAGAGTAAACGAAGAGCACATAGCCCCGAACTTGAAAGCTCCCGTGGGGCCTTCTCATGTGCAGGGGGTGAAATGCTCTATGTGGTTAAGATTGAATTCGTTTGAATTTGGGTTTTCATTTACGTCACAGTGGCGTGATAAAACGGTGTACAGTTTCGCCCCGAGATTGCGTCGTACTAAGAAGAGATATATAACTTTTGTTGAAATTTGACGTAGTATTTGGTTCAGCTTTGGTTTCTAGCAAGAATTGTTATTTTGAAATGAAAAAAAAAATGGTGATTTTTCTAAAGAATATGTGATATCTTTAAATTTAAGCTCTGATGCATTAAATTGCAAAGTATCACCAGTTTTGAGCCAAATGACACAGGACGATAAATGTAAAAATGCTTTTAAATGGAGAACTGCATGGATAATTCTCCGCCAACTTACACAGCAGTTGCCCCGACCCCTCTTCGATTTGCGTGAAACTTTGTCCTAAGGGGTAACTTTTGTCCCTGATCACGAATCCGAGGTCCGTTTTTTGATATCTCGTGACGGAGGGGCGGTACGACCCCTTCCATTTTTGAACATGTGAAAAAGAGGTGTTTTTCAATAATTTGCAGCCTGAAACGGTGATGAGATAGAAATTTGGTGTCAAAGGGACTTTTGTGTAAAATTAGACGCCCGATTTGATGGCGTACTCAGAATTCCGAATAAACGTATTTTTCATCGAAAAAAACACTAAAAAAGTTTTAAAAATTCTCCCATTTTCCGTTACTCGACTGTAAAAATTTTTGGAACATGTCATTTTATGGGAAATTTAATGTACTTTTCGAATCTGAAATTACCCAGAAGGGTCATTTTTTCATTTAGAACAAATGTTTTCATTTTAAAATTTCGTGTTTTTTCTAACTTTGCAGGGTTATTTTTTAGAGTGTAACAATGTTGTACAAAGTTGTAGAGCAGACAATTTCAAAAAATTTGATATATAGACATAAGGGGTTTGCTTATAAATATCACGAGTTATCGCGATTTTACGAAAAAAAGTTTTGAAAAAGTTGGTCGACATCGATCATGGCCATTCATGGTCACCCGCGACAGACACGGACGACGAAACAAAGAGAAACGCAAAAAGTAACTTTTTCATAACTTTTTTTCGTAAAATCGCGATAACTCGTGATGTTCATAAGCAAAGCCCTTATGTCTATATATCAACATTTTTGTAATTGTCTGCTCTACAACTTTGTAGAACATTGTTACACTCTAAAAAATAACCCTGCAAAGTCAGAAAAAACACGAAATTTTAAAATGAAAAATTTTGTTCTAAATGAAAGAATGACCCTTCTGGGACAATATAGATTCGAAAAGTACATTAAATTTCCCATAACATGACATGTTCCAAAAAATTTTACAGTCGAGTAACGGAAAATGGGAGAATTTTTAAAACTTTTTTAGTGTTTTTTTCGATGAAAAATACGTTTATTCGGAATTCTGAGTACGCCATCAAATCGGGCGTCTAATTTTACACAAAAGTCCCTTTGACACCAAATTTCTATCTCATCACCGTTTCAGGCTGCAAATTGTTGAAAAACACCTCTTTTTTCGCATGTTCAAAAATGGAAGGGGTCGTACCGCCCCTCCGTCACGAGATATCAAAAAACGGACCTCGGATTCGTGATCAGGGACAAAAGTTACCCCATAGGACAAAGTTTCACGCAAATCGAAGAGGGGTCGGGGCAACTTTTCCCGATTTCGTGTGAGTTGGTAGAGAATTACCCGCATAAAGTTCACCCAAAAATTCAGTAAAGAGATTTGTTAAAAAATAAGCATAATCATGAATCTAATCTAATCTAATCTAATCTAACACAAACGCAGCCAGTCCGATGAAAGCATGCTGGAAAGTCTTGTGATTAGATTACGCCCCAAGCACTTTTCTTGTCATTATTAATAATTGCAGTACATCCGAGAACACCCGAAAATGTATTGCAAAAATTAAAGCGGCCAGCCCTACTACGTTGTGTTTACCGCAGAGAGGATTCTGAGAACGGATCACATTTCACAGAATCTACAGGGGAGGAAGGATGCGTGGACATACCGTACCAAACGCTCCTGTTTACAGTTTCATATGTGTTTTGTATGATGTGTTAAGTGTAAAATATAGTGTAATTATATAATCAAATAAATATAATAATGCAATATAATGATCATTTAATAAAATCCCTTCACCTATATATAATAACCAAGCACCCAAGCACACAAACAGCGACACAAAAGAAATGAAAATGAGCATGCAAAAACAAGACAACGCGTCCCCGTGGTCAGCGCACTAATAAAAAAAAAATTAAGCATAATCATGAATGTTGAAAAAATTATTCTCAACAATGAATAGTAGTAAACTTTGAAATCCCTCTTTGTTCATTTCTTTAAGCAATGTTCCAATAAAACATCATAAAAGAATTCAACTTGGATTCCAATGTAAGCTGTACCAAACAACAACTCAAATGTTTCCTCCCCTTTCAAAGCACCAAACGGCAGCAATCATTATTTGCATCATGGTTCAATTGTCATTTCCTTGGCCATTCAAGGCCCCGTTCTCGTATCCCATTTCCGGAGGTATTACAAATTTCCGACAAAAATGATAGGAGGAAACAACAATATGTGCCTATTTGTTTGCATACACAAGACGAAGAAATGAAACTTCTTACGATAGGGCAAACCACGTTCTTCGTTGATGACTTTTTAGTGGGTGGGTGGAGGGACGTACGTACTTGTATCGCAAATGAAGCAGCCTTGGAAATGGGTCTGCCATCAAACGGGTTGGATGTGATAGTGAGTACATATGAGGGGGAACTACCACGTGCATACTTTATGTAGAGCAATTTGCATTGAACTTGACGCTTTTCCGCTTTTCTTTTGTACTTTGCGACGATACATGGAAATCGATAAGTTTTCCTTTTCTTTGCGTTTTTTTCTGAGCATATCTGAACATGAAAATGGAAATAACTTCGAAGAAGGAAAGAAATTTAAGTTTCTTATTCAGTGTTGGAGGAAGCTAGGATTAATTACTTAAATTATGAATTCAAATACACTGGACAGTGTTATTGAAATAAGAAATCAGGAAACATATTGCCAACAAGCAGGATCCCCACATCAGAAAGCATTTTCCCGTTGGCCTTACAATATCCAACACACGTACGTCCTCGGAGCGACACATGCCAGTGAGGTAGAGTACGACAATAATTCATACGCCAGCAGAGTTGCCGGTTCAGGTATTTGACACAGACACAACAAATGATGGCTGAAACCCCGTAAAGGAACCACTTTGTTCCTGTCTGGAATGACAATGCACGAGGTCCGAGATTTACCTGGCGATGGCAGAACAAATATTTTCTCGTTGTCTCCGAATGGCTAATGGTGTTTGCTTGGGGCAAATAAACAAGGAAGTATCGCCCTCCGAGGGGGAAAACCTATGACCATTTTCCGTGTCTTGAACACATGACTTACACAAAAAAACGTTACTTAATCCACCTTTAGGTGGTTGGTGCCTTCCTCACATTCATGAAGTCAATACATTCAGTAAAATAGCAACATTCCCCCTTAACATGTTTAACAAATTAACTTTATTACTCATTTCTTTTGATAGGGTTTGCAGACCTTCAATATTTCTGGCTTATCGGCAAGATCTGATAAAAAAACCTATCCAACGATTGATCGCATGGAAGATTCAGACAATATTTTTATCACAATATCTGAAATCCGACCTTTAAAAAGTGCATAAATAACACTTAAGTGCTAATAACTTTTGAAAGGATTATTAGATCCTCGATGTATTAGGCTCATTTGAAAAGTCTTTCGATTATCTAACTAACGACAGGTCGCATGATGGACCAGGACATCATTTTCATTGAAATATCTGAGATCCGGCCTTCAAAAAGTGTATAAATAACACTTAAGTGCTTATAACTTTTAATAGGGTTGTCAGATCTTCTTGGGCTCATTGAAAAGGTCTTTTTAATACCTTTCTGAAAATGTATAACATGATAACATAATTTTCTTGCAAATTGAAAAATCAAATCAAAATCAAATTATTCGCTCTACAGCATTGCCTTGGCGTTCTCGATTGCGAGATTCCTACTCGAAACTAGGTGTCCGAAGGCTTGATTGTTGAGGCAATTGCAAACCTCTTTTTACACCTAAACTTCCATCCACCCGGGATTCGAATTGACGACCTTTGGATTGTTAGTCCAACTGCCTACGAGCGACTCCACCGAGGCAGGGCCTAGGGAGACGACTCCTACACCTGGATTGAGCTAACAACCTAACCCTCTAAGGTTAGATCGGGGCCAAAATTAACTTCCCCATGCGACGGAAGGCGTGGTCAGACAAATCTCGTCTCGAAAAATGCCACCGGGACCGTCTGGGATCGAACCCAAGCCGACTGGGTGAGAGGCAACCACGCTTACCCCTACACCATGGTTCCCGGCAAATTGAATACCACCCTTTTTACAATCTTCCGGACATACGCCAAAATCGTTTTTTTCAGCATAACTTTTGAAGTACTTAATAAAACTTGCTGATTTTAAATAGAGACCTATGGGACCCCAAGATGGATCGAATGAGACTAATACGGTCAAAATCCGTTCATCCAGTCCGGAGATAATCGAGTGACATTTTTTTTGTCCACTCACCTACACACATTCACACAGACATTTGCTCAGAACATGATTCTGAGTCGATAGGTATACGTGAAAATGGGTCTACGAGGTCAAATTAGAAATTCATTTTTCGAATTTTATAGCCTTTCCTCAGTAATGTGAGGAAGGCAAAAAAGATTTTAAATAGCGTTAGAAACTACACCCACAGTAGAAGGACGAGAGGAAAACTATACCAAATCATTTTTTTATTTGACTCAAACTTTGTGAGGGCCTTCCCTATGACCAAAGGAGTCATTTTGAGGCTTTGGTTAACCGGTATAAGTCTCCATACAATTTGGCAGCTGTCCTTACAAAAATGGTACGTGAATATTCGAAAATTAGTAACTTTAGAAGTTGTAGGTATTGATGAGTTCTTTTAAGAAAAACATACCCGGGCAGACGGTAATAACAAAATGCATGCCATTTCAATAACAAATACTGTTAAAATAACAGAAAGTGTTATGGAATCTTCTTCAAAAATCCATTTTTGAATAAGGCTTTAATAACAGTTTATGTTATCATAACGAAATTTGTTATTGGTCTGATATTGGTTGAAAGCCAAAACAACTTGGAAATAACATTTTTTGTTATGGAAGAATAACGCCAACTGTTATTGGGATGATCGGATTAGTTGTTAAAATAACAAAAAATAATAGCAAAGATTTGTTCGAAGAATAACAATAAATGTTATGAGTTTGTTATTACAATAACAATCCAATAACAAAAAAATCATAACGACGAATAACAAATCTTGTTATAAATAACATAAAATGTTATTGGCCTAGTATTTTCAAATAACAAACAATGTTATTCCCAAGTGATTTCCGTCTGCTCGGGTAGGAGTACACATTTTTTGCTGATTTTTACTCTACTTTTTATGCCGCTGAGATATTATTTTTTAAAAAAGTTTCTTTTGGAAAAAAAAAGAAATTTAGCATTTTGTTTATTTATTTTTTGGTCTAAAATAAAATTTACAGTAAAAAACTACTTTACAGATTTTTTTTGATGAAGTGCACCATTTTCGAGCTATATTCTCTTATAGTTCAATTTTATCTGAAGAAAGGCTATAAAATCACTCGAAAATTGAACTTCCTAAATACATCTCTTAGATAGGTATATATTTTATTATTCATAAACTTATTTTTATCAGGTCCTTTTCGGTGCTCGAACCTGGTTTGGGCTGAGTCGGCTCAATAAGCCGTAAGACCGTTAACAATGCAATTCTGGTTGAATTACTTTGTTAATGTGAGGAAGAAAAACAACCACCTAATATGGTGGATTAAGAAACGTGTTTTTCAAAGAGTGTCCATGATTGTCCATGCCTGAAAATATTGATTTATTTTCCAAACATCCAAACATTCCCACATTTTCTTATGAAAATTTGATTGAAAATTATGGGAAACTTTTTGAAAAGAGAGGGGGATAATCTTGCAAAATATAAATAAATACGATCGATTTTTTATATATACAGCAATATTTTTGAAGTTTGTTTTCTAAGGATCTAATTTGACCATGAAGGATAAATTGAAAAAGGATAGAAGACCTCCCAATATTTACGAAAGCAAGACTTTTGCATGTTTGAAAGAATTGAAAAATCACTTAAATATTCCTATTATTTTTTATGAATAAAATAAAAACTTACTGCCAAAATTTAAAAAATGAATAATTTTCAAAAACATTGTGACAAACAAGAATAAGTTATTTTTTAAAAATAAAATAAAAACACAAAACATATAATAGAAGTGAAAAAAATGAAAAACTCTAAAAACTGTAATGTCTATCAAGAATAAATTGCTTAAACTTAAACAATTTTAAAGAAGTAGACCCTTTTTAAAAGCAGAGTTCTTTTCTGTTTGAAAAAATGAAAAAAAAAACTCACAAAATATTATCAGAATCAAGAACAGGTTATTTTTTGTTTAAATTAAAATAAACTTCCATAGTATTTAAGAAGTTCAACTTTTTTTCAAAGAACTACTCACGTTTGAAAGAATGGAAAAAATCTCAATAACATTATGACTATCAAGAATAGGTTGTTATTTTTGAATAAAAATAAATATCAAAAATATTTTAGAAGTCGAACTTTTTTTCAAAGAATTGCTCATGTTTGAAAAAAAAATTGAAAAAAATGTTGCGACAAATAAGAATTAGTTGTTTTTGGACTATTGTTTTTTTGTGGATTCATTTTTTTTAAAGAACTGCTCATGTTTACAAAAATAGGATAACTCTCAATATTATTACAAAATATTTTTTCAAGAACTGGGTGATTCTCTACCAACTCACACGAAATCGGGAAAAGATGCCCCGACCCCTCTTCGATTTGCGTGAAACTTTGTCCGTATGGGTAACTTTTGTCCCTGATCACAAATCCGAGTTCCTTTTTTTGATATCTCGTGACGGAGGGGCGGTACGACCCCTTCCATTTTTGAACATTCGAAAAAAGACCTGTTTTTCAATAATTTGCAGCCTCAAACGGTGATGAGATAGAAATTTGGTGTCAAAGGGACTTAAATGTAAAATTGGAAGCACCGATTTGATGGCGTATTCAGAATTTCGGAAAAACGTATTTTTCATAGAAAAAAACACTAAAAAAGTTTTTAAAATTCTCCCATTTTTGGTTACTCGACTATAGTATTTTGGAACATGTCATTTCATGGGAAATTTAATGTTCTTTTTGAATCTACATTGACCCAGAAGGATCATTTTTTCACTTAGAACAAAATTTTTCATTTCAAAATTTTGTGTTTTTTTTTCTAACTTTGCAGAGCTATTTTTCAGAGTGTAACAATGTTGTACAAAGTTGTAGAACAGATAGTTACAAAAAATTTGATGTATAGACGTAAGGGGTTTGCTTATAAACATCACGAGTAATTGTGGTTTTA
The DNA here is from genome assembly GCF_016801865.2 of Culex pipiens pallens. Lineage (NCBI taxonomy): Eukaryota > Metazoa > Arthropoda > Insecta > Diptera > Culicidae > Culex > Culex pipiens. The sequence goes on from NC_068938.1 coordinate 87,033,716, forward strand.
CGAAAAAAAAGTTTTGTGTATGTGTACATTAGAATAACGTATTCAAGCTTTCAGGACTACCTAGGCTATCAATAGAACCCGGTTTGCGGTACTAACAATTACAATATATCAATTACGAACCAAATTCAACACAAAGTTTCTACACTATTGATGATTGATATTCTCTACGATCAGCTTGCCAGCTCCAGCCATTCTTTTGAGAGAAAAGCTTATCCCGAACCGAATCCAATTTCAGTTCCTGTTCTCCAGCACCCATAAAGAGTTATTTGATCTGCTTCCAACACTGTTTCCGACTGCCTCGTGCTTTACCTTTGCAAAACCAGATTCAATTACGACATTTCTGCAGCAGTCAGCTATCGTTCCTCAGGAAAATAGGACTATTCCGTTCAATCTATGTGGCTTGGAATTGGACAATCTAAAGAGGAATCCTGCAAGCAATTGGTGCGATTGTTAGCTTCCAGAAACAATATGATTGAATCGAATAGGGAGAAAGGGTATTCGATTTCAATACAATTTCGATGGAAACATGGCTTTTGGACTACCTTTTGGAGATGTGAACTTTGTTCAACCGCATTCAAAATTCCAACCTCAAGAGAACTCATCCCTTTAGGCAAAGCTACCGTGAATGACCTATTCATGTATGGCTCATTTTCACCGCAAAATTGCACCAACTTTATATTTTCCTCTCCCAATGAAAAGCAAACAAGGAGCTCTGCAGCAGTAGCTCTCTTTTCGGCCCTTTTTCAACCGAAAAATTAATAAACTGTGGTTACGGCTCTGACAAAGCACCGGGGCCACCCCGTTCCGATTCATCACGTACCATCCTGAACCTTGGGGCGGGTGCACAACTGCTCCCTGGGATCCTTGCGGTGCAAAATGGGAATTCCTGGACCAAGTTTAATGCTCACACTCGCTTATCTCTCTATCTCTGTCGTTTTTGAAAACCGAAAATATTTCATACATTGTGAACCATTTTTCACGGGGCGGATTTCCTTTGGCACGGCAGGGTGCAGAGAAAGAAGGTGGTTTTGGGATGTACCCACAGAGATTTGAAAGGAACCACCTACACCCATTACGCTGCCCAGCGGGAGATACACTACCATTCTTTACTCGCAAATTGAGCATGAACCTGTCGGGGCTGAGGTTTCACCTTTTTAAGCTTTTTAAGGAAAAGAACATGTTACGTGGGTGGGATAGGTGAGTGAGTGCATCATTTATCAAGCAGGTACCGTGAGATGGAGCGAACATACAATAAGATGCTCAACACACAACTATCAATCAACCGGAGCGTTTGGAACGGTATGTCCACGCATCCTACCTCCCTTGTTGATTTTGTGAAATGTGATATGTTCAAAGAATCCTCTCTGAAGTTAGTGAAACGCAGTAGGCCTGGTCGCTAAAATGAATGTAAATTCTTGCTGCCAAAAATAGCCATTTTGTGAGAAATGAGAATCACACACGGTTTAAAAACATGAAATTCAATTACTCGTATTTTTATATAAGAGTGACCATTGGAGAAGGTTTGATTCATTACAACACCAAGCACGTAATAAATAACCATAAAAAGTTATAAAACGAGACCACTGTCTAATAAAATCGGACGTGAATTCTGCGAAAACAAGTAATTATGATTGATTCAACGAATCAGCAGACGTGTCCATACAACCCAAAAAGAAAGAGTACAAATCCGCTCCAACAAAACCGAAGAAAAACAGAAATGAAATTTCAAGCTTGGGTGGAAATAAATACACAATAAAACTGTCGAGCCTTTCCCCGCGGGTCACCAACCCGACACTAAATTATTCATAACCTTTATAAATTTGTACATGCCAGCCCGGAACGTGCCGGGGTAAAAACGAACCAACCAGGCCGATGATTGATTAACCTCCCGCGTGTGACTTTGAACTTGCTGCTACCTGGTCCAAGTCTGGCGGTGGGAAAGGACGATACTAAAACAATTCCAAACCCACCAGTGGAGGAATATAAATTTGATTGAAGTTGGAAAATCGATAACCAATGGCGGGATAATGGTGAGGAGGGGTTCGGGAAAATAAAAACAAATCACTCTTCGTCCAACAGCTGTGCTGGGAGAGTAAACAACAATTGATCATTGTGTTGTTAATTGAAGGAAGAATGGGGATTTAAGTGACTTTTGATTCAATACATATCAGAAATTGATCTCAAAATTTACTTTTATTTGACATAATTTGGTTTCAGATTTTTGCAATATTTTATATTTTTCTATACCTTGATCCAATGACCATTATTTCTTTAAACATCAAAAAATGAAAAAAGTCAAAGACGGTTAAGTTTCCCAAAATCGAGTTTTTGTTATAGAAAGTACAACTACAACTTAACAGAAGATACCACATCGAACAGAAATGTCCAACTCGAATTACAGATTTTCGAATGTTTTCATAGCATTTCTCTGGATAACCCTCTAGTTTGTATGGATACTTTTATGAAGGAAATAATAATGCAAAATGGCTTATTTGGATAGAAGAAATCGATGGAAAAAGTTTCATACAAATAATAAAAACCTCCCATATTGTTTTGGTCACCGAGAACTGATGTTAATTTAATCTAATCGGTCTTTATCGGTGAAATCTGACGCAAATTTTAGAAGAAAGATATATTTACTGTGTGTTTCGCTCAGTACTTGTACAGAGCCAAATTAGAAGGCTAAAAGACTTGATCACACACACATACTTCCTCAAATGGCCCTTCGCTGACTTAGTTTCCGTCCTTTATATCTTCTTCTATGACTCCTAGTCGACCTATCCACCTAAAATTTCATTATCTTTCTTCTAAAATTTGCGTCAGATTTCACCGATAAAGACCGATTAGATTAAATTAACATCAGTTCTCGGTGACCAAAACAATATGGGAATAAAAAGTTTTCGGATAAAAGAAAAGTAAATTAGAACTGTTCTATTCATGGAGCGCAAGGGTAATGCAGTACGGCTTTGTCTTGAATACCAAGCTACCAGAGCAAGGCTCAAGACACATCCCAGAAATATCCGAACGCAATAAATGTCATCGGTAGAACCAAAGTAACGTGCCGGTTGTATGTATAGGCGGTGTGCGATCATTTCTTTTCGCCGTCCGGGAGTCATATGGATGACGCTGCAGGAATAACCCTAGTAACATTTTAGGTTTAAAGTAGGCCATAAAAGCCTATTTAGGTCGTATGAGGGTTGTCAGAACCATGATAAAACCAGTAAGTTTAAAAATGTTACTAGGGTAAGTTGTCTCTGAAGGAATTACAGACTTGCAAAAATTTGTATTTTCTCAGACAGTCAAGCTGCGTTAAAATGCTCTAAAATCACCAACATGCCAGTCTAAGCTAGTATGGGAATGCAGGAAACTTTTAAAACAATTAGCATCAAAAAATCAAGTACATCTGTACTGGGTTCCGGGCCACCGGGGTATAGATGGAAACGAAAAAGCCGACCTTCTTGCTAGAAATGGGTCAGAAGGGCACTTCATTGGCCCAGAACCCTTCTGCGGGGTCTCAAAAAGCGTATTAAAAATGGAGTTTGTAAAACATGAGGAAAAGACGATTCAGTTAAACTGGACGAAAACACAATTACTGAGACAATCTAGGGAGTTCATCACTCCCTCTACTCAAAAATCAAAAAAATACTCAATCTGAACAAGAAATATCTAAATATCTATATCGGGCTTATAACAGGACACTGTCCGTCTAGATATCATTTGAAAAAGCTAGGTCTTTGTCAAATAGATATCTGTCGGTTCTGTGACTGTGAAACCGAAACATCAAAACATCTAATATGCGACTGCAGCGCACTATCTGCAAGGCGAAGGCAGATTCTTAACAGGCCTATTTTAAGCCCTAAAGAGATCTGGCAAGAAAACCCCAGTAAGGTAGTTGATTTCATTTTAGAAATTATACCTGAATGGGGCATACCGCAACGTCAGCCAATGACAGTCACCCTAAATGGTAACGTGTCATCCTGAAGACTGCGATAATAAAATGGGTATACCGCAATAGATCAAAGTCATGGTCGCAGTGGTCTCAACCCAAAAAAAAAAAAAAAAAAGTTGTCTCTGTACATTTACTGTGTGTTTCGCTCAGTACTTGTACAGAGCCAAATTAGAAGGCTAAAAGACTTGATCACACACACATACTTCCTCAAATGGCCCTTCGCTGACTTAGTTTCCGTCCTTTATATCTTCTTCTATGACTCCTAGTCGACCTATCCACCTAAAATTTCATTATCTTTTTCTAAAATTTGCGTCAGATTTCACCGATAAAGACCGATTAGATTAAATTAACAAATAATAAAAACACAATGAAATGTTTTTTTTTGCATAATTATTTTCTCGATAATTTTAATTCTTCTCTTGATCAATCATTGATTTTGAGCAACATTTGTTCTACAACAAACATTGCTTCTCTTGTTTTATGTTTTTCTTGTTTAGGTTTTAGTATTTTTATTTGCATTTGTTTTGTTTAGTTTATGTGTGTTTTTGGTAGTATTTGGCCTTTTTTACCACCTCCTATCATTTCATTTTGCCTTTCTAATTTTTTCATGTTGTTACATTCACTATTTCAATTTTTGCTTGTTTTACATTGTCTGCTGTAAAATGGCACCATAACCATTTAAAAAAAAAAACACATACTCAGAGGCATAGTTTCGGACACCAAAAAAGTATTACATACTTTTTATTACTTAAAATATAGGAAATGCTAGTAAAAACAAAGCCTGAGATGACATTTATTTTACTTTTATTAAAAAACATTAAAGTCACATAAAACAAGTGAAACTTCCAACCCATCAATTTTTTTAAAAATTAGATTTCTTCTTTCCAATGCTTTCCAATTGGTTGAAAATTTGATTTAGATTGAATTAGCAACAACACTGTATAAGAGAAGTACTAATTTTATTGTTGAAAATAGGTGTTAGAATCAACATACAGCTTGATAGCATATAAAAAATCACACAATTCGAAGAAAAAAAAAATGAAAATAAAAACAGATCTTAAAAAATCCTATTTTTACTTCTCTTGAAAAAAATTTTTAAATTTTAACTCAGCTTTAAAATATAAGATTCCACTTTATTTTTTGATTTAATTTTTGTGAATGGTTTTACTTATGGAAATGGTTTTTGTAAATAAGTGACTTCGATCAAAAGTGCTTTAATAGTAGAGCGATTCTCTCAGATTTCAGCCAATCGATTTTTTTGTATTTTTTAATCCGACTAAAACTTTGTATGCCCAAAGAAGCCATTTTGCATCATTCGTTTGTCCATAAAATTTTCCATACAAATTTGACAGCTTTCTGTACAAAAATTATGTTTGAAAATTCAAAAATCATGTTTCTTTTGAAACACTTAATATTGCGCCCTTTTGAAATGTTAGTCTTGATTAAAAAAATGAAAAAATATTGATTTCGATAAGCAAATTTTACAAATGTTTCATATTTTAACATTGTAAATCGGATCGGATTAGTTGCTGAGATATCGAAGATAGAAAATGGTGGGTTGTTTGGGTGAGACTTAGAAAACATCAATTTTCCTGATTTTAATCCTTTGCATGGCAATATCTCTGCAACTAAAGGTCGTATTAACGAAGGTCAGCTTTTCAAAAATATGTTTTCAAAAGTGGGCACTTATTTAAAAAATGAAAAACTGCGAATATTTAAAAAAAAAGTTCATCAATGTACTTTTTGATTGCAAATTTTATTTTGCATCAAAAATGAAAATGAAAAATTTTTGCGATCAATATTTCGATTTTTTTTGTGAAAAAATCAGTGTTGATTCAAAACCTTATAACTCAGTAAAATTTTTTTTGCGCAGCCTTAAAATTTCTGAAATGTTGGCATTTAATGTCCCTTAAAATATATCAAAAATGAAATAAAAAATTAAAGCTGCCAAATTTGTATGGAAAATTATATGGACAAATTTATGATGCAAAATGGCTTCTTTGGGCATACCGAAAACACCAAAAAAGTTTTAGTCGGATTAAAAAATGAAAAAAAAAAAAAATGAAAAAAATACCGATTTCGTAGATATTTTCTCAGTTCAAAACATTGATTTCAATTAAACAATAAACATTACAGAATCAGGCTTTCACTAGTGCTCCATAAAATTTATAATTTAAGATTAAATTATTCGAAAACTGTTAGACTTATTGAACTAAATCTCCTTACAATCCTATTTTTTCGGGACGGGTACTTCAAACATATTATTTTTCGCTCTACTTCAAACATATTATTTTTCATAAATTATTTGTCACTTAGATTCCGTATCCGATACTAAAAGTAATGCTTTGAAAAAACAAAACGCAATATTATCTTTTTTAAATTAGAAATAAGTATCACCCCGGGCAGACGGTAATAACAAAATTAATAATATTTCAATAACAAATCCTGTTAAAATAACAAAAAGTGTTATTATTTTATCCTGAAGTTCAACTTCAAGAAGAAAAAATAATAACAGTTTCTGATAAAATAACAAAATTTGGTATTGAAGTGATATTACATTGAAAATGTTTAATAACACGCTAATAAGAGGAAATGTTATACATTTCAAAAACTCTCCTAATAACAAAATTTGTTATTCGTTCGGTTTACTGACATAGAAATAAAATTACCATAAATCGCACAAATGGAAAAGTTTCTAAGTGTCCATAACACAATCTGTTATTATTTTTTCTTTTGTTAAATATGTTTAGATCTTTGGGATAATTTTGTCTAATTTCATCGGGGTCATTATTAAGGCCATGAAATGGGATCCTTAAGCTAAAATTATTCTAAAAAGCTGAAATTTTGAAAGTTGATTTTTTTAATTATTTCATATACCCCCTAAGGGACTTTGCTTAAATTGGCTAGAACTATGGGATAATTTTGACCAATTTCATCGGGGTCATTATTTTGGCAATGACATGGGGTCCTTAAGCTAAAATTATTCTAAAAAGTTGAAATTTTGAAAGTTGATTTTTTTAATTATTTGATATACACCCTAAAGGACTTTGTTTAAAATGGTTAGAACTATGCGATAATTTTGACCAATTTCGTCGGGGTTATTATTTTGGTCATGAAATGGGGTCCTTAAGCTAAAATTTTTCTAAAAAGTTGAAATTTTGAAAGTTGATTTTTTTAATTAATTGATATACCCCCTAAAAGACTTTGTTTGAAATGGTTAGAACTATGGGATAATTTTGACCAATTTTGTCAGAGTCATTATTTTGGCCATGAAATGGGGTCTTTAAGCTAAAATTATTCTAAAAAGTTGAAATTTCGAAACTTGATTTTTTAAATTATTTGATATACCACCTAAGGGACTTTGCTCAAATTGGCTAGAACTATGAAATAATTTTGACCAATTTCATCGGGGTCATTTATTTCACCATGAAATGGGGTTTCAAGCTAAAATTAATCCGATAAAATTAACATTTGAGAGTTCTTTTTTTTTGAATTTTGTTATATTCCCTAACGGAATTGATTTATTTATTGAGAATTTTTGAAGTGTGAATAACAAAAACTGTTATTATTTTCACAGAGCCAGGAAGTCGGAGCTGACGTTGAAGTTCGAGCTGGAGTGAGACCTCGGAGACTGCATGGGATTCAGCAAATTTTCAGCAACTTTTACTTGGAGTCGGAATCTGTGAAGTCGGGTATTTTTAGAGAGCTGAATCGTCGTTGACGTCATATCCTGCATCCAGAGTCGGAGTTGTCTTCAAAGTATGGATTCAAAGTCGCTTGGAGGTACCGACTCTGCAGCCCTGACTAGTACAGAGGAGTTATGGCAACTGCAGGTTTATTTGCAAATGACAAATAAACCAAAACAATAACTTTTTTTTGTTATGGAGACATACCAGTTCAATAACATTTTTTGTTATTGTGCTGCTCCACCTCTCCGCACAAAATAACAAATCTTGTTATTCTTTCATGATTCCTTCTGTATTATTGGTTCCCGGGCGGAAAGTGAGTTGGTTGCGATAACTTCGAACTATCTTGGCTTGTTTATTTGCATCTTGTTGTAAACTCCTCGAGTTATGACGACTTTTGAAACCGACTGCGTATCATGGAAAGTATATTCCATGATCATACTGCTTTATCTACAGTTGATATTGAGCTGTTAGTGGTAGTTTTTTTAGACTTAGCAAAAATTTCGAAAATTTTATTTTTTTCAAAAATTTTACCCGAACATCATGAAATGATTATTTTGACTTTGTTTCAAATTTATGCTTGACTTAGCAAAATTTGCAGTCACTGACAGAATTTTAAATTTCCTATACTTAGAATAATTTTCATGAGCTGATATTTTAAAGTTTGATTTTATTTATGCTGGACTTTGAAATTTTTGCGTATATTTTTTTAATTCTTTACTTTTTACAGAAAAAGCATTTTTTGGGACTTAGAAAATTTTCGGGAGTTTGGAAACATGATAAATTATTTTGATGTTTATATTTGCTTTGAATCAAAATTTCGGAAAAATCGACGAAATTACAGGAAATTTTTGTCCGATTTTTACAAAAACATCAGTTTGTTCCTAAAATAATGTCCCTAAAAAAACGTCTTCATTGAAATTTTGAAATTCGAAAGTTGGTTTTTAATAATTATTGATATACCCCCTACAAAAATCGTTCCGGCACTTAGAAAATTTACGGGATCAGTATCACGATAAGATTTTTGGTAGAATTTTTTAGATTTTCAGGACTTTGCGAAATTTTTGCTCTCAGCCAGTTGAATATTTTCAACATTTTGAAAAATAATTTTGATAAGAATCATTACCAGGCTTTTTGAAATTTTTTTGTGGATTTTTGGACTTATGCAATTTTAGGAATATTTTCATAAACTTTTATTTTTAATTAAAAAAATAGAAATAGAGACTTTGGATTTTTCGTGATTTGGAAAATTATTGTGACATTTTGGCAATTCAACGCTTTCTCCACAATTTTTTAATAATTTTTTAAAGTAAAATTATTTTTCAACTTTGAAAAATCTTGTTTTGATGTAAGTGCGTATATTCCTGCAATATTACTCATATTTGTGAAGAGGAAGAAGGGGGGGGGGTCTGAATTGTGGCGGGGTGCATTAAAAACCAATAAAATTATTTTTGGGATCAAAATCTCCTTTATGAACTTGATATGATTTTTGGAAGATTTCAGTTGTTTACTACTATAAACTCAACTTGATGTGGCATTGTTGGTCAAATAAACTCAACAAGATTTTTCGCAGATACGCCTCGAACAATTTATGTTCGTGGCCATGTTCGGTTATCTCTTAACCATACCCTGGGGTGAACTTGACTTGTTCGTGTTTTTACGAACATGGATAGATTTTTCCAAGATGCAACTTTCTGCCCGGGTTTGTTATTGCAATAACAACATAATAACAGTTTAAGTTATTCTTCGAACAAATCTTTGTTATTGATTTTTGTTATTTTAACAACTAATCCGATCATCCCAATAACATATTTCGATCTTCTCACAATATCAAAAACTGACCTTCCCAAGTTATTTCCGTCTGCTCGGGACTCCACAAAAAGAGGTCATAGAGGAGGAACATATTTGAATTGTGAATGGTTTATAATTGAATTTTGATCAATTCTTCAATAAAATCCGCTGCTTTTAATTTTTATTTTTTTAATGATGTTGATAACAGGAATTCCAAAAAGCCATTTCATCCTAGATTCCCCTATCTATTCCATGAAACTAGCAAAAAAGAGCTCTCCTCCGTACACGAACCGGTCACGCTGAAACATAGGCAAAAGTTTCGAACAGAATGATGACCCAAAGTTGGATCGTTCTCAATCACTCGACTGTTAGCCGAAATAGATACAGTCTGCAAATACGGCACGTGCCCTGCTCCGACACTCGAAAACAGCACACAAAAAAGTGCTGACCGGACTGACTTTTTAAAAACAAATTTCCCACACTTTTTGCAAAGTTCCATCCAGCCACTATGGGGAGGGGTTGGGGGTGGTCATCCCGCAAAGTTGGCCCAATTGAAAAGTCCCCAAAATTGCCTGCCAATGAGGGCGCGTGTTGTGCAAGTATTTTAAATATTGATTGAACGCTTCAAAAAACTAATTGAAAACCAATCTCCTGCGATGGGATCCAGTCAGCTAGATAGTGCAGTGGATTGATCCAGAAACACCACCGGAAGCTGCTGGTGCCATCCTGTCAACACCATCACTATAGTTTTGAATGGCATTTTGAGGCGGGACAGACAGAGGACGGGGACCAAATGCATTTAAATTCTGTTTTGGGTTTGCATATTTTGTACCACCATCAACGCGTCCTGTACTTGAATCTTTTAGAGCAGTGATGGGTAGCTCATATTTTAAATCAATTCAAAATTATTTTTCAACACAAATTGATTTATTTTATTTAAAAAACTTAAATATGTTTTCAATTTTTATTCAATTTTTACCAAAAATAATCGTAATTTGCAGACACCCCCTCCACAGACAATGAATAACTGCAGACTCAGCTTAGTCCAAAATCCATCCTGGACCCACAATGGCAAAACCACGGAATGTGTGAGAAGGGACACAAAAGTGGGCCCTGTCCTGTCCCACCGACGCAGCACTGATTGTCAGTGAATCCGTGAATAATAATTGATCGATTTAGGAGACAGGTTTGGTGGAGTTCGAGCTTTCACTAGTCAGTCACCTGCCGTGCTGTTTCAACTGGCACCGTCGCTAGGACCAACATCCATCGGAAATAGACGGACAGATACTAGTTTTGGAAGAGGATTCCCGGAATGACAAAAAACGTATGTCTGGGTCAGCACTTTCGGAAAGAGTTTTCTGTGGACATGATGAACCTTCTGTTTTTTGGCTTTGATTTTTTTTTTCGTGCTAGGTTGTGGGGAACTTTTAATGGAGAAATGGTTTTTTGCTGTGGTTTAGAGAATTTGAGATAGTGAGCTGAAAATTTATACCATTTGTAAGTTTTTTTGCGTCCCTCAAAAACTATAAAGTTCTGACAACACTTTCAAAAGTTATAAGCACTTGTGTGGTATTTCTACACCTTTTGATAGGTTATAGATATCTCTACCCGAAGAATTATAAACGCTGAGAAACATCCTTGCCAAAAGTATTCATACTCAGTACTCATGAGTACTGAATTTAGTACTTGTGAGAAATGCACAAATCATAGTTCACGTGGCGAAAAACTTTTCAAAGTTTCCAAAATATTTCAAATTTTTAAAAGTTTTCAAAATATTTTTTTTTAATTTCCAAAAACTTTGAAAAGTTTGAAATTTTTAAATACTCAAAATTTCAATATTTTCAGTTTTTCTAATATTTCATGAAAAATCTAGAATTTTAAAATAATAATAATAAAAGGTTTTTAAATCCATTCTTTTCTATTTTGATTTTAGTTTTTATAAATTTTGGATTTTGTTTAATTTGAAATATTGTGAGAATTTACGAATTGTTATAATATTTATCGCTTTGTTGTTTTTACTTACTATTGACAAATTACGATCATTTTAATTTGATCGAGAATATATGATCGTGAAGCGAGAAATATCAATTGAAATATTACGGTCAAGCGCGAAAATCACAACGTTAACTTTTAGGCAGTTATTACAGTTATTACTCTCCTGACTGACACAAGTTTTATTTTAGCTTTGAATAAGAGAAAATTTATGATAACTGCTGTTACTAGTTTAATTTTTCTTTCTAAATTAGGAAAAAATCTCTTGACTACTTACACAACTTTTTAAATTTGTAATCACTAGTCAGGAGAGTTTTTTCTTATTGAAACAAAATCAACTTTAATGTGATAGTTCAACTTTTGTTCCCAGTTATCACAAGTCTTAACAATTCTCCTTTCTTTAAAGAAAGTAAATTCAACTTGTGCTAGGTGAGTTTCACCTTCTTTAAAGTTGTTGTAAGTCAAGAGAGTTTTCTTCTCTATAAAGAATGAAAATTGAATTTTTGACATCTTTAAATAAATTTCGAATGTCTTCTTTAAAGCGATTCTAATAATATTTTTTGCTGAAAATTTATACCATTTTACAATGAGCATAATAAGTAATGCATAATCGTTGATTGCTGTGCATCAAGGAAGTTGTTGTTTTATTGTTCAAAAATTGTCGAATTTACGGACCCAATCTTGCAATAATTTGACTGTAAAAATATGTAATCTTCGTTGTTGTTATCTTATTATTCCAATCTCGCAATAATTTGAATAAATAATAAATAAGTAACATTTATACTTTACATTTAAGTAACCCAAGTTGGTTTTTTTTATATGTACAAAATTATATTTTGAAATTTGAATTTAATTTTTACAATTTCATATTTTTGCAACTTTTTAAAAATATTTTTAAAAATATAGCATTTTTATACTAGGTTACAGGCAAATTCATAAAATATTATAAAAAAAGTTCTCCGATTGGACTCAAAATTTTTTCTGGAGGATCCTTGGCCGAAATAATTAGACCCGTATTTTTTTGTTTGGCCATTAGGGTGACCTACGCCGTGTTAGGGTGGTTCGAAAAATTGTCATTTTCAAGAATTTTCTCAAAAACCACATTTTTAAAAAATCATAACTTCACGCCATTTCAACCGATTTTCTTAGATGCAAAAGAAAGGTGATAAGTTTGGCTATTTGGGAAAAATAGTAAAAAGTTCCAAAAATTTAGCTTAACATTTGAAAAGATCGTATGAAAACTTAAAATGCTGTTTTGAAGGTCTCGGGACCAAAGAGCCTATGTCTGAAAATATTTTTACCTGATTCCTCGGAAAATTTTACATAATATATCAAAAAATAGTGAAGCTTTATTGGCAATTTTCTTAGATACGATTTTTTGAAAATAAAAACTGGGTTTTTCGACGCGCCACGCGCATAAATGGGAAAATAGCGAAAACGGGAAAAAACTACTCTTATCACTAAAACTAGCTGAATCAATTAAAAATGAACTTCTCTGCGTTTACAATCATTTTGGACATGATCTAGTATATTAAATTGTATTAAAATAATTTAAATTTCAGAGAATTGTGTATTCTATTAATTTTTATTAACAAAGCCTGCTGTAGGACCTGTCCCGCCCGTGTGGATCAATCGGACCGCGCACTGGACTCACAATCCAGAGGTCGCAGGTTCGAATCCCGCGGCGGGCGCTCTAAAATTCTTTGTGTAAATATGGGTATTCGGCGCCGTCGTTCCGTGCCATACTTTCATATACTTAGGAGCCCAGGGCGGCGAAGTCCTTGTAGATAAATGGAAGACACTAGTGGTTGGTACTAGCAATGGTGGCCGACAGCTATAAAGTCAACTTCGTTTTTGCTGTAGGACCTTGAAAGTGAACCGAGTGGACCACATCCGGACCAAATTCATACATCCAAAGCCGAGAATATAAATTTTTGATTCTCGTAACAAGATATGTCATTGATTTAAACCAGAAAACAAAAGTATTGTTGAAGACTAAATGAAAACATAAAAAAAAAATCATCTTGCTAGTATTAAGGTAAAACACACACTAAATAAGCCAAAGCAACAGTTTCCAAGCACAAGCCCAAACAGCTCTCATAAATCTCCCGCAAGTGAATGTCAAGTGCAATCAAGTCCCACGTAAACACGTGCAATATATGCAATATTAATAATGCAGAATATGTTGACGAAACATTACAACCTCTCGCCACTTTCATCCGCAGCATCTGGTTCTGAAAAGCTCTGCTTTTCCTCCCGGGTAAGGGATTTTTCCTGAGCCCCTTTCGTAGCCCAAACGTCATTTGCGTCACGGAGCTGTTATTTTTATAATTATAAATTTTTAATATTATTTTTCCCAAGCATTCCCCGTGCTCGTCAACGGGATTTTCCCAGCCGGGTATGCTGTCTGTATGAGTGTGTTTAACGCAGCAATAAACTTGCAAAGCAGAGCAGAGCAGCAAAGGCCAGGTGACACACTCAGCTCACACATGCACCAGCAGGCAACGGGTGAGCTTTTGACAGTGTGATGACGTGACATGGGAAAGCTCTTTCACTCTGTTTCGGTTCAGCTTTAGCCCTTCCTGGGTTGTGAGCTGTGGAGTTGGAAGGCAGGAACTGAACATGATTTTTTTCTGTTTTTTATTTTTTTTAAAATAAACTATTAAAAATCAACCGGAAAAAAACCTGTTTGATTTTTGCTCTTTAAAATCAATTTCAAGTAGTTTTCAAGCCATTTTTGGTTGCGATCTAAACATAAATCAATTCGTTATTTTTTCCACCTCCTTTCTGCAGATTCCTCTCCGCAATGGAAAACCCCGTGAAAACCTAGCTCAAGTGTGCGCGCTTTGAGAAAAGTGCCCTGGTGTGACTATACTAAAAACGTATGTATAAATGCATGCTGAATAATTCATGCACCACGAGCGAGACAGAGCGCGAGGGGAAGGAAACTATTTTAATTTGAAATTTATAACGTTTCACTGCAGCAGCAGCCGAAGAGCAACAGTTCTGGCGTCCCACGACGGGAGGGTAAACTTGTGTGTCAAGAGAGTCATTCCAAAACTATAATATGCATACTATGCTGCGAAAGTTTGAGTTATTAAAATTTAGAGCGCGAAAGTGGTGCCGGGTTGCCGATTGTGGAGCAAAAGTTGACAACTGCGTTAGATTATTGAGGGGGTGTTTCGGGGCCAGATTTCCGGTTTTGAAATAGTAATCGCAATAGTTTGTGTGGTAACTCACTAATAGTAACTTGTTTACATGTTGGGACGATTCCGCTACTTATTGGGTTGATTGATGTATGTTACCTGTGAAAAGAAAAGAAAGTTTGGTTTCAAATCTCAGAATGAAGAAAATGAATAGAATGATTTTTCAAAGACAAATAAATACATTTATCTGTCGTATCGTTATTTTCTACTTTGCAACATGAATTTTTTCTTGTTTCTTGCTTTCTTGCTTTCTTGCTTTCTTGCTTTCTTGTTTTCTTGCTTTCTTGCTTTCTTGCTTTCTTGCTTTCTTGCTTTCTTGCTTTCTTGCTTTCTTGCTTTCTTGCTTTCTTGCTTTCTTGCTTTCTTGCTTTCTTGCTTTCTTGCTTTCTTGCTTTCTTGCTTTCTTGCTTTCTTGCTTTCTTGCTTTCTTGCTTTCTTGCTTTCTTGCTTTCTTGCTTTCTTGCTTTCTTGCTTTCTTGCTTTCTTGCTTTCTTGCTTTCTTGCTTTCTTGCTTTCTTGCTTTCTTGCTTTCTTGCTTTCTTGCTTTCTTGCTTTCTTGCTTTCTTGCTTTCTTGCTTTCTTGCTTTCTTGCTTTCTTTCTTTCTTGCTTTCTTGCTTTCTTGCTTTCTTGCTTTCTTGCTTTCTTGCTTGCTTGCTTGCTTGCTTTCTTGCTTTCTTGCTTTCTTGCTTTCTTGCTTTCTTGCTTTCTTGCTTTCTTGCTTTCTTGCTTTCTTGTTTCTTGTTTCTTGTTTCTTGTTTCTTGTTTCTTGTTTCTTGTTTCTTGTTTCTTGATTCTTGTTTCTTGTTTCTTGTTTCTTGTTTCTTGTTTCTTGTTTCTTGTTTCTTGTTTCTTGTTTCTTGTTTCTTGTTTTAAAAGCCATTTTTTCCATTCATTCATGAAGTTATCGCGAATTTATCACGACAGCTTCAATTTATGTGACTTTTCATGCACCAGCTTTCATTGCACCACTTTGATGATTTATGATTTCATGACAGGTGCGTGATATCGAAAAATACGATTCGTGGAACTTCCACCTGCATTAATTAATGTGCTTTTGATGCAATATTGATTCCAAATATTTTAATTGCCGCTTCCGATTCACGAAATCCGAGCAAAAAATACCCCCTCCAACGTGATACATTGCAGCAAAATATTGACGATGCTGTTTTTTTTTTTTTTTGAGTGCTGCTTTCCCAAAAAGCATTTTCCTCTGATGTTTTCTGCACCGAGGGCATCAGCGATAACGCGACACGGGTCATCCGATATCGGAATGATTCCCCAACGGAGCTGCACGGGTTCGTGGCCCTTTTTGCAATGAGCAGCAGCAGCAGCACAACAAAGCATCGAAATCCTGGGGACACATATCCGTTCCGGTGGATGCTCCCAGAGGTGTACGACTATGGAATATAATATTGATGACGTTGTTCTGACTTGTCACATTTCATATTTTTTCTTATAGTACTTCTATAATAGCTTGTTGAAAAATAAAGCAAATTTTGAAAATAATTATACTGATTTCAATTTTCGAAGCTGACAAATAAGCCAGAATACAACAATACTGGCAATGACGCAGTCTAAATGTGCGATTCATCCAAAAATGCTTGGCAGGAGCCTCGCCTGGGAATCCTTTTTTCAATAATCGGATGATCCAATGTGTATCGTTTATCCTTTTTTATTCCCCGTACAATATTTTATCGCAAGTGATTCTTTTTGTTGTCCCCATTTCATCTCCTTCCACTCTCGTATCACTTTGTGACGGGCGTGGGCGGTTGCGACCCCTTAGCCATCGATCATAAAAAAAATACAAATATGTTTGTCCTTTTGCAGCGGCAAAAAAAGCTCTCCGGTAGAGATAGAGTTGTGGCTCGGAGACAAAAGCTTTTAGCCGGAGTGCCCAATTCGCTCTGATTGACAGGTGGGAAAAGTTATCCTACAGATGGTTATCCTAGGAATAATTTATAGCGCTATGGCGGCCATCTTTATGGCATGCGGGATAACTTGTCATGGTTATCCCAGGAACAATTTTTAAGAGAGATTCAAAAAATTCAAAAAAAACGAACAATTAACATTACCTGGACATGTTTCTTGGCAAAACTTACTGCCCTACATTCCTGGAGTATGAAAATTTGGATTTGAATGAAAAATATTCCAGAAATATTTGAACTTCAAATATTTTAATTCAAATATTCAATAAATTTGAAAATCCTTCTAGGATGGGACTCTGGGTCATTTCCTGGACATGTATTTTGGTAAAACTTGTTGCCATACATTCCTTGAGCATAAAAATACAACTTGGCATGAGGCCATGTGGAGGAAAAAAATTCCAGAAATATTTGAACTTCAAATATTTTAATTCAAATATTCAATAAATTTGAAAATCCTTCTAGGATGGGACTCTGGGTCATTTCCTGGACATGTATTTAGGCAAAACTTGTTGCCCTACATTTCTTGAGCATAAAAATACAACTTGGCATGAGGCCATGTGGAGGAAAAAAATTCCAGAAATATTTGAACTTCAAATATTTTAATTCAAATATTCAATAAATTTGAAAATCCTTCTAGGATGGGACTCTGGGTCATTTCCTGGACATGTATTTTGGTAAAACTTGTTGCCATACATTCCTTGAGCATAAAAATACAACTTGGCATGAGGCCATGTGGAGGAAAAAAATTCCAGAAATATTTGAACTTCAAATATTTTAATTCAAATATTCAATAAATTTGAAAATCCTTCTAGGATGGGACTCTGGGTCATTTCCTGGACATGTATTTTGGTAAAACTTGTTGCCATACATTCCTTGAGCATAAAAATACAACTTGGCATGAGGCCATGTGGAGGAAAAAAATTCCAGAAATATTTGAACTTTAAATATTTTAATTCAAATATTCAATAAATTTGAAAATCCTTCTAGGATGGGACTCTGGGTCATTTCCTGGACATGTATTTAGGCAAAACTTGTTGCCCTACATTTCTTGAGCATAAAAATACAACTTGGCATGAGGCCATGTGGAGGAAAAAAATTCCAGAAATATTTGAACTTCAAATATTTTAATTCAAATATTCAATAAATTTGAAAATCCTCCTAGGATGGGACTCTGGGTCATTTCCTGGACATGTTTTTAGGCAAAACTTGTTGCCCTACATTTCTTGAGCATAAAAATACAACTTGGCATGAGGCCATGTGGAGGAAAAAAATTCCAGAAATATTTGAACTTCAAATATTTTAATTCAAATATTCAATAAATTTGAAAATCCTTCTAGGATGGGACTCTGGGTCATTTCCTGGACATGTATTTTGGTAAAACTTGTTGCCATACATTCCTTGAGCATAAAAATACAACTTGGCATGAGGCCATGTGGAGGAAAAAAATTCCAGAAATATTTGAACTTCAAATATTTTAATTCAAATATTCAATAAATTTGAAAATCCTCCTAGGATGGGACTCTGGGTCATTTCCTGGACATGTATTTAGGCAAAACTTGTTGCCCTACATTTCTTGAGCATAAAAATACAACTTGGCATGAGGCCATGTGGAGGAAAAAAATTCCAGAAATATTTGAACTTCAAATATTTTAATTCAAATATTCAATAAATTTGAAAATCCTTCTAGGATGGGACTCTGGGTCATTTCCTGGACATGTATTTTGGTAAAACTTGTTGCCATACATTCCTTGAGCATAAAAATACAACTTGGCATGAGGCCATGTGGAGGAAAAAAAATCCAGAAATATTTGAACTTCAAATATTTTAATTCAAATATTCAATAAATTTGAAAATCCTCCTAGGATGGGACTCTGGGTCATTTCCTGGACATGTATTTAGGCAAAACTTGTTGCCCTACATTTCTTGAGCATAAAAATACAACTTGGCATGAGGCCATGTGGAGGAAAAAAATTCCAGAAATATTTGAACTTCAAATATTTTAATTCAAATATTCAATAAATTTGAAAATCCTTCTAGGATGGGACTCTGGGTCATTTCCTGGACATGTATTTTGGTAAAACTTGTTGCCATACATTCCTTGAGCATAAAAATACAACTTGGCATGAGGCCATGTGGAGGAAAAAAATTCCAGAAATATTTGAACTTCAAATATTTTAATTCAAATATTCAATAAATTTGAAAATCCTTCTAGGATGGGACTCTGGGTCATTTCCTGGACATGTATTTTGGTAAAACTTGTTGCCATACATTCCTTGAGCATAAAAATACAACTTGGCATGAGGCCATGTGGAGGAAAAAAATTCCAGAAATATTTGAACTTCAAATATTTTAATTCAAATATTCAATAAATTTGAAAATCCTTCTAGGATGGGACTCTGGGTCATTTCCTGGACATGTATTTTGGTAAAACTTGTTGCCATACATTCCTTGAGCATAAAAATACAACTTGGCATGAGGCCATGTGGAGGAAAAATATTCCAGAAATATTTGAACTTCAAATATTTTAATTCAAATATTCAATAAATTTGAAAATCCTTCTAGGATGGGACTCTGGGTCATTTCCTGGACATGTATTTTGGTAAAACTTGTTGCCATACATTCCTTGAGCATAAAAATACAACTTGGCATGAGGCCATGTGGAGGAAAAAAATTCCAGAAATATTTGAACTTCAAATATTTTAATTCAAATATTCAATAAATTTGAAAATCCTCCTAGGATGGGACTCTGGGTCATTTCCTGGACATGTTTTTAGGCAAAACTTGTTGCCCTACATTTCTTGAGCATAAAAATACAACTTGGCATGAGGCCATGTGGAGGAAAAAAATTCCAGAAATATTTGAACTTCAAATATTTTAATTCAAATATTCAATAAATTTGAAAATCCTTCTAGGATGGGACTCTGGGTCATTTCCTGGACATGTATTTTGGTAAAACTTGTTGCCATACATTCCTTGAGCATAAAAATACAACTTGGCATGAGGCCATGTGGAGGAAAAAATTTCCAGAAATATTTGAACTTCAAATATTTTAATTCAAATATTCAATAAATTTGAAAATCCTTCTAGGATGGGACTCTGGGTCATTTCCTGGACATGTATTTTGGTAAAACTTGTTGCCATACATTCCTTGAGCATAAAAATACAACTTGGCATGAGGCCATGTGGAGGAAAAAAATTCCAGAAATATTTGAACTTCAAATATTTTAATTCAAATATTCAATAAATTTGAAAATCCTTCTAGGATGGGACTCTGGGTCATTTCCTGGACATGTATTTAGGCAAAACTTGTTGCCCTACATTTCTTGAGCATAAAAATACAACTTGGCATGAGGCCATGTGGAGGAAAAAAATTCCAGAAATATTTGAACTTCAAATATTTTAATTCAAATATTCAATAAATTTGAAAATCCTTCTAGGATGGGACTCTGGGTCATTTCCTGGACATGTATTTTGGTAAAACTTGTTGCCATACATTCCTTGAGCATAAAAATACAACTTGGCATGAGGCCATGTGGAGGAAAAAAATTCCAGAAATATTTGAACTTCAAATATTTTAATTCAAATATTCAATAAATTTGAAAATCCTTCTAGGATGGGACTCTGGGTCATTTCCTGGACATGTATTTTGGTAAAACTTGTTGCCATACATTCCTTGAGCATAAAAATACAACTTGGCATGAGGCCATGTGGAGGAAAAAAATTCCAGAAATATTTGAACTTCAAATATTTTAATTCAAATATTCAATAAATTTGAAAATCCTTCTAGGATGGGACTCTGGGTCATTTCCTGGACATGTATTTAGGCAAAACTTGTTGCCCTACATTTCTTGAGCATAAAAATACAACTTGGCATGAGGCCATGTGGAGGAAAAAAATTCCAGAAATATTTGAACTTCAAATATTTTAATTCAAATATTCAATAAATTTGAAAATCCTCCTAGGATGGGACTCTGGGTCATTTCCTGGACATGTTTTTAGGCAAAACTTGTTGCCCTACATTTCTTGAGCATAAAAATACAACTTGGCATGAGGCCATGTGGAGGAAAAAAATTCCAGAAATATTTGAACTTCAAATATTTTAATTCAAATATTCAATAAATTTGAAAATCCTTCTAGGATGGGACTCTGGGTCATTTCCTGGACATGTATTTTGGTAAAACTTGTTGCCATACATTCCTTGAGCATAAAAATACAACTTGGCATGAGGCCATGTGGAGGAAAAAAATTCCAGAAATATTTGAACTTCAAATATTTTAATTCAAATATTCAATAAATTTGAAAATCCTCCTAGGATGGGACTCTGGGTCATTTCCTGGACATGTATTTAGGCAAAACTTGTTGCCCTACATTTCTTGAGCATAAAAATACAACTTGGCATGAGGCCATGTGGAGGAAAAAAATTCCAGAAATATTTGAACTTCAAATATTTTAATTCAAATATTCAATAAATTTGAAAATCCTTCTAGGATGGGACTCTGGGTCATTTCCTGGACATGTATTTTGGTAAAACTTGTTGCCATACATTCCTTGAGCATAAAAATACAACTTGGCATGAGGCCATGTGGAGGAAAAAAAATCCAGAAATATTTGAACTTCAAATATTTTAATTCAAATATTCAATAAATTTGAAAATCCTCCTAGGATGGGACTCTGGGTCATTTCCTGGACATGTATTTAGGCAAAACTTGTTGCCCTACATTTCTTGAGCATAAAAATACAACTTGGCATGAGGCCATGTGGAGGAAAAAAATTCCAGAAATATTTGAACTTCAAATATTTTAATTCAAATATTCAATAAATTTGAAAATCCTTCTAGGATGGGACTCTGGGTCATTTCCTGGACATGTATTTTGGTAAAACTTGTTGCCATACATTCCTTGAGCATAAAAATACAACTTGGCATGAGGCCATGTGGAGGAAAAAAATTCCAGAAATATTTGAACTTCAAATATTTTAATTCAAATATTCAATAAATTTGAAAATCCTTCTAGGATGGGACTCTGGGTCATTTCCTGGACATGTATTTAGGCAAAACTTGTTGCCCTACATTTCTTGAGCATAAAAATACAACTTGGCATGAGGCCATGTGGAGGAAAAAAATTCCAGAAATATTTGAACTTCAAATATTTTAATTCAAATATTCAATAAATTTGAAAATCCTTCTAGGATGGGACTCTGGGTCATTTCCTGGACATGTATTTTGGTAAAACTTGTTGCCATACATTCCTTGAGCATAAAAATACAACTTGGCATGAGGCCATGTGGAGGAAAAAAAATCCAGAAATATTTGAACTTCAAATATTTTAATTCAAATATTCAATAAATTTGAAAATCCTCCTAGGATGGGACTCTGGGTCATTTCCTGGACATGTATTTAGGCAAAACTTGTTGCCCTACATTTCTTGAGCATAAAAATACAACTTGGCATGAGGCCATGTGGAGGAAAAAAAATCCAGAAATATTTGAACTTCAAATATTTTAATTCAAATATTCAATAAATTTGAAAATCCTCCTAGGATGGGACTCTGGGTCATTTCCTGGACATGTATTTAGGCAAAACTTGTTGCCCTACATTTCTTGAGCATAAAAATACAACTTGGCATGAGGCCATGTGGAGGAAAAAAAATCCAGAAATATTTGAACTTCAAATATTTTAATTCAAATATTCAATAAATTTGAAAATCCTTCTAGGATGGGACTCTGGGTCATTTCCTGGACATGTATTTAGGCAAAACTTGTTGCCCTACATTCCTGGAACATAAAAATACAACTTGGCATGAGGCCATGTGGAGGAAAAAAATTCCAGAAATATTTGAACTTCAAATATTTTAATTCAAATATTCAATAAATTTGGAAATCCTTCTAGGATGGGACTCTGGGTCATTTCCTGGACATGTATTTAGGCAAAACTTGTTGCCCTACATTCCTGGAACATAAAAATACAACTTGGCATGAGGCCATGTGGAGGAAAAAAATTCCAGAAATATTTGAACTTCAAATATTTTAATTCAAATATTCAAAAAATTTGAAAATCCTTCTAGGATGGGACTCTGGGTCATTTCCTGAACATGTATTTAGGCAAAACTTGTTGCCCTACATTCCTGGAACATAAAAATACAACTTGGCATGAGGCCATGTGGAGGAAAAAAATTCCAGAAATATTTGAACTTCAAATATTTTAATTCAAATATTCAATAAATTTGAAAATCCTTCTAGGATGGGACTCTGGGTCATTTCCTGGACATGTATTTTGGTAAAACTTGTTGCCCTACATTCCTTGAGCATAAAAATACAACTTGGCATGAGGCCATGTGGAGGAAAAAAATTCCAGAAATATTTGAACTTCAAATATTTTAATTCAAATATTCAATAAATTTGAAAATCCTTCTAGGATGGGACTCTGGGTCATTTCCTGAACATGTATTTAGGCAAAACTTGTTGCCCTACATTCCTGGAACATAAAAATACAACTTGGCATGAGGCCATGTGGAGGAAAAAAATTCCAGAAATATTTGAACTTCAAATATTTTAATTCAAATATTCAATAAATTTGAAAATCCTCCTAGGATGGGACTCTGGGTCATTTCCTGGACATGTATTTAGGCAAAACTTGTTGCCCTACATTTCTTGAGCATAAAAATACAACTTGGCATGAGGCCATGTGGAGGAAAAAAATTCCAGAAATATTTGAACTTCAAATATTTTAATTCAAATATTCAATAAATTTGAAAATCCTTCTAGGATGGGACTCTGGGTCATTTCCTGGACATGTATTTTGGTAAAACTTGTTGCCATACATTCCTTGAGCATAAAAATACAACTTGGCATGAGGCCATGTGGAGGAAAAAAATTCCAGAAATATTTGAACTTCAAATATTTTAATTCAAATATTCAATAAATTTGAAAATCCTTCTAGGATGGGACTCTGGGTCATTTCCTGGACATGTATTTAGGCAAAACTTGTTGCCCTACATTTCTTGAGCATAAAAATACAACTTGGCATGAGGCCATGTGGAGGAAAAAAATTCCAGAAATATTTGAACTTCAAATATTTTAATTCAAATATTCAATAAATTTGAAAATCCTTCTAGGATGGGACTCTGGGTCATTTCCTGGACATGTATTTTGGTAAAACTTGTTGCCATACATTCCTTGAGCATAAAAATACAACTTGGCATGAGGCCATGTGGAGGAAAAAAAATCCAGAAATATTTGAACTTCAAATATTTTAATTCAAATATTCAATAAATTTGAAAATCCTCCTAGGATGGGACTCTGGGTCATTTCCTGGACATGTATTTAGGCAAAACTTGTTGCCCTACATTTCTTGAGCATAAAAATACAACTTGGCATGAGGCCATGTGGAGGAAAAAAAATCCAGAAATATTTGAACTTCAAATATTTTAATTCAAATATTCAATAAATTTGAAAATCCTCCTAGGATGGGACTCTGGGTCATTTCCTGGACATGTATTTAGGCAAAACTTGTTGCCCTACATTCCTGGAACATAAAAATACAACTTGGCATGAGGCCATGTGGAGGAAAAAAATTCCAGAAATATTTGAACTTCAAATATTTTAATTCAAATATTCAAAAAATTTGAAAATCCTTCTAGGATGGGACTCTGGGTCATTTCCTGAACATGTATTTAGGCAAAACTTGTTGCCCTACATTCCTGGAACATAAAAATACAACTTGGCATGAGGCCATGTGGAGGAAAAAAATTCCAGAAATATTTGAACTTCAAATATTTTAATTCAAATATTCAATAAATTTGAAAATCCTTCTAGGATGGGACTCTGGGTCATTTCCTGGACATGTATTTTGGTAAAACTTGTTGCCCTACATTCCTTGAGCATAAAAATACAACTTGGCATGAGGCCATGTGGAGGAAAAAAATTCCAGAAATATTTGAACTTCAAATATTTTAATTCAAATATTCAATAAATTTGAAAATCCTTCTAGGATGGGACTCTGGGTCATTTACGAACATGTATTTAGGCAAAACTTGTTGCCCTACATTCCTGGAACATAAAAATACAACTTGGCATGAGGCCATGTGGAGGAAAAAAATTCCAGAAATATTTGAACTTCAAATATTTTAATTCAAATATTCAATAAATTTGAAAATCCTTCTAGGATGGGACTCTGGGTCATTTCCTGGACATGTATTTTGGTAAAACTTGTTGCCATACATTCCTTGAGCATAAAAATACAACTTGGCATGAGGCCATGTGGAGGAAAAAAAATCCAGAAATATTTGAACTTCAAATATTTTAATTCAAATATTCAATAAATTTGAAAATCCTCCTAGGATGGGACTCTGGGTCATTTCCTGGACATGTATTTAGGCAAAACTTGTTGCCCTACATTTCTTGAGCATAAAAATACAACTTGGCATGAGGCCATGTGGAGGAAAAAAAATCCAGAAATATTTGAACTTCAAATATTTTAATTCAAATATTCAATAAATTTGAAAATCCTTCTAGGATGGGACTCTGGGTCATTTCCTGGACATGTATTTAGGCAAAACTTGTTGCCCTACATTCCTGGAACATAAAAATACAACTTGGCATGAGGCCATGTGGAGGAAAAAAATTCCAGAAATATTTGAACTTCAAATATTTTAATTCAAATATTCAATAAATTTGGAAATCCTTCTAGGATGGGACTCTGGGTCATTTCCTGGACATGTATTTAGGCAAAACTTGTTGCCCTACATTCCTGGAACATAAAAATACAACTTGGCATGAGGCCATGTGGAGGAAAAAAATTCCAGAAATATTTGAACTTCAAATATTTTAATTCAAATATTCAAAAAATTTGAAAATCCTTCTAGGATGGGACTCTGGGTCATTTCCTGAACATGTATTTAGGCAAAACTTGTTGCCCTACATTCCTGGAACATAAAAATACAACTTGGCATGAGGCCATGTGGAGGAAAAAAATTCCAGAAATATTTGAACTTCAAATATTTTAATTCAAATATTCAATAAATTTGAAAATCCTTCTAGGATGGGACTCTGGGTCATTTCCTGAACATGTATTTAGGCAAAACTTGTTGCCCTACATTCCTGGAACATAAAAATACAACTTGGCATGAGGCCATGTGGAGGAAAAAAATTCCAGAAATATTTGAACTTCAAATATTTTAATTCAAATATTCAATAAATTTGAAAATCCTCCTAGGATGGGACTCTGGGTCATTTCCTGGACATGTATTTAGGCAAAACTTGTTGCCCTACATTTCTTGAGCATAAAAATACAACTTGGCATGAGGCCATGTGGAGGAAAAAAATTCCAGAAATATTTGAACTTCAAATATTTTAATTCAAATATTCAATAAATTTGAAAATCCTTCTAGGATGGGACTCTGGGTCATTTCCTGGACATGTATTTTGGTAAAACTTGTTGCCATACATTCCTTGAGCATAAAAATACAACTTGGCATGAGGCCATGTGGAGGAAAAAAATTCCAGAAATATTTGAACTTCAAATATTTTAATTCAAATATTCAATAAATTTGAAAATCCTTCTAGGATGGGACTCTGGGTCATTTCCTGGACATGTATTTAGGCAAAACTTGTTGCCCTACATTTCTTGAGCATAAAAATACAACTTGGCATGAGGCCATGTGGAGGAAAAAAATTCCAGAAATATTTGAACTTCAAATATTTTAATTCAAATATTCAATAAATTTGAAAATCCTTCTAGGATGGGACTCTGGGTCATTTCCTGGACATGTATTTTGGTAAAACTTGTTGCCATACATTCCTTGAGCATAAAAATACAACTTGGCATGAGGCCATGTGGAGGAAAAAAAATCCAGAAATATTTGAACTTCAAATATTTTAATTCAAATATTCAATAAATTTGAAAATCCTCCTAGGATGGGACTCTGGGTCATTTCCTGGACATGTATTTAGGCAAAACTTGTTGCCCTACATTTCTTGAGCATAAAAATACAACTTGGCATGAGGCCATGTGGAGGAAAAAAAATCCAGAAATATTTGAACTTCAAATATTTTAATTCAAATATTCAATAAATTTGAAAATCCTCCTAGGATGGGACTCTGGGTCATTTCCTGGACATGTATTTAGGCAAAACTTGTTGCCCTACATTCCTGGAACATAAAAATACAACTTGGCATGAGGCCATGTGGAGGAAAAAAATTCCAGAAATATTTGAACTTCAAATATTTTAATTCAAATATTCAAAAAATTTGAAAATCCTTCTAGGATGGGACTCTGGGTCATTTCCTGAACATGTATTTAGGCAAAACTTGTTGCCCTACATTCCTGGAACATAAAAATACAACTTGGCATGAGGCCATGTGGAGGAAAAAAATTCCAGAAATATTTGAACTTCAAATATTTTAATTCAAATATTCAATAAATTTGAAAATCCTTCTAGGATGGGACTCTGGGTCATTTCCTGGACATGTATTTTGGTAAAACTTGTTGCCCTACATTCCTTGAGCATAAAAATACAACTTGGCATGAGGCCATGTGGAGGAAAAAAATTCCAGAAATATTTGAACTTCAAATATTTTAATTCAAATATTCAATAAATTTGAAAATCCTTCTAGGATGGGACTCTGGGTCATTTACGAACATGTATTTAGGCAAAACTTGTTGCCCTACATTCCTGGAACATAAAAATACAACTTGGCATGAGGCCATGTGGAGGAAAAAAATTCCAGAAATATTTGAACTTCAAATATTTTAATTCAAATATTCAATAAATTTGGAAATCCTTCTAGGATGGGACTCTGGGTCATTTCCTGGACATGTATTTAGGCAAAACTTGTTGCCCTACATTCCTGGAACATAAAAATACAACTTGGCATGAGGCCATGTGGAGGAAAAAAATTCCAGAAATATTTGAACTTCAAATATTTTAATTCAAATATTCAATAAATTTGGAAATCCTTCTAGGATGGGACTCTGGGTCATTTCCTGGACATGTATTTAGGCAAAACTTGTTGCCCTACATTCCTGGAACATAAAAATACAACTTGGCATGAGGCCATGTGGAGGAAAAAAATTCCAGAAATATTTGAACTTCAAATATTTTAATTCAAATATTCAAAAAATTTGAAAATCCTTCTAGGATGGGACACTGGGTCATTTCCTGGACATGTATTTAGGCAAAACTTGTTGCCCTACAATTCTTGAGCATAAAAATACAACTTGGCATGAGGCCATGTGGAGGAAAAAAATTCCAGAAATATTTGAACTTCAAATATTTTAATTCAAATATTCAATAAATTTGAAAATCCTTCTAGGATGGGACTCTGGGTCATTTCCTGGACATGTATTTTGGTAAAACTTGTTGCCCTACATTCCTTGAGCATAAAAATACAACTTGGCATGAGGCCATGTGGAGGAAAAAAATTCCAGAAATATTTGAACTTCAAATATTTTAATTCAAATATTCAATAAATTTGAAAATCCTCCTAGGATGGGACTCTGGGTCATTTCCTGGACATGTTTTTAGGCAAAACTTGTTGCCCTACATTTCTTGAGCATAAAAATACAACTTGGCATGAGGCCATGTCGAGGAAAAAAATTCCAGAAATATTTGAACTTCAAATATTTTAATTCAAATATTCAATAAATTTGAAAATCCTTCTAGGATGGGACTCTGGGTCATTTCCTGGACATGTATTTTGGTAAAACTTGTTGCCATACATTCCTTGAGCATAAAAATACAACTTGGCATGAGGCCATGTGGAGGAAAAAAATTCCAGAAATATTTGAACTTCAAATATTTTAATTCAAATATTCAATAAATTTGAAAATCCTTCTAGGATGGGACTCTGGGTCATTTCCTGGACATGTATTTTGGTAAAACTTGTTGCCATACATTCCTTGAGCATAAAAATACAACTTGGCATGAGGCCATGTGGAGGAAAAAAATTCCAGAAATATTTGAACTTCAAATATTTTAATTCAAATATTCAATAAATTTGAAAATCCTCCTAGGATGGGACTCTGGGTCATTTCCTGGACATGTATTTAGGCAAAACTTGTTGCCCTACATTTCTTGAGCATAAAAATACAACTTGGCATGAGGCCATGTGGAGGAAAAAAATTCCAGAAATATTTGAACTTCAAATATTTTAATTCAAATATTCAATAAATTTGAAAATCCTTCTAGGATGGGACTCTGGGTCATTTCCTGGACATGTATTTTGGTAAAACTTGTTGCCATACATTCCTTGAGCATAAAAATACAACTTGGCATGAGGCCATGTGGAGGAAAAAAAATCCAGAAATATTTGAACTTCAAATATTTTAATTCAAATATTCAATAAATTTGAAAATCCTCCTAGGATGGGACTCTGGGTCATTTCCTGGACATGTATTTAGGCAAAACTTGTTGCCCTACATTTCTTGAGCATAAAAATACAACTTGGCATGAGGCCATGTGGAGGAAAAAAATTCCAGAAATATTTGAACTTCAAATATTTTAATTCAAATATTCAATAAATTTGAAAATCCTTCTAGGATGGGACTCTGGGTCATTTCCTGGACATGTATTTTGGTAAAACTTGTTGCCATACATTCCTTGAGCATAAAAATACAACTTGGCATGAGGCCATGTGGAGGAAAAAAATTCCAGAAATATTTGAACTTCAAATATTTTAATTCAAATATTCAATAAATTTGAAAATCCTTCTAGGATGGGACTCTGGGTCATTTCCTGGACATGTTTTTAGGCAAAACTTGTTGCCCTACATTTCTTGAGCATAAAAATACAACTTGGCATGAGGCCATGTGGAGGAAAAAAATTCCAGAAATATTTGAACTTCAAATATTTTAATTCAAATATTCAATAAATTTGAAAATCCTTCTAGGATGGGACTCTGGGTCATTTCCTGGACATGTATTTTGGTAAAACTTGTTGCCATACATTCCTTGAGCATAAAAATACAACTTGGCATGAGGCCATGTGGAGGAAAAAAATTCCAGAAATATTTGAACTTCAAATATTTTAATTCAAATATTCAATAAATTTGAAAATCCTTCTAGGATGGGACTCTGGGTCATTTCCTGGACATGTTTTTAGGCAAAACTTGTTGCCCTACATTTCTTGAGCATAAAAATACAACTTGGCATGAGGCCATGTGGAGGAAAAAAATTCCAGAAATATTTGAACTTCAAATATTTTAATTCAAATATTCAATAAATTTGAAAATCCTTCTAGGATGGGACTCTGGGTCATTTCCTGGACATGTATTTTGGTAAAACTTGTTGCCATACATTCCTTGAGCATAAAAATACAACTTGGCATGAGGCCATGTGGAGGAAAAAAATTCCAGAAATATTTGAACTTCAAATATTTTAATTCAAATATTCAATAAATTTGAAAATCCTTCTAGGATGGGACTCTGGGTCATTTCCTGGACATGTATTTTGGTAAAACTTGTTGCCATACATTCCTTGAGCATAAAAATACAACTTGGCATGAGGCCATGTGGAGGAAAAAAATTCCAGAAATATTTGAACTTCAAATATTTTAATTCAAATATTCAATAAATTTGAAAATCCTCCTAGGATGGGACTCTGGGTCATTTCCTGGACATGTATTTAGGCAAAACTTGTTGCCCTACATTTCTTGAGCATAAAAATACAACTTGGCATGAGGCCATGTGGAGGAAAAAAATTCCAGAAATATTTGAACTTCAAATATTTTAATTCAAATATTCAATAAATTTGAAAATCCTTCTAGGATGGGACTCTGGGTCATTTCCTGGACATGTATTTTGGTTAAACTTGTTGCCATACATTCCTTGAGCATAAAAATACAACTTGGCATGAGGCCATGTGGAGGAAAAAAATTCCAGAAATATTTGAACTTCAAATATTTTAATTCAAATATTCAATAAATTTGAAAATCCTTCTAGGATGGGACTCTGGGTCATTTCCTGGACATGTATTTAGGCAAAACTTGTTGCCCTACATTTCTTGAGCATAAAAATACAACTTGGCATGAGGCCATGTGGAGGAAAAAAATTCCAGAAATATTTGAACTTCAAATATTTTAATTCAAATATTCAATAAATTTGAAAATCCTTCTAGGATGGGACTCTGGGTCATTTCCTGGACATGTATTTTGGTAAAACTTGTTGCCATACATTCCTTGAGCATAAAAATACAACTTGGCATGAGGCCATGTGGAGGAAAAAAAATCCAGAAATATTTGAACTTCAAATATTTTAATTCAAATATTCAATAAATTTGAAAATCCTCCTAGGATGGGACTCTGGGTCATTTCCTGGACATGTATTTAGGCAAAACTTGTTGCCCTACATTTCTTGAGCATAAAAATACAACTTGGCATGAGGCCATGTGGAGGAAAAAAAATCCAGAAATATTTGAACTTCAAATATTTTAATTCAAATATTCAATAAATTTGAAAATCCTCCTAGGATGGGACTCTGGGTCATTTCCTGGACATGTATTTAGGCAAAACTTGTTGCCCTACATTCCTGGAACATAAAAATACAACTTGGCATGAGGCCATGTGGAGGAAAAAAATTCCAGAAATATTTGAACTTCAAATATTTTAATTCAAATATTCAATAAATTTGGAAATCCTTCTAGGATGGGACTCTGGGTCATTTCCTGGACATGTATTTAGGCAAAACTTGTTGCCCTACATTCCTGGAACATAAAAATACAACTTGGCATGAGGCCATGTGGAGGAAAAAAATTCCAGAAATATTTGAACTTCAAATATTTTAATTCAAATATTCAATAAATTTGAAAATCCTTCTAGGATGGGACTCTGGGTCATTTCCTGGACATGTATTTTGGTAAAACTTGTTGCCCTACATTCCTTGAGCATAAAAATACAACTTGGCATGAGGCCATGTGGAGGAAAAAAATTCCAGAAATATTTGAACTTCAAATATTTTAATTCAAATATTCAATAAATTTGAAAATCCTTCTAGGATGGGACTCTGGGTCATTTCCTGAACATGTATTTAGGCAAAACTTGTTGCCCTACATTCCTGGAACATAAAAATACCACTTGGCATGAGGCCATGTGGAGGAAAAAAATTCCAGAAATATTTGAACTTCAAATATTTTAATTCAAATATTCAATAAATTTGGAAATCCTTCTAGGATGGGACTCTGGGTCATTTCCTGGACATGTATTTAGGCAAAACTTGTTGCCCTACATTCCTGGAACATAAAAATACAACTTGGCATGAGGCCATGTGGAGGAAAAAAATTCCAGAAATATTTGAACTTCAAATATTTTAATTCAAATATTCAATAAATTTGGAAATCCTTCTAGGATGGGACTCTGGGTCATTTCCTGGACATGTATTTAGGCAAAACTTGTTGCCCTACATTCCTGGAACATAAAAATACAACTTGGCATGAGGCCATGTGGAGGAAAAAAATTCCAGAAATATTTGAACTTCAAATATTTTAATTCAAATATTCAAAAAATTTGAAAATCCTCCTAGGATGGGACACTGGGTCATTTCCTGGACATGTATTTAGGCAAAACTTGTTGCCCTACAATTCTTGAGCATAAAAATACAACTTGGCATGAGGCCATGTGGAGGAAAAAAAATCCAGAAATATTTGAACTTCAAATATTTTAATTCAAATATTCAATAAATTTGAAAATCCTTCTAGGATGGGACTCTGGGTCATTTCCTGGACATGTATTTTGGTAAAACTTGTTGCCCTACATTCCTTGAGCATAAAAATACAACTTGGCATGAGGCCATGTGGAGGAAAAAAAATCCAGAAATATTTGAACTTCAAATATTTTAATTCAAATATTCAAAAAATTTGAAAATCCTTCTAGGATGGGACTCTGGGTCATTTCCTGAACATGTATTTAGGCAAAACTTGTTGCCCTACATTCCTGGAACATAAAAATACAACTTGGCATGAGGCCATGTGGAGGAAAAAAATTCCAGAAATATTTGAACTTCAAATATTTTAATTCAAATATTCAATAAATTTGGAAATCCTTCTAGGATGGGACTCTGGGTCATTTCCTGGACATGTATTTAGGCAAAAATTGTTGCCCTACATTCCTGGAACATAAAAATACAACTTGGCATGAGGCCATGTGGAGGAAAAAAATTCCAGAAATATTTGAACTTCAAATATTTTAATTCAAATATTCAATAAATTTGAAAATCCTTCTAGGATGGGACACTGGGTCATTTCCTGGACATGTATTTAGGCAAAACTTGTTGCCCTACAATTCTTGAGCATAAAAATACAACTTGGCATGAGGCCATGTGGAGGAAAAAAAATCCAGAAATATTTGAACTTCAAATATTTTAATTCAAATATTCAATAAATTTGAAAATCCTTCTAGGATGGGACTCTGGGTCATTTCCTGGACATGTATTTTGGTAAAACTTGTTGCCCTACATTCCTTGAGCATAAAAATACAACTTGGCATGAGGCCATGTGGAGGAAAAAAATTCCAGAAATATTTGAACTTCAAATATTTTAATTCAAATATTCAAAAAATTTGAAAATCCTTCTAGGATGGGACTCTGGGTCATTTCCTGAACATGTTTTTAGGCAAAACTTGTTGCCCTACATTCCTGGAACATAAAAATACAACTTGGCATGAGGCCATGTGGAGGAAAAAAATTCCAGAAATATTTGAACTTCAAATATTTTAATTCAAATATTCAATAAATTTGGAAATCCTTCTAGGATGGGACTCTGGGTCATTTCCTGGACATGTATTTAGGCAAAACTTGTTGCCCTACATTCCTGGAACATAAAAATACAACTTGGCATGAGGCCATGTGGAGGAAAAAAATTCCAGAAATATTTGAACTTCAAATATTTTAATTCAAATATTCAATAAATTTGAAAATCCTTCTAGGATGGGACACTGGGTCATTTCCTGGACATGTATTTAGGCAAAACTTGTTGCCCTACAATTCTTGAGCATAAAAATACAACTTGGCATGAGGCCATGTGGAGGAAAAAAAATCCAGAAATATTTGAACTTCAAATATTTTAATTCAAATATTCAATAAATTTGAAAATCCTTCTAGGATGGGACTCTGGGTCATTTCCTGGACATGTATTTTGGTAAAACTTGTTGCCCTACATTCCTTGAGCATAAAAATACAACTTGGCATGAGGCCATGTGGAGGAAAAAAATTCCAGAAATATTTGAACTTCAAATATTTTAATTCAAATATTCAATAAATTTGGAAATCCTTCTAGGATGGGACTCTGGGTCATTTCCTGGACATGTATTTAGGCAAAAATTGTTGCCCTACATTCCTGGAACATAAAAATACAACTTGGCATGAGGCCATGTGGAGGAAAAAAATTCCAGAAATATTTGAACTTCAAATATTTTAATTCAAATATTCAATAAATTTGGAAATCCTTCTAGGATGGGACTCTGGGTCATTTCCTGGACATGTATTTAGGCAAAACTTGTTGCCCTACATTCCTGGAACATAAAAATACAACTTGGCATGAGGCCATGTGGAGGAAAAAAATTCCAGAAATATTTGAACTTCAAATATTTTAATTCAAATATTCAATAAATTTGAAAATCCTTCTAGGATGGGACACTGGGTCATTTCCTGGACATGTATTTAGGCAAAACTTGTTGCCCTACAATTCTTGAGCATAAAAATACAACTTGGCATGAGGCCATGTGGAGGAAAAAAAATCCAGAAATATTTGAACTTCAAATATTTTAATTCAAATATTCAATAAATTTGAAAATCCTTCTAGGATGGGACTCTGGGTCATTTCCTGGACATGTATTTTGGTAAAACTTGTTGCCCTACATTCCTTGAGCATAAAAATACAACTTGGCATGAGGCCATGTGGAGGAAAAAAATTCCAGAAATATTTGAACTTCAAATATTTTAATTCAAATATTCAATAAATTTGGAAATCCTTCTAGGATGGGACTCTGGGTCATTTCCTGGACATGTATTTAGGCAAAAATTGTTGCCCTACATTCCTGGAACATAAAAATACAACTTGGCATGAGGCCATGTGGAGGAAAAAAATTCCAGAAATATTTGAACTTCAAATATTTTAATTCAAATATTCAATAAATTCGCTCGCGTGCTCGCAGCTTCCGGAAACTACCGCTGTAGGAAACCGGTAGTCCTCTGTGACGGCATAAGCGTTATCTAATTCTGCCGTGACCAAATACGGACCGTTTTTTGGTTTTTTTGGTGCTGAAATTCCTCCAGTTTGCTTGGCAGAGGCGCGACGTTTTCGATCGTGAGTTAGTTCAGTTGGTGAAACAATAAACTCACCATCTCACTCTCTCATCGACATCATCTCGCTGCTCACCATGTCATCGTCGGCCGCCAGCGAAATAAAAACAAACCCGATAAACCGCGGTCGATCGAATGATGATTCGGACGATGGAACCCGACAACCCATAACCTTGGCGGACCTATTAGCAGCGATGACCGAACAGTTTAAGCTTACCCAGGAGCGGATCCAAGCTGTAAACACCTCTATCACCGAAAAAATCGACTCGGTCAAGACGGAGCTCAACGACAAACTGTGTGCTGTTTCGCGCGACATCGCCAGCTTCAAGGAGGAGTGTGCTGTAAAATTCGCAGTGAACGATGGTGCTATTCGCACACTGAATGAACGAGTCGACGAAGTCAGGCAGGAAATCGGTGCTCTTGAGAACAGGAACGAATTGATCGTAAGCGGTGTTCCATACCTGCCGAATGAAAATCTGGCTGATTACTTCAAGGCGATGTGGGACAAAGTTGGCCTTAACAAAACTCCTCTTCCAACGGTTGACATCAGGCGGCTCAATTCTTCAAGTACTGGTGAGAAGGACGGTTTGATTTTGCTACAGTTTGCCTTAAGGAACCACCGCAACGATTTCTACAGTGGATATCTTAAAAAATTCAACCTACAGTTATCCCACCTGGGCATCGATTCTTCACGACGATTCTACGTGAATGAAAACCTGACTGTTGAGGCGCGCAAAATCAAAGGAGCTGCTTTGCGATTGAAAAAAGCTGGGAAGTTGGCGGGAGTGTTCACGAAACACGGTGTCGTCTTCGTGAAACGTCCTGATAACCAACAAGCGGAGGCAGTTTTAACTGAGGGTCAACTGGCCGGTTTTATGTAGTTCAATTTTTTTTATTTCATTGAAACACTTGTGACTATCCATTTTAACTTTCTATCATTGTAACTATTTAAAAAACAACTGTAATTTAATACGTATGATAAACCTAGAAAAATCTGTGCTATGAACGTTTTTTCTCTTTGTAAAAACTGTGTAATTGTGAAAATTGTATGTACTCTAAATCGAACTGTAGCAATTTTAAAAGGGTTTCCCTTACGCTACAAGAAATAAACAAACAAACAAACAAAAAAAATTTGGAAATCCTTCTAGGATGGGACTCTGGGTCATTTCCTGGACATGTATTTAGGCAAAACTTGTTGCCCTACATTCCTGGAACATAAAAATACAACTTGGCATGAGGCCATGTGGAGGAAAAAAATTCCAGAAATATTTGAACTTCAAATATTTTAATTCAAATATTCAATAAATTTGAAAATCCTTCTAGGATGGGACACTGGGTCATTTCCTGGACATGTATTTAGGCAAAACTTGTTGCCCTACAATTCTTGAGCATAAAAATACAACTTGGCATGAGGCCATGTGGAGGAAAAAAAATCCAGAAATATTTGAACTTCAAATATTTTAATTCAAATATTCAATAAATTTGAAAATCCTTCTAGGATGGGACTCTGGGTCATTTCCTGGACATGTATTTTGGTAAAACTTGTTGCCCTACATTCCTTGAGCATAAAAATACAACTTGGCATGAGGCCATGTGGAGGAAAAAAATTCCAGAAATATTTGAACTTCAAATATTTTAATTCAAATATTCAAAAAATTTGAAAATCCTTCTAGGATGGGACTCTGGGTCATTTCCTGAACATGTTTTTAGGCAAAACTTGTTGCCCTACATTCCTGGAACATAAAAATACAACTTGGCATGAGGCCATGTGGAGGAAAAAAATTCCAGAAATATTTGAACTTCAAATATTTTAATTCAAATATTCAATAAATTTGAAAATCCTTCTAGGATGGGACTCTGGGTCATTTCCTGGACATGTATTTTGGTAAAACTTGTTGCCATACATTCCTTGAGCATAAAAATACAACTTGGCATGAGGCCATGTGGAGGAAAAAAATTCCAGAAATATTTGAACTTCAAATATTTTAATTCAAATATTCAATAAATTTGGAAATCCTTCTAGGATGGGACTCTGGGTCATTTCCTGGACATGTATTTAGGCAAAACTTGTTGCCCTACATTCCTGGAACATAAAAATACAACTTGGCATGAGGCCATGTGGAGGAAAAAAATTCCAGAAATATTTGAACTTCAAATATTTTAATTCAAATATTCAAAAAATTTGGAAATCCTTCTAGGATGGGACTCTGGGTCATTTCCTGGACATGTATTTAGGCAAAACTTGTTGCCCTACATTCCTGGAACATAAAAATACAACTTGGCATGAGGCCATGTGGAGGAAAAAAATTCCAGAAATATTTGAACTTCAAATATTTTAATTCAAATATTCAATAAATTTGAAAATCCTTCTAGGATGGGACTCTGGGTCATTTCCTGAACATGTTTTTAGGCAAAACTTGTTGCCCTACATTCCTGGAACATAAAAATACAACTTGGCATGAGGCCATGTGGAGGAAAAAAATTCCAGAAATATTTGAACTTCAAATATTTTAATTCAAATATTCAATAAATTTGAAAATCCTTCTAGGTATTTACCTTTTCCAAACCTTTACAATTAAATTTCCCACAATTGTCCCACAAACAATCTCCACACACCCATTTCAATCATTCCATTATGTCTTAAAACCAACCATCCACAAAAATACACAACAAAAAAAAACAACCCAATACAAACAAAACCAACCAACAATTCATTTTCCACATTGTACCACATTACATACAAAATTACACACAATAATCCCCAACCTTCCAATTCCAACAACAACACCAATTCAATCTTCCAACTATTCTTAACCCACAACCCTCAACACAAATCCCAACCCCACAAAACCAACCCACAACCCAACCCAAATCACCCACCCAACAATTCATTTCCACATTTACCAAACCATTCCATACAAACTTCCCCCCAATAATCCCACCCAACCAATCTCCACCCCCACCCCAATTCCATCTTCCCATATTCTTCCCCCCCAACCCTCCCACAAATCCCAACCCCACAAAACCAACCCCACAACCCACCCAAATCCCCACCAACACTTCATTTCCACATTTACCAAACATTCCATACAAACTTCCCCCCAATAATCCCACCCAACCAATCTCCACCCCCACCCCAATTCCATCTTCCATATTCTTCCCCCCCAACCCTCCCACAAATCCCAACCCCACAAAACCAACCCCACAACCCACCCAAATCCCCACCAACACTTCATTTCCACATTTACCAAACCATTCCCATACAAACTTCCCCCCAATAATCCCACCCAACCAATCTCCACCCCCACCCCCAATTCCATCTTCCCATATTCTTCCCCCCCAACCCTCCCACAAATCCCAACCCCACAAAACCAACCCCACAACCCACCCAAATCCCCACCAACACTTCATTTCCACATTTACCAAACCCATTTCCCATACAAACTTCCCCCCCAATAATCCCACCCAACCAATCCCCACCCCCACCCCCCAATCATCTTCCCATCTTCATCCCCCCCCAACCATCCCACAAATCCCAACCCACAAAACCAACACCACAACCCCACCAACTCCCCACCAACACTTCATTTCCACATTTACCAAACCATTCCATACAAAATTCCCACCCCAATAATCCACACATTCCTTGAGCATAAAAATACAACTTGGCATGAGGCCATGTGGAGAAAAAAAATTCCAGAAATATTTGAACTTCAAATATTTTAATTCAAATATTCAATAAATTTGGAAATCCTTCTAGGATGGGACTCTGGGTCATTTCCTGGACATGTATTTAGGCAAAACTTGTTGCCCTACATTCCTGGAACATAAAAATACAACTTGGCATGAGGCCATGTGGAGGAAAAAAATTCCAGAAATATTTGAACTTCAAATATTTTAATTCAAATATTCAATAAATTTGAAAATCCTTCTAGGATGGGACTCTGGGTCATTTCCTGGACATGTATTTTGGTAAAACTTGTTGCCATACATTCCTTGAGCATAAAAATACAACTTGGCATGAGGCCATGTGGAGAAAAAAAATTCCAGAAATATTTGAACTTCAAATATTTTAATTCAAATATTCAATAAATTTGGAAATCCTTCTAGGATGGGACTCTGGGTCATTTCCTGGACATGTATTTAGGCAAAACTTGTTGCCCTACATTCCTGGAACATAAAAATACAACTTGGCATGAGGCCATGTGGAGGAAAAAAAATTCCAGAAATATTTGAACTTCAAATATTTTAATTCAAATATTCAATAAATTTGAAAATCCTTCTAGGATGGGACTCTGGGTCATTTCCTGGACATGTATTTAGGCAAAACTTGTTGCCCTACATTCCTGGAACATAAAAATACAACTTGGCATGAGGCCATGTGGAGAAAAAAAATTCCAGAAATATTTGAACTTCAAATATTTTAATTCAAATATTCAATAAATTTGGAAATCCTTCTAGGATGGGACTCTGGGTCATTTCCTGGACATGTATTTAGGTAAAACTTGTTGCCCTACATTCCTGGAACATAAAAATACAACTTGGCATGAGGCCATGTGGAGGAAAAAAATTCCAGAAATATTTGAACTTCAAATATTTTAATTCAAATATTCAATAAATTTGGAAATTCTTCTAGGATGGGACTCTGGGTCATTTCCTGGACATGTATTTTGGTAAAACTTGTTGCCCTACATTCCTTGAGCATAAAAATACAACTTGGCATGAGGCCATGTGGAGGAAAAAAAATTCCAGAAATATTTGAACTTCAAATATTTTAATTCAAATATTCAATAAATTTGAAAATCCTTCTAGGATGGGACTCTGGGTCATTTCCTGGACATGTATTTAGGCAAAACTTGTTGCCATACATTCCTTGAAAATAAAAATACAACTTGGCATGAGGCCATGTGGAGGAAAAAAATTCTAGAAATATTTGAACTTCAAATATTTTAATTCAAATATTCAATAAATTTAAAAATCCTTCTAGGATGGACAAGAAGTATTTTCAAATTAATTGAATTGCTAAATTAAAATATTTGAAGTTCAAATATTCTTGAAATTGTTTTCCACCTTATGGCCCCATGCCAAGTTGTATTTTTATGCTCAAGGAATGTAGGGCAACAAGTTTTACCAAAATACATGTCCAGGAAATGACCCAGAGTCCCATCCTAGAAGGATTTTCAAATTTATTGAATATTTGAATTAAAATATTTGAAGTTCAAATATTTCTGGATTTTTTTTCCTCCACATGGCCTCATGCCAAGTTGTATTTTTATGCTCAAGGAATGTAGGGCAACAAGTTTTACCAAAATACATGTCCAGGAAATGACCCAGAGTCCCATCCTAGAAGGATTTTCAAATTTTTTGAATATTTGAATTAAAATATTTGAAGTTCAAATATTTCTGGAATTTTTTTCCTCCACATGGCCTCATGCCAATTTGTATTTTTATGCTCAAGGAATGTAGGGCAACAAGTTTTGCCTAAAAACATGTCCAGGAAATGACCCAGAGTCCCATCCTAGAAGGATTTTCAAATTTATTGAATATTTGAATTAAAATATTTGAAGTTCAAATATTTCTGGAATTTTTTTCCTCCACATGGCCTCATGCCAATTTGTATTTTTATGCTCAAGGAATGTAGGGCAACAAGTTTTGCTTAAAAACATGTCCAGGAAATGACCCAGAGTCCCATCCTAGAAGGATTTTCAAATTTATTGAATATTTGAATTAAAATATTTGAAGTTCAAATATTTCTGGAATTTTTTTCCTCCACATGGCCTCATGCCAAGTTGTATTTTTATGCTCAAGGAATGTATGGCAACAAGTTTTACCAAAATACATGTCCAGGAAATGACCCAGAGTCCCATCCTAGAAGGATTTTCAAATTTATTGAATATTTGAATTAAAATATTTGAAGTTCAAATATTTCTGGAATTTTTTTCCTCCACATGGCCTCATGCCAATTTGTATTTTTATGCTCAAGGAATGTAGGGCAACAAGTTTTGCTTAAAAACATGTCCAGGAAATGACCCAGAGTCCCATCCTAGAAGGATTTTCAAATTTATTGAATATTTGAATTAAAATATTTGAAGTTCAAATATTTCTGGAATTTTTTTCCTCCACATGGCCTCATGCCAAGTTGTATTTTTATGCTCCAGGAATGTAGGGCAACAAGTTTTGCCTAAATACATGTCCAGGAAATGACCCAGAGTCCCATCCTAGAAGGATTTCCAAATTTATTGAATATTTGAATTAAAATATTTGAAGTTCAAATATTTCTGGAATTTTTTTCCTCCACATGGCCTCATGCCAAGTTGTATTTTTATGCTCAAGGAATGTATGGCAACAAGTTTTACCAAAATACATGTCCAGGAAATGACCCAGAGTCCCATCCTAGAAGGATTTTCAAATTTATTGAATATTTGAATTAAAATATTTGAAGTTCAAATATTTCTGGAATTTTTTTCCTCCACATGGCCTCATGCCAATTTGTATTTTTATGCTCAAGAAATGTAGGGCAACAAGTTTTGCCTAAAAACATGTCCAGGAAATGACCCAGAGTCCCATCCTAGGAGGATTTTCAAATTTATTGAATATTTGAATTAAAATATTTGAAGTTCAAATATTTCTGGAATTTTTTTCCTCCACATGGCCTCATGCCAAGTTGTATTTTTATGCTCAAGGAATGTATGGCAACAAGTTTTACCAAAATACATGTCCAGGAAATGACCCAGAGTCCCATCCTAGAAGGATTTTCAAATTTATTGAATATTTGAATTAAAATATTTGAAGTTCAAATATTTCTGGAATTTTTTTCCTCCACATGGCCTCATGCCAATTTGTATTTTTATGCTCAAGGAATGTAGGGCAACAAGTTTTGCTTAAAAACATGTCCAGGAAATGACCCAGAGTCCCATCCTAGAAGGATTTTCAAATTTATTGAATATGAGCAGTTCTCTAGGATTTCGGTCATTCGATTTTTTTTGTATTTTTTAATCCGACTGAAACTTTTTTGGTGCCTTCGGTATGCCCAAAGAAGCCATTTTGCATCATTAGTTTGTCCATATAATTTTCCATACAAATTCGGCAGCTGTCCATACAAAAATGATGTATGAAAATTCAAAAATCTGTATCTTTTGAAGGAATTTTTTGATCGATTTGGTGTCTTCGGCAAAGTTGTAGGTATGGATACGGACTACACTGGAAAAAAATAATACACGGTAAAAAAAATTTGGTGATTTTTTTATTTAACTTTTTATCACTAAAACTTGATTTACAAAAAAAACACTATTTTTAATTTTTTTAATTTTTTGATATGTTTTAGAAGGCATAAAATGCCAACTTTTCAGAAATTTCCAGGTTGTGCAAAAAATCACTGACCGAGTTATGAATTTTTTAATCAATACTGATTTTTTCAAAAAATCGAAATTTTGGTCGTAAAAAATTTTCAACTTCATTTTTCGATGTAAAATCAAATTTGCAATCAAAAAGTACTTTACTGAAATTTTGATAAAGTGCACCGTTTTCAAGTTATAGCCATATTTAAGTGACTTTTTTGAAAATAGTCGCAGTTTTTCATTTTTTTAAATTAGTGCACATGTTTGCCCAGTTTTGAAAAAAATATTTTTGAAAAGCTGAGAAAATTCTCTATATTTTGCTTATTCGGACTTTGTTGATACGACCTTTAGTTGCTGAGATATTGCAATGCAAAGGTTTAAAAACAGGAAAATTGATGTTTTCTAAGTTTCACCCAAACAACCCACCATTTTCTATCGTCAATATCTCAGCAACTAATGGTCCGATTTTCAATGTTAATATATGAAACATTTGTGAAATTTTCCGATCTCTTCGAAAAAAATATTTTTGGAATTTTCAAATCAAGACTAACATTTCACAAAGGCCAAACATTCAATATTACGCCCTTTTAAAATGTTTGTCTTGATTTGAAAATTCCAAAAATATTTTTTTCGATAAGATCGGAAAATTTCACAATTGTTTCATATATTAACATTGAAAATCGGACCATTAGTTGCTGAGATATTGACGATAGAAAATGGTGGGTTGTTTGGGTGAAACTTAGAAAACATCAATTTTCCTGTTTTTAAACCTTTGCATTGCAATATCTCAGCAACTAAAGGTCGTATCAACATAGTCCGAATAAGCAAAATATAGAGAATTTTCTCAGCTTTTCAAAAATATTTTTTTCAAAACTGGGCAAACATGTGCACTAATTTAAAAAAATGAAAAACTGCGACTATTTTCAAAAAAGTCACTTAAATATGGCTATAACTTGAAAACGGTGCACTTTATCAAAATTTTAGTAAAGTACTTTTTGATTGCAAATTTGATTTTACATCGAAAAATGAAGTTGAAAAATTTTTACGACCAAAATTTCGATTTTTTGAAAAAATCAGTATTGATTAAAAAATTCATAACTCGGTCAGTGATTTTTTGCACAACCTGGAAATTTCTGAAAAGTTGGCATTTTATGTCTTCTAAAACATATCAAAAAATAAAAAAAATTAAAAATAGTGTTTTTTTGTAAATCAAGTTTTAGTGATAAAAAGTTAAATAAAAAAATCACCAAATTTTTTTTTACCGTGTATTATTTTTTCCAGTGTAGTCCGTATCCATACCTACAACTTTGCCGAAGACACCAAATCGATCAAAAAATTCCTTCAAAAGATACAGATTTTTGAATTATCATACATCATTTTTGTATGGACAGCTGCCAAATTTGTATGGAAAATTATATGGACAAACTAATGATGCAAAATGGCTTCTTTGGGCATACCGAAGGCACCAAAAAAGTTTCAGCCGGATTAAAAAATACAAAAATTAAAATTGAAGAAAAAAGACCGATTTCGTAGAGAATTGCTCATATTTGAATTAAAATATTTGAAGTTCAAATATTTCTGGAATTTTTTTCCTCCACATGGCCTCATGCCAAGTTGTATTTTTATGCTCAAGGAATGTATGGCAACAAGTTTTACCAAAATACATGTCCAGGAAATGACCCAGAGTCCCATCCTAGAAGGATTTTCAAATTTATTGAATATTTGAATTAAAATATTTGAAGTTCAAATATTTCCGGAATTTTTTTCCTCCACATGGCCTCATGCCAATTTGTATTTTTATGCTCAAGGAATGTAGGGCAACAAGTTTTGCTTAAAAACATGTCCAGGAAATGACCCAGAGTCCCATCCTAGAAGGATTTTCAAATTTATTGAATATTTGAATTAAAATATTTGAAGTTCAAATATTTCTGGAATTTTTTTCCTCCACATGGCCTCATGCCAAGTTGTATTTTTATGCTCAAGGAATGTAGACCAACAAGTTTTGCTTAAAAACATGTCCAGGAAATGACCCAGAGTCCCATCCTAGAAGGATTTTCAAATTTATTGAATATTTGAATTAAAATATTTGAAGTTCAAATATTTCTGGAATTTTTTTCCTCCACATGGCCTCATGCCAATTTGTATTTTTATGCTCAAGAAATGTAGGGCAACAAGTTTTGCCTAAAAACATGTCCAGGAAATGACCCAGAGTCCCATCCTAGGAGGATTTTCAAATTTATTGAATATTTGAATTAAAATATTTGAAGTTCAAATATTTCTGGAATTTTTTTCCTCCACATGGCCTCATGCCAAGTTGTATTTTTATGCTCAAGAAATGTAGGGCAACAAGTTTTGCCTAAATACATGTCCAGGAAATGACCCAGAGTCCCATCCTAGAAGGATTTTCAAATTTATTGAATATTTGAATTAAAATATTTGAAGTTCAAATATTTCTGGAATTTTTT
The DNA here is from genome assembly GCF_016801865.2 of Culex pipiens pallens. Lineage (NCBI taxonomy): Eukaryota > Metazoa > Arthropoda > Insecta > Diptera > Culicidae > Culex > Culex pipiens. The sequence continues at coordinate 87,078,353 of NC_068938.1, forward strand.
TCCTCCACATGGCCTCATGCCAATTTGTATTTTTATGCTCAAGAAATGTAGGGCAACAAGTTTTGCCTAAAAACATGTCCAGGAAATGACCCAGAGTCCCATCCTAGGAGGATTTTCAAATTTATTGAATATTTGAATTAAAATATTTGAAGTTCAAATATTTCTGGAATTTTTTTCCTCCACATGGCCTCATGCCAAGTTGTATTTTTAATGCTCAAGGAATGTATGGCAACAAGTTTTACCAAAATACATGTCCAGGAAATGACCCAGAGTCCCATCCTAGAAGGATTTTCAAATTTATTGAATATTTGAATTAAAATATTTGAAGTTCAAATATTTCTGGATTTTTTTTCCTCCACATGGCCTCATGCCAAGTTGTATTTTTATGCTCAAGGAATGTATGGCAACAAGTTTTACCAAAATACATGTCCAGGAAATGACCCAGAGTCCCATCCTAGAAGGATTTTCAAATTTATTGAATATTTGAATTAAAATATTTGAAGTTCAAATATTTCTGGATTTTTTTTCCTCCACATGGCCTCATGCCAAGTTGTATTTTTATGCTCAAGAAATGTAGGGCAACAAGTTTTGCCTAAATACATGTCCAGGAAATGACCCAGAGTCCCATCCTAGGAGGATTTTCAAATTTATTGAATATTTGAATTACAATATTTGAAGTTCAAATATTTCTGGATTTTTTTTCCTCCACATGGCCTCATGCCAAGTTGTATTTTTATGCTCAAGGAATGTATGGCAACAAGTTTTACCAAAATACATGTCCAGGAAATGACCCAGAGTCCCATCCTAGAAGGATTTTCAAATTTATTGAATATTTGAATTAAAATATTTGAAGTTCAAATATTTCTGGATTTTTTTTCCTCCACATGGCCTCATGCCAAGTTGTATTTTTATGCTCAAGAAATGTAGGGCAACAAGTTTTGCCTAAATACATGTCCAGGAAATGACCCAGAGTCCCATCCTAGGAGGATTTTCAAATTTATTGAATATTTGAATTAAAATATTTGAAGTTCAAATATTTCTGGATTTTTTTTCCTCCACATGGCCTCATGCCAAGTTGTATTTTTATGCTCAAGAAATGTAGGGCAACAAGTTTTGCCTAAATACATGTCCAGGAAATGACCCAGAGTCCCATCCTAGGAGGATTTTCAAATTTATTGAATATTTGAATTACAATATTTGAAGTTCAAATATTTCTGGATTTTTTTTCCTCCACATGGCCTCATGCCAAGTTGTATTTTTATGCTCAAGGAATGTATGGCAACAAGTTTTACCAAAATACATGTCCAGGAAATGACCCAGAGTCCCATCCTAGAAGGATTTTCAAATTTATTGAATATTTGAATTAAAATATTTGAAGTTCAAATATTTCTGGAATTTTTTTCCTCCTCATGGCCTCATGCCAAGTTGTATTTTTATGCTCAAGAAATGTAGGGCAACAAGTTTTACCAAAATACATGTCCAGGAAATGACCCAGAGTCCCATCCTAGAAGGATTTTCAAATTTATTGAATATTTGAATTAAAATATTTGAAGTTCAAATATTTCTGGATTTTTTTTCCTCCACATGGCCTCATGCCAAGTTGTATTTTTATGCTCAAGAAATGTAGGGCAACAAGTTTTGCCTAAATACATGTCCAGGAAATGACCCAGAGTCCCATCCTAGGAGGATTTTCAAATTTATTGAATATTTGAATTAAAATATTTGAAGTTCAAATATTTCTGGATTTTTTTTCCTCCACATGGCCTCATGCCAAGTTGTATTTTTATGCTCAAGAAATGTAGGGCAACAAGTTTTGCCTAAATACATGTCCAGGAAATGACCCAGAGTCCCATCCTAGAAGGATTTTCAAATTTATTGAATATTTGAATTAAAATATTTGAAGTTCAAATATTTCTGGATTTTTTTTCCTCCACATGGCCTCATGCCAAGTTGTATTTTTATGCTCAAGGAATGTATGGCAACAAGTTTTACCAAAATACATGTCCAGGAAATGACCCAGAGTCCCATCCTAGAAGGATTTTCAAATTTATTGAATATTTGAATTAAAATATTTGAAGTTCAAATATTTCTGGATTTTTTTTCCTCCACATGGCCTCATGCCAAGTTGTATTTTTATGCTCAAGAAATGTAGGGCAACAAGTTTTGCCTAAATACATGTCCAGGAAATGACCCAGAGTCCCATCCTAGGAGGATTTTCAAATTTATTGAATATTTGAATTACAATATTTGAAGTTCAAATATTTCTGGATTTTTTTTCCTCCACATGGCCTCATGCCAAGTTGTATTTTTATGCTCAAGGAATGTATGGCAACAAGTTTTACCAAAATACATGTCCAGGAAATGACCCAGAGTCCCATCCTAGAAGGATTTTCAAATTTATTGAATATTTGAATTAAAATATTTGAAGTTCAAATATTTCTGGATTTTTTTTCCTCCACATGGCCTCATGCCAAGTTGTATTTTTATGCTCAAGAAATGTAGGGCAACAAGTTTTGCCTAAATACATGTCCAGGAAATGACCCAGAGTCCCATCCTAGGAGGATTTTCAAATTTATTGAATATTTGAATTAAAATATTTGAAGTTCAAATATTTCTGGATTTTTTTTCCTCCACATGGCCTCATGCCAAGTTGTATTTTTATGCTCAAGAAATGTAGGGCAACAAGTTTTGCCTAAATACATGTCCAGGAAATGACCCAGAGTCCCATCCTAGGAGGATTTTCAAATTTATTGAATATTTGAATTACAATATTTGAAGTTCAAATATTTCTGGATTTTTTTTCCTCCACATGGCCTCATGCCAAGTTGTATTTTTATGCTCAAGGAATGTATGGCAACAAGTTTTACCAAAATACATGTCCAGGAAATGACCCAGAGTCCCATCCTAGAAGGATTTTCAAATTTATTGAATATTTGAATTAAAATATTTGAAGTTCAAATATTTCTGGATTTTTTTTCCTCCACATGGCCTCATGCCAAGTTGTATTTTTATGCTCAAGAAATGTAGGGCAACAAGTTTTGCCTAAATACATGTCCAGGAAATGACCCAGAGTCCCATCCTAGGAGGATTTTCAAATTTATTGAATATTTGAATTAAAATATTTGAAGTTCAAATATTTCTGGATTTTTTTTCCTCCACATGGCCTCATGCCAAGTTGTATTTTTATGCTCAAGAAATGTAGGGCAACAAGTTTTGCCTAAATACATGTCCAGGAAATGACCCAGAGTCCCATCCTAGGAGGATTTTCAAATTTATTGAATATTTGAATTACAATATTTGAAGTTCAAATATTTCTGGATTTTTTTTCCTCCACATGGCCTCATGCCAAGTTGTATTTTTATGCTCAAGGAATGTATGGCAACAAGTTTTACCAAAATACATGTCCAGGAAATGACCCAGAGTCCCATCCTAGAAGGATTTTCAAATTTATTGAATATTTGAATTAAAATATTTGAAGTTCAAATATTTCTGGAATTTTTTTCCTCCACATGGCCTCATGCCAAGTTGTATTTTTATGCTCAAGGAATGTATGGCAACAAGTTTTACCAAAATACATGTCCAGGAAATGACCCAGAGTCCCATCCTAGAAGGATTTTCAAATTTATTGAATATTTGAATTAAAATATTTGAAGTTCAAATATTTCTGGAATTTTTTTCCTCCACATGGCCTCATGCCAAGTTGTATTTTTATGCTCAAGGAATGTATGGCAACAAGTTTTACCAAAATACATGTCCAGGAAATGACCCAGAGTCCCATCCTAGAAGGATTTTCAAATTTATTGAATATTTGAATTAAAATATTTGAAGTTCAAATATTTCTGGATTTTTTTTCCTCCACATGGCCTCATGCCAAGTTGTATTTTTATGCTCAAGAAATGTAGGGCAACAAGTTTTGCCTAAATACATGTCCAGGAAATGACCCAGAGTCCCATCCTAGGAGGATTTTCAAATTTATTGAATATTTGAATTAAAATATTTGAAGTTCAAATATTTCTGGATTTTTTTTCCTCCACATGGCCTCATGCCAAGTTGTATTTTTATGCTCAAGAAATGTAGGGCAACAAGTTTTGCCTAAATACATGTCCAGGAAATGACCCAGAGTCCCATCCTAGGAGGATTTTCAAATTTATTGAATATTTGAATTAAAATATTTGAAGTTCAAATATTTCTGGATTTTTTTTCCTCCACATGGCCTCATGCCAAGTTGTATTTTTATGCTCAAGAAATGTAGGGCAACAAGTTTTGCCTAAATACATGTCCAGGAAATGACCCAGAGTCCCATCCTAGGAGGATTTTCAAATTTATTGAATATTTGAATTAAAATATTTGAAGTTCAAATATTTCTGGATTTTTTTTCCTCCACATGGCCTCATGCCAAGTTGTATTTTTATGCTCAAGGAATGTATGGCAACAAGTTTTACCAAAATACATGTCCAGGAAATGACCCAGAGTCCCATCCTAGAAGGATTTTCAAATTTATTGAATATTTGAATTAAAATATTTGAAGTTCAAATATTTCTGGAATTTTTTTCCTCCACATGGCCTCATGCCAAGTTGTATTTTTATGCTCAAGAAATGTAGGGCAACAAGTTTTGCCTAAATACATGTCCAGGAAATGACCCAGAGTCCCATCCTAGGAGGATTTTCAAATTTATTGAATATTTGAATTACAATATTTGAAGTTCAAATATTTCTGGATTTTTTTTCCTCCACATGGCCTCATGCCAAGTTGTATTTTTATGCTCAAGGAATGTATGGCAACAAGTTTTACCAAAATACATGTCCAGGAAATGACCCAGAGTCCCATCCTAGAAGGATTTTCAAATTTATTGAATATTTGAATTAAAATATTTGAAGTTCAAATATTTCTGGATTTTTTTTCCTCCACATGGCCTCATGCCAAGTTGTATTTTTATGCTCAAGAAATGTAGGGCAACAAGTTTTGCCTAAATACATGTCCAGGAAATGACCCAGAGTCCCATCCTAGGAGGATTTTCAAATTTATTGAATATTTGAATTACAATATTTGAAGTTCAAATATTTCTGGATTTTTTTTCCTCCACATGGCCTCATGCCAAGTTGTATTTTTATGCTCAAGGAATGTATGGCAACAAGTTTTACCAAAATACATGTCCAGGAAATGACCCAGAGTCCCATCCTAGAAGGATTTTCAAATTTATTGAATATTTGAATTAAAATATTTGAAGTTCAAATATTTCTGGAATTTTTTTCCTCCACATGGCCTCATGCCAAGTTGTATTTTTATGCTCAAGGAATGTATGGCAACAAGTTTTACCAAAATACATGTCCAGGAAATGACCCAGAGTCCCATCCTAGAAGGATTTTCAAATTTATTGAATATTTGAATTAAAATATTTGAAGTTCAAATATTTCTGGAATTTTTTTCCTCCACATGGCCTCATGCCAAGTTGTATTTTTATGCTCAAGGAATGTATGGCAACAAGTTTTACCAAAATACATGTCCAGGAAATGACCCAGAGTCCCATCCTAGAAGGATTTTCAAATTTATTGAATATTTGAATTAAAATATTTGAAGTTCAAATATTTCTGGAATTTTTTTCCTCCACATGGCCTCATGCCAAGTTGTATTTTTATGCTCAAGAAATGTAGGGCAACAAGTTTTGCCTAAATACATGTCCAGGAAATGACCCAGAGTCCCATCCTAGAAGGATTTTCAAATTTATTGAATATTTGAATTAAAATATTTGAAGTTCAAATATTTCTGGAATTTTTTTCCTCCACATGGCCTCATGCCAAGTTGTATTTTTATGCTCAAGAAATGTAGGGCAACAAGTTTTGCCTAAATACATGTCCAGGAAATGACCCAGAGTCCCATCCTAGAAGGATTTTCAAATTTATTGAATATTTGAATTAAAATATTTGAAGTTCAAATATTTCTGGAATTTTTTTCCTCCACATGGCCTCATGCCAAGTTGTATTTTTATGCTCAAGGAATGTATGGCAACAAGTTTTACCAAAATACATGTCCAGGAAATGACCCAGAGTCCCATCCTAGAAGGATTTTCAAATTTATTGAATATTTGAATTAAAATATTTGAAGTTCAAATATTTCTGGAATTTTTTTCCTCCACATGGCCTCATGCCAAGTTGTATTTTTATGCTCAAGAAATGTAGGGCAACAAGTTTTGCCTAAATACATGTCCAGGAAATGACCCAGAGTCCCATCCTAGAAGGATTTTCAAATTTATTGAATATTTGAATTAAAATATTTGAAGTTCAAATATTTCTGGAATTTTTTTCCTCCACATGGCCTCATGCCAAGTTGTATTTTTATGTTCCAGGAATGTAGGGCAACAAGTTTTGCCTAAATACATGTCCAGGAAATGACCCAGAGTCTCATCCTAGAAGGATTTTCAAATTTATTGAATATTTGAATTAAAATATTTGAAGTTCAAATATTTCTGGAATTTTTTTCCTCCACATGGCCTCATGCCAAGTTGTATTTTTATGCTCAAGGAATGTATGGCAACAAGTTTTACCAAAATACATGTCCAGGAAATGACCCAGAGTCCCATCCTAGAAGGATTTTCAAATTTATTGAATATTTGAATTAAAATATTTGAAGTTCAAATATTTCTGGAATTTTTTTCCTCCACATGGCCTCATGCCAAGTTGTATTTTTATGCTCAAGAAATGTAGGGCAACAAGTTTTGCCTAAATACATGTCCAGGAAATGACCCAGAGTCCCATCCTAGAAGGATTTTCAAATTTATTGAATATTTGAATTAAAATATTTGAAGTTCAAATATTTCTGGAATTTTTTTCCTCCACATGGCCTCATGCCAAGTTGTATTTTTATGTTCCAGGAATGTAGGGCAACAAGTTTTGCCTAAATACATGTCCAGGAAATGACCCAGAGTCTCATCCTAGAAGGATTTTCAAATTTATTGAATATTTGAATTAAAATATTTGAAGTTCAAATATTTCTGGAATTTTTTTCCTCCACATGGCCTCATGCCAAGTTGTATTTTTATGCTCAAGGAATGTATGGCAACAAGTTTTACCAAAATACATGTCCAGGAAATGACCCAGAGTCCCATCCTAGAAGGATTTTCAAATTTATTGAATATTTGAATTAAAATATTTGAAGTTCAAATATTTCTGGAATTTTTTTCCTCCACATGGCCTCATGCCAAGTTGTATTTTTATGCTCAAGAAATGTAGGGCAACAAGTTTTGCCTAAATACATGTCCAGGAAATGACCCAGAGTCCCATCCTAGAAGGATTTTCAAATTTATTGAATATTTGAATTAAAATATTTGAAGTTCAAATATTTCTGGAATTTTTTTCCTCCACATGGCCTCATGCCAAGTTGTATTTTTATGCTCAAGAAATGTAGGGCAACAAGTTTTGCCTAAATACATGTCCAGGAAATGACCCAGAGTCCCATCCTAGAAGGATTTTCAAATTTATTGAATATTTGAATTAAAATATTTGAAGTTCAAATATTTCTGGATTTTTTTTCCTCCACATGGCCTCATGCCAAGTTGTATTTTTATGCTCAAGGAATGTATGGCAACAAGTTTTACCAAAATACATGTCCAGGAAATGACCCAGAGTCCCATCCTAGAAGGATTTTCAAATTTATTGAATATTTGAATTAAAATATTTGAAGTTCAAATATTTCTGGATTTTTTTTCCTCCACATGGCCTCATGCCAAGTTGTATTTTTATGCTCAAGAAATGTAGGGCAACAAGTTTTGCCTAAATACATGTCCAGGAAATGACCCAGAGTCCCATCCTAGGAGGATTTTCAAATTTATTGAATATTTGAATTAAAATATTTGAAGTTCAAATATTTCTGGATTTTTTTTCCTCCACATGGCCTCATGCCAAGTTGTATTTTTATGCTCAAGAAATGTAGGGCAACAAGTTTTGCCTAAATACATGTCCAGGAAATGACCCAGAGTCCCATCCTAGGAGGATTTTCAAATTTATTGAATATTTGAATTACAATATTTGAAGTTCAAATATTTCTGGATTTTTTTTCCTCCACATGGCCTCATGCCAAGTTGTATTTTTATGCTCAAGGAATGTATGGCAACAAGTTTTACCAAAATACATGTCCAGGAAATGACCCAGAGTCCCATCCTAGAAGGATTTTCAAATTTATTGAATATTTGAATTAAAATATTTGAAGTTCAAATATTTCTGGAATTTTTTTCCTCCTCATGGCCTCATGCCAAGTTGTATTTTTATGCTCAAGGAATGTATGGCAACAAGTTTTACCAAAATACATGTCCAGGAAATGACCCAGAGTCCCATCCTAGAAGGATTTTCAAATTTATTGAATATTTGAATTAAAATATTTGAAGTTCAAATATTTCTGGAATTTTTTTCCTCCACATGGCCTCATGCCAAGTTGTATTTTTATGCTCAAGGAATGTATGGCAACAAGTTTTACCAAAATACATGTCCAGGAAATGACCCAGAGTCCCATCCTAGAAGGATTTTCAAATTTATTGAATATTTGAATTAAAATATTTGAAGTTCAAATATTTCTGGATTTTTTTTCCTCCACATGGCCTCATGCCAAGTTGTATTTTTATGCTCAAGAAATGTAGGGCAACAAGTTTTGCCTAAATACATGTCCAGGAAATGACCCAGAGTCCCATCCTAGGAGGATTTTCAAATTTATTGAATATTTGAATTAAAATATTTGAAGTTCAAATATTTCTGGATTTTTTTTCCTCCACATGGCCTCATGCCAAGTTGTATTTTTATGCTCAAGAAATGTAGGGCAACAAGTTTTGCCTAAATACATGTCCAGGAAATGACCCAGAGTCCCATCCTAGGAGGATTTTCAAATTTATTGAATATTTGAATTAAAATATTTGAAGTTCAAATATTTCTGGATTTTTTTTCCTCCACATGGCCTCATGCCAAGTTGTATTTTTATGCTCAAGAAATGTAGGGCAACAAGTTTTGCCTAAATACATGTCCAGGAAATGACCCAGAGTCCCATCCTAGGAGGATTTTCAAATTTATTGAATATTTGAATTACAATATTTGAAGTTCAAATATTTCTGGATTTTTTTTCCTCCACATGGCCTCATGCCAAGTTGTATTTTTATGCTCAAGGAATGTATGGCAACAAGTTTTACCAAAATACATGTCCAGGAAATGACCCAGAGTCCCATCCTAGAAGGATTTTCAAATTTATTGAATATTTGAATTAAAATATTTGAAGTTCAAATATTTCTGGATTTTTTTTCCTCCACATGGCCTCATGCCAAGTTGTATTTTTATGCTCAAGAAATGTAGGGCAACAAGTTTTGCCTAAATACATGTCCAGGAAATGACCCAGAGTCCCATCCTAGGGGGATTTTCAAATTTATTGAATATTTGAATTACAATATTTGAAGTTCAAATATTTCTGGATTTTTTTTCCTCCACATGGCCTCATGCCAAGTTGTATTTTTATGCTCAAGGAATGTATGGCAACAAGTTTTACCAAAATACATGTCCAGGAAATGACCCAGAGTCCCATCCTAGAAGGATTTTCAAATTTATTGAATATTTGAATTAAAATATTTGAAGTTCAAATATTTCTGGATTTTTTTTCCTCCACATGGCCTCATGCCAAGTTGTATTTTTATGCTCAAGAAATGTAGGGCAACAAGTTTTGCCTAAATACATGTCCAGGAAATGACCCAGAGTCCCATCCTAGGAGGATTTTCAAATTTATTGAATATTTGAATTACAATATTTGAAGTTCAAATATTTCTGGATTTTTTTTCCTCCACATGGCCTCATGCCAAGTTGTATTTTTATGCTCAAGGAATGTATGGCAACAAGTTTTACCAAAATACATGTCCAGGAAATGACCCAGAGTCCCATCCTAGAAGGATTTTCAAATTTATTGAATATTTGAATTAAAATATTTGAAGTTCAAATATTTCTGGAATTTTTTTCCTCCTCATGGCCTCATGCCAAGTTGTATTTTTATGCTCAAGGAATGTATGGCAACAAGTTTTACCAAAATACATGTCCAGGAAATGACCCAGAGTCCCATCCTAGAAGGATTTTCAAATTTATTGAATATTTGAATTAAAATATTTGAAGTTCAAATATTTCTGGAATTTTTTTCCTCCACATGGCCTCATGCCAAGTTGTATTTTTATGCTCAAGGAATGTATGGCAACAAGTTTTACCAAAATACATGTCCAGGAAATGACCCAGAGTCCCATCCTAGAAGGATTTTCAAATTTATTGAATATTTGAATTAAAATATTTGAAGTTCAAATATTTCTGGAATTTTTTTCCTCCACATGGCCTCATGCCAATTTGTATTTTTATGCTCAAGAAATGTAGGGCAACAAGTTTTGCCTAAATACATGTCCAGGAAATGACCCAGAGTCCCATCCTAGAAGGATTTTCAAATTTATTGAATATTTGAATTAAAATATTTGAAGTTCAAATATTTCTGGAATTTTTTTCCTCCACATGGCCTCATGCCAAGTTGTATTTTTATGCTCAAGAAATGTAGGGCAACAAGTTTTGCCTAAATACATGTCCAGGAAATGACCCAGAGTCCCATCCTAGAAGGATTTTCAAATTTATTGAATATTTGAATTAAAATATTTGAAGTTCAAATATTTCTGGAATTTTTTTCCTCCACATGGCCTCATGCCAAGTTGTATTTTTATGCTCAAGGAATGTATGGCAACAAGTTTTACCAAAATACATGTCCAGGAAATGACCCAGAGTCCCATCCTAGAAGGATTTTCAAATTTATTGAATATTTGAATTAAAATATTTGAAGTTCAAATATTTCTGGAATTTTTTTCCTCCACATGGCCTCATGCCAAGTTGTATTTTTATGCTCAAGAAATGTAGGGCAACAAGTTTTGCCTAAATACATGTCCAGGAAATGACCCAGAGTCCCATCCTAGAAGGATTTTCAAATTTATTGAATATTTGAATTAAAATATTTGAAGTTCAAATATTTCTGGAATTTTTTTCCTCCACATGGCCTCATGCCAAGTTGTATTTTTATGTTCCAGGAATGTAGGGCAACAAGTTTTGCCTAAATACATGTCCAGGAAATGACCCAGAGTCTCATCCTAGAAGGATTTTCAAATTTATTGAATATTTGAATTAAAATATTTGAAGTTCAAATATTTCTGGAATTTTTTTCCTCCACATGGCCTCATGCCAAGTTGTATTTTTATGCTCAAGGAATGTATGGCAACAAGTTTTACCAAAATACATGTCCAGGAAATGACCCAGAGTCCCATCCTAGAAGGATTTTCAAATTTATTGAATATTTGAATTAAAATATTTGAAGTTCAAATATTTCTGGAATTTTTTTCCTCCACATGGCCTCATGCCAAGTTGTATTTTTATGCTCAAGGAATGTATGGCAACAAGTTTTACCAAAATACATGTCCAGGAAATGACCCAGAGTCCCATCCTAGAAGGATTTTCAAATTTATTGAATATTTGAATTAAAATATTTGAAGTTCAAATATTTCTGGAATTTTTTTCCTCCACATGGCCTCATGCCAAGTTGTATTTTTATGCTCAAGAAATGTAGGGCAACAAGTTTTGCCTAAATACATGTCCAGGAAATGACCCAGAGTCCCATCCTAGAAGGATTTTCAAATTTATTGAATATTTGAATTAAAATATTTGAAGTTCAAATATTTCTGGAATTTTTTTCCTCCACATGGCCTCATGCCAAGTTGTATTTTTATGTTCCAGGAATGTAGGGCAACAAGTTTTGCCTAAATACATGTCCAGGAAATGACCCAGAGTCCCATCCTAGAAGGATTTTCAAATTTATTGAATATTTGAATTAAAATATTTGAAGTTCAAATATTTCTGGAATTTTTTTCCTCCACATGGCCTCATGCCAAGTTGTATTTTTATGCTCAAGGAATGTATGGCAACAAGTTTTACCAAAATACATGTCCAGGAAATGACCCAGAGTCCCATCCTAGAAGGATTTTCAAATTTATTGAATATTTGAATTAAAATATTTGAAGTTCAAATATTTCTGGAATTTTTTTCCTCCACATGGCCTCATGCCAAGTTGTATTTTTATGCTCAAGGAATGTATGGCAACAAGTTTTACCAAAATACATGTCCAGGAAATGACCCAGAGTCCCATCCTAGAAGGATTTTCAAATTTATTGAATATTTGAATTAAAATATTTGAAGTTCAAATATTTCTGGAATATTTTTCATTCAAATCCAAATTTTCATACTCCAGGAATGTAGGGCAGTAAGTTTTGCCAAGAAACATGTCCAGGTAATGTTAATTGTTCGTTTTTTTGAATTTTTGGAATCTCTCTTAAAAATTGTTCCTGGGATAACCATGACAAGTTATCCCGCATGCCATAAAGATGGCCGCCATAGCGCTATAAATTATTCCTAGGATAACCATCTGTAGGATAACTTTTCCCACCTCTGATTGACGAATATTGGCAATTTTCCGTAATGTTATTAGCATCCACTCGGCGAATGATCCATGGACCAAAGCGATCGGGGTGAGATTTTGTTTCATGTCCAACGACATGAATAGTAGGGTGGTTCAAATCCGGGCTTACTCGAGGCTACGCCTTGAAATCAAAGGTTGAACTATAACCACGGAAATCCCTCCATCCAGGCTCTTAAAGATTGCTACTAAAATAAAGATTAAAGTTACTGGGAGGCGCAATAACTATCAAATTCTTACTAATTCTCAAAAAAAAAAGATCTTCATTAAATTTGGAAGCCCGGATTTGGACCACCCTAATGTATAGTGCTGATTCAATTCAATCTGTGTAAACGTTGCAAAAATTGATGATCATTCGAAAGTGAGTCTTCTCGTTTGGTTGTGAGAGCATCAAATTGAATTTCCGGTGAAAGCTTTCTTGATATATATTAAAATTCGTCAGCAATTTTTGATAAACGAATTACCGTAAAACGGGGTGACTTTGATAGTCGGGGTGACTTTGATAGGTTTGCGATTTTTCCGCAAAATGAAGAGTACAATTAAAATACGTAAGGAATGGTTTAGAAACATACTGACCGTGGTAGAGAAGTGTTCAAAGTACCTCAAGAAAAACTTTTCATAAAATTTTGACAAGTTTAAAAAGTTAGTTAACTATAGTTAAGAAAATGTTGATGAATGTCATTATTTTAAACTTCTCAAAGTGTCATGATTTTCTCAATGAACATGATTTTTAATCGGAAAACGGAATGAATTTTCGGATTCTTTGGACAATTTTCCACTAGGAGAAGGATAAAACACAATTATAAAAATTATACAGTTATAAAAACTCTCTAAATTTATAGGCAATTTCAATTGAACAAATTTCATGTAAAATGTGAAAACTTGTGATTCGTGCTTCGAATTCAGTATAAAATGCAATATAAATCGATAATTGTATAAACAAAACTATTTTTAACAAATTTCAGGCAAAATTCTGACTTTTTAACAATTTTACCTAAAATTTATATGTATATTTTGCTTAAAAGCTTTTACACTTAGTTCACTAAATATAAACATTGATTTTTTTTTCTTAAATACTATATCAGCTACTTTAGTGATGGTACATTTAACGAACAAATGAAGTTTGAACATCTTAAATATGATTTAACAAGAAAAACTATGACTATCAAAGTCACCCCGGAATTCAAACTAAGAATTTTTAACGTAACTATTTTTCTAAACATTATTGAAAAAACTTTTTTCCGAAATAGTGCATGTACTTTGTGTGGTCTACCCCAGTACATGTTTTAAAAATAATAATCTTAAGAAAAACCTTACCTTTTGGGAAATATTCTAAAAACAAATTGAAACCCTATCAAAGTCACCCCGGTTTACGGTACTTGAATTATGATTTTTTTGCACTGTGTAGTTTAACTGTTAGCAGTTTTTTTTTGTACGATGACTATTCTAAGATATTAACGATTAGACCAAAGATTGTTGAGAAAGAAAATCTCACAAGAAAAAGGAAGATTTCGAAACCACCGATATCACCAAAATAGCGTTGAATTTTTCAATGACGATAACGTAACAAATTTTTAATGTTGAAAAATGAAAATATTGTGATATTCCGAGTTTCCGGATATTTTTTTTCTTAGTTTTCATATTATCCCAAATAATAAAGCTGGTACAAATATTTTTAAAAGCTTTCGTCCCCATCAATCTGCCCGAAAAATTATGGGGCAAAACAATATGCTTTCAAAAAACTACAAATTTTCAATTGAAATTAAAGTGCAATCAGCTGAAATCAATTTAAAACGCATTCCACTGCACTAAGAATCATTTTTAGCATGTTTGGGTTTATTTAAAAATCCTTAAAATTTTTGGAAATTTTCAATGTGCCGTTCCGCAAAAAGCTGCTATTTTTTGTGTTTTCTTAAATCTTAAATTTTTTGAAAACTTATGATTGCAAAACGACTAAGCTTGTGTAAAATGCATTTTAGAACACTTTTTACATTCAAATGTTGACACTGTAATTTTTTATTCCAATTTTTTAACAAACTTGAACATTAAAACATGAATTGGGCCTTTCAAAAAGTTAGGATCGATTTGTTTTTTTAAATAATTTTATTTGAGAGATAACAAGAAACTGTCGCTTCGGTGTCTTTGGAAAAATTGTAAGGGGACACCATTTTGAAGAACTTTGCTGAAGGGCACAAAGCTCTATCTTCAAACGGAATTTTCTAAATTCATTTTTGTGCAGTTGAATTTTTAATATATAAAATTTGGTAGGTTGAATATTACCTCTTTTTTGAGTAACAGACAATCAAATCACAGAAAAAAAATGATGGTAGTATTCATCAGGAAATGGTGAAAGAATTTGTGGCAAAAAAATGATTAATTTTACTCCAGAAAATGATGAATTTTCAGCATTTTTTCATGAATATTCATCAGGTTCACATTTTTACACATTTTTATGTAATATTACTCAAAAAAAGAGGAAATATTCAACCTACTAAATTTTCAACATTCCAAAATTCATTTTTTTTTCTGTGTAGAGTATATTTGCTGAAAATATCTCTTAGGTCTCTTTTGATTTTCTCATTTAACTTAAATTGAAAATGAGCATATTGAAATATTTTTTGCCCATAACTTTTGACAGAATTGACCGAAATTCGTTTTTCAAGAATAAAAATGTTCATTTTGACAAGCTCTACAATTGTCTAGAAGGGTCCTGAAAAGTTTAAAATGATCTAGTGGTGGCAAGAGGAATAACAAGTTTTAAATGAAATATTTCTGGAATTAATTTAATCAATTTTGATTACCTTTAAATTGTTGGGTACCAGTTGTTACGTCATTCGATTTCGAGAGTTTTAGTACCCAAAAAAGCATAATATCAAGTATTAAAATTAGCGTGGTTTTAGTAAAAAAAGCCTTTCGATTGCGATTTGATTTAACATGTAAGAATGAGAACTAATATCATTTTCGATTCACGATCGCGATCACCTTTTCCAAAAACAAGTATTTTTTGAAAAATTGGAAACACTGCCAAATGAATTTTGACCAACTCTCTTGTTTTGGGAATAAAACGTGCCCTAAAATGTTTTTTTTTCTGAGAAGTCCTAAGCAATTTCTATAACTTTGTCCAAGACACCAAATCGATCAGAAAATCATTTCTCAAGGTTTTTGAGATTTTTGAATATTTTTATAGATTTTTTTTCGGTATTTTCATCAAAATTTCACGCGTCACATATTTAAATCAATGAAAGCTATTTATTATGCTTGTTAATTTCTGTTATAAAACAATGCAAAAGGTTTCGAAATATATTTAATGCTGGCAGTTGCTGAAACAGTGGTGTAAGTAATAAAATTTAATTTTCATAGGGAATTTCGAAAATAAGCTATTTTTAATTTACAAAAATGGGTGCATCTTGGCACTGAAGCGACAAAAACTTGTTCAAAAACTATGATTAAAAGTGAAATACGGGGCAATTTAAATGCACTTTTAAAGGGTTTTGAACAAAACATATAATTTTTTTATGAAAAAATTATCAATAAATTTCAAATCGCAAGTTCGAAACGATTTTTGGGATTTTTTTGTTGTATGAAAACATTGTTCCTGAAGTTAAAAAAGACACACTAATGAACAGCAAATTGATAATTAACAGCAGTTTGCATGAACTTATGAGAAAAATGACTTTTTTGGGCAAAGAAAAAATACACACATGATTTCATCCAAATCAAAAAAATAATCGTTGTCTGGAGTCTCAAAGAATGGCTCGTTAAATTGTATTAACAGATTTAAACGATGATTTTAAACCATTAACTTTATTTATTCTTTATAAAATGTGTAGTTTTACCTCTGAAAATGTGTAATTTTACCTTTACTCGGGTGTAATGTCGCTTTTTCAGTCTTAATTGAGGTAAAATTACATCATAAAAGAGGTTATATTTAACCTTTCAAAATTACACCTTCCAATTTTTTTACTGTGTACCTATACTATAACGTTAATGAATTTAAAATGTTTATAAAAACCATTGATATTTTCTGAGCAATTCTCTGAGTTTTCAGTCATTCGATTTTTTTTGTATTTTTTTATCCAGCTGAAACTTTTTTGGTGCCTTCGGTATGCCCAAAGAAGCCAATTTGCATCATTAGTTTGTCCATATAATTTTCCATACAAATTTGGCAGCTGTCCATACAAAAATGATATGTGAAAATTCAAAAATCTGTATCTTTTGAAGGAATTTTTTGATCGAGTTGGTGTCTTCGACAAAGTTGTAGGTATGGATATGGACTACACTGAAAAAAAATTATACACGGTAAAAAAAATTTTGGTGATTTTTTATTTAACTTTTTGTCACTAAAACTTGATTTGCAAAAAAACACTATTTTTATTTTTTTTATTTTTTGATATGTTTTTGAGGACATAAAATGCCAACTTTTCAGAAATTTCCAGAATAGGCAAAAAATCTTTGACCGAGTTATGATTTTTTGAATCAATAAAGATTTCTCAAAAAATCGAAATATCGGTCGCAAAACTTTTTCAACTTCATTTTTCGATGTAAAATCGAATTTGCAATCAAAAAGTACTTTAGTCAAATTTTAATAAAGTGCACCGTTTTCAAGTTATAGCCATTTTTAGGTAACTTTTTTGAAAATAGTCGCAGTTTTTCATTTTTTAAAATTAGTGCCCATGTTTGCCCACCTTTGAAAAAAATATTTTTGAAAAGCTGAGAAAATTCTCTATATTTTGCTTTATTGAACTTTGTTGGTGCGACCCATAATTGCTGAGATATTGCTATGCAAAGGCTAAAAAACAGGAAAATTGATGTTTTCTAAGGCTCACCCAAACAACCCACCATTTTCTAATGTCGATATCTCAGCAACTATAGGTCCGATTAACAATGTTAAAACATGAAACATTCGTGAAATTTTCAGATCTTTTCGAAAAAAATATTTTCAAAAATTTAAAATCAAGACTAACATTTTAAACGGGCCAAACATTCAATATTACGCCCATTTGAAATGTTAGTCTTGATTTTAAATTTTTGAAAATATTTTTTTCGAAAAGATTGGAAAATTTCACGAATGTTTCATGTTTTAACATTGTAAATCGGACCTATAGTTGCTGAGATATCGACATTAGAAAATGTTGGGTTGTTTGGGTGAGACTTAGAAAACATCAATTTTCCTGTTTTTTAGCCTTTGCATAGCAACATCTCAGCAACTATGGGTCGCATCAACAAAGTCCGAAAAAGCAAAATATAGAGAATTTTCTCAGCTTTTCAAAAATATTTTTTTCAAAGGTGGGCAAACATGGGCACTAATTTTAAAAAATGAAAAACAGCGACTATTTTCAAAAAAGTTACCTAAAAATGGCTATAACTTGAAAACGGTGCACTTTATCAAAAATTCACTGAAGTACTTTTTGATTGCAAATTCGATTTTACATCGATAAATGAAGTTGAACAATTTTTGCGACCGATATTTCGATTTTTTGAAAAAATCAGTATTGATTCAAAAAATCATAACTCGGTCAAAGATTTTTTGCCCATTCTGGAAATTTCTGAAAAGTTGGCATTTTATGTCCTCTAAATCATATCAAAAAAAAAAAAAAAAAAAATAAAAATAGTGTTTTTTGAAAATCAAGTTTTAGTGACAAAAAGTTAAATAAAAAATCACCAAAATTTTTTTTACCGTGTATAATTTTTTTTCAGTGTAGTCCATATCTATACCTACAACTTTGCCGAAGACACCAACTCGATCAAAAAATTTCTTCAAAGGATACAGATTTTTGAATTTTCACATATCATTTTTGTATGAACAGTTGCCAAATTTGTATGGAAAATTATATGGACAAACTAATGATGCAAAATGGCTTCTTTGGGCATACCGAAGGCACCAAAAAAGTTTCAGCCGGATTAAAAAGCATGAGCATGAGCATGGTTGACTGCCAATGAGCTGCTACTCCGTTATTGACGGATCAGCTGAAGTTACACAATGAACCAACAGAAGATTAGTGGAAGCTAATCATCCTCACTGTATAACCCCTGAAGATCTCTGCTTCAAGTCAATACCGGCGCCCCCCCAAGGAGATGCAGTTCAACAAAGGTAGGAATGTTAGTCCGATAGTTGAAGTTGCAGACTCATCAGACACAGAGTTTGTCGCTCTATACCTGTTGACACCGCATGAGACCGTTGAATCCACAGCATCTCCTTCAAGCATCACGGGAAGTGGGGGAATTGTGTTAGTAGGGGAAGGAAAGGGAAGGTCAGGATTCATCTTGGTAGATGATATGACCAGAAAGTGAAACATAATCGTTGCCTTCCGAGCTACGACGCTATAAGAAGGACTTTTCACATCTTACCGCCGGCGTGCCATCCGAGCAACGATGCTATGGGAAGGACTTTCAAAATTAAATGTTATTGTATTTATCGATTTATTCGGCGACGTGCAATTTTAAATAGATCAGGGAAACATAATCGTTGCCTTCTGAGCTACGACGCTATGAGAAGGACTTATCAATTCCTCAATCGCGATTTTTCACATCTACCGCCGTCGTGCCATCCGAGCAACGATGCTATGGGAAGGACTTTCAAAATTAAATGTTATTGTATTTATCGATTTATTCGGCGACGTGCAATTTTAAATAGATCAGGGAAACATAATCGTTGCCTTCCGAGCTACGACGCTATGAGAAGGACTTATCAATTCCTCAATCGCGATTTTTCACTTCTACCGCCGTCGTGCCATCCGAGCAACGATGCTATGGGAAGGGCTTCCAAAACTAAATGAAAGTGAATATACACACGACGACGTGAATCCCTTTTTCAATGAAATCCAGAAATCTCCACCACTTTCTCGCGGATTCTCGCGCGCGACGTCACACACCGATCCCCCCGACGAACACCACACGACTGATGGCCCAACTTCCAAGGCCTCGACGCGAACTTCTTTTCAATGATTCCAGAATCTTCCACCACTTTCTCGCGGATTCTCGCGCGCGACGTCACACACCGATCCCCCCGACGAACACCACACGACTGATGGCCCAACTTCCAAGGCCTCGACGCGAACTTCTTTTCAATGATTCCAGAATCTTCCACCACTTTCTCGCGGATTCTCGCGCGCGACGTCACACACCGATCCCCCCGACGAACACCACACGACTGATGGCCCAACTTCCGAGGCCTCGACGCGAACTTCTTTTCAATGATTCCAGAATCTTCCACCACTTTCTCGCGGATTCTCGCGCGCGACGTCACACACCGATCCCCCCGACGAACACCACACGACTGATGGCCCAACTTCCGAGGCCTCGACGCGAACTTCTTTTCAATGATTCCAGAATCTTCCACCACTTTCTCGCGGATTCTCGCGCGCGACGTCACTCACCGATCCCCCCGACGAACACCACACGACTCAAAAGTTTCAGCCGGATTAAAAAATACAAAAATTAAAATTAAAGATAAAAGACCGATTCCGTAGAGAACTGCTCTTCTATTAAAAAAATAACTTGTTACTTTGAGGGATTTTTATCAATATTAACGGTAAGCTATTCTTACTCTTTCCAACCAACCGTAAACTTCCAAACAGTCGTTAAATAAATCTCCATAATAGCTTGTGGTGCGGAGCCCGAATAAAAAATGCAGCGTTATCCCAAGTTTCAATAGAAAATTATAACAGCCCTTTTCGCTTCTCCCTGAAAAAAAAAAAATGCGAACTTCAGCGCACTATCAGGGTGCAGGTCACACAATCTGGCTCAGCGTGGCCAAAGTTTCAACTATGTCAGTAAAAGGAGTGGGGATGCTTTGCAATGGTTGTACATTTTTTTTTTGCTTTTTTGTGAATCACTTTTTAATTATTTTTAAGATCTAAAAATATAATTTGTCAGTTTCTAGCTGTATAAAAGCTATTTTCGACAACTACGATATGATACACAGAAAAAAAATCATGGTAATATAACATCTGGGAAGGGGTACATATTTTATGTTAGAAAAATGTGTAATTTTACCTCAGAAAATGTGTAATTTTACCACTTTTCTGATGTAATGTCGCTTTTTCAGTCTAAATTGAGGTAAAATTACATTATAAAAAAAATTACATATACAAAATTTTATACTGTGTACGACAATACTTGTTTCAAAATGTGACTTGAAATTATTTTTTCTCATTTGTTTACAGCGATTCTCAAATTACCCTTCCAACACTGCACCGAGCACGTGTCCCAAAATTTCGCGTTATTGATACTGAAAGCGGGGCGAGAACAATCTGCATTGGCCATATTTTCAGTGCCCTAGGAGGAGAAAAAAAAGCTCAGTCATGCAGCCAGAAAGCAGCATTCTGCTGCTGACCCGGTCGTGGAAGTGGCCACGGCCACCGAACGTGACAGTGAAGTCTCCGGGAAAAATCGTGTGACAACATACCCCGAGCACCATCCTCCTTCCCTCCTTCCACTTGGAACGCATATTTGCAGCTCGTAAATATAACTTTGGTCTGGCTTCCAGGCAGACAACGATATGAGATTTTACTAGGGTGGTCAAATAATTTGTTAGATTTTATAATTTGCTCCTGTTTTAGTTTCAACCTTTTCAACTAAAATACTAAGTTTTCTCATTATATCTAAAAATAAAAATAAATCATTCCAAGCTCCACCCTTGTCAAGCTGTCCATACGGAGTGTTTGATATCCCCTTGCGTTGTCGGGCCGGCCATCATGTGGCACATGACTGGTCAAGCTGAATATGAAGTGACTGCCTGCTTGGGTCTCTGAGCCTGGCACCATGTTCAACAGGACGCTGGCCGAGTCTTCCCGGCGAAATAAGGACATAAAGTGTGGCCCACCACCAGCCAGGATTTATGGATTTTTATCGGAGCTTTTATTTTATTACGCGAAACACTGCAAAGCCAGACCAGACCCAGGACGACTTTGTACGCAAGAAGCCACAGTTTGGAGCAACTAATAGCAGAAGTTGTGTGTGTGTTTGGAATTTAAGATGGACTAAATCAGGGAAATTCGACCGTAAATAGTGGGGTGTGTAATCCCGGACAGATTAGTTGATTCTTGGGACAAACTTTGCGATTGTTTTCTTGTTTAGAAACGATTATGTTTGGCGGTAGATTAACGCTTCAGTTTCGTCAAGGTGGAATAGATTTGAGCTTCCTGAACAAGCTCCATGAAATGAATTTCAGTGAAATTCCAGTTAAGAAATCAGTTTGTAAATTTTAGAATAAATGCTACGGATTCATTTTAAGGTATGAATTTTTTGGTCAATTCGCAGTTTTGCTCACAGTTTTATGATTTGTCTATAACAAACTTTTTACACCGTAAAATTTTGCCCTACATGTCGGTATTTTTTGGTCTCAATTTTGACAGATTAGAAATCCTCGGAAAATTTGACATAAGTTGATTTTGAATTTTCGAATTGAAAGTAAAACGATTTTTTGCCTATTTGATACTGCATTTGACGTATTGATCATAGAGTAATCATCATAATCATCATCCAAGATATTGGAATTTTAAAAATATCGAATTTTAGCAGTAATTTACAAAAGCTATGAACAAAGCCAAACCAATCCCAGATCTGAATGACACATTTTGAAGTGCTTCAAAAGACCTATTAAAAGTTTAGAAGAGAATTAGAATTGGTCAAGTTTTTCGAAAATGTGAACAATTTTAAACATAAATCCCCTTTTTTCACCAATTTTTTTTATCGTATCCCAACCTGTGACACACTGGTGAAAAAAACGCTCTTAAAGGCGTTATTGCAAAATGAAAGGCTTAGTACGATACACAAATTCAATTTGGATAAAAACCTAAGTAACATAAAAATATATATGAGAAATTCAGTCATTCGATTTTTTTTGTATTTTTAGTTTTGCTTATACTTTTTTGGGGCCCAAAGAAGCCATTTTGCATCATTCATTTGTCCATATAATTTTCCAAATTTGGCAGCTGTCCATACAAAAATTAGATTGGCTGGAGGAGCTGGTCGAGTTCGAATCGTCGTCGCGCGGTCTTGCCTTGTAACTTTTTTTTTAGTGATTAATTTCGGTCGAATTGCTTGGTGACACGGATTGATCGATTCGGGGTCACTCCGGGAACGTCGTGGTGATGGAAGATTTGTTGGCTACCGTTTCGTAGTTACGAAAATCGCGTTTTTAAATCGTGATAATTCGGCGATTTAGTTGCTTTTCTCCACGCGTTGCATTTGCATGGTGATAGTATTAGTGAAAAGAAATTGTGTATCACGCACACCAAGTCATGCCTAAAAAGTCTCTGTGTTTGAAGAGAACCTCTCTGTTTGTGATCGACGGCACTTGGGTTGCATTAGTGTGTGTGGCCCGAAAAGGGTGGTAAATGGGAGCCTTTGTGATGAGGAGGCCGGAAGAAGACCGAAGATGCTTTTATGCGGTTCTGCTTCTTACTGTGGTTCGTGTGTGCGCTTTTTGGCTCGCCGATGACGTGGATCGGCGGCGCGTTGTTGCTGGTGGAACGCCACAAAATCGGGTGAGCCAATTCCAATAGGAATTTGTTATGTGAATGTAGATGTGTGAGCGTGAGTGCATGAGTGCAGGGTTAACAGGTTGCCAGATATATCTGGGAATGCCAGATTTTTCAAGTGTCAGCCAGAATAAACATTCACATATATGTTGCAAGATTTTCACTTTTTGACCATTTTGAGCAACTTTATGATTTTTTTGACAAATTTAATTCAAATTAAAAAATAGATTGTAGTTTTCTTTGATAAAATGTAAATTCAACATCGTTGAGAACATTAATCCAGTTGAAACGTCTGAATTCTACAAACTTTTGAATTAATTTATATCCTCCTTCCTCTTCACCATTAAGAATTGATAGATTTTCATTTGTCAGATTTTTAATTGATACTTTGCATAATTTTTTTTTAATTTTGACCTGGTAACCATGCATGAGTGAATGAGATTGAGCCAAAACAACAGTTACTGATCCACACAACTATGTTTGAATGTGGTTGTAGATGTTGTTTAGAAAGTGTTGCCAATTATCATTCAATGTAATATTATTATTATTATTATTGTGATTATTTACTTATTTTATTTTTATTTTTAATAACATGTTTGTTCAAGGTTGTTATTTCAAGAAGCTTTTTTAAGTTTTCTTTTTTATGTTGTTTCGGCTCATAAGTGAACGGTTGCGTGAGAAAATCTGATAATAACTTTAATTTTCAGCTTCAAGGTTAAATAAGTATACAAAACATCACGACGCCAATTGAATTGGCATCGCGTTCACGGATACTCTGCAACGTGTTTTTCGGAGCCGTTTATTTGATATTTAATTTCCATAAGTCCTTATTTCATCATCGTTGATTGGAAGGCACGCCGCCGGTTTAGTTCGTTTAAGTTATTGTTTTAATTTCATTACAATCGGTTACGTGGTGTCCTGTTTTCTTTTCGTTTATATTCGTTGATCGTAATAATTTACTCTAACTGGCAGTTTTAGTATTAACTAAACAAACTATCAATTTTATGAAGAGTAAAGCGTCTTTTATTTACTATTTTTTTTAATTTGTTCGCGCTATCTAATTTGTACAAACAGTAAAAATATACTAATAAGTCCAGCCCATAGCACTACTGCTCGGTTGGCACGCGTCCGATTAAAAAACTTCTTTTTAAATAATCAATCATTTATCTTTCCGCAGCCGGCTGCCTAAGATTTAAAATGTTCAACTGATAAACAAAATGCTCATGGTCACATCACTGCCACTCGTGAATCCTGACCTCAAACCCATCTACTAACCCCCTCAAAACTCATGTGATACTTTGTCGGAGAAGCAGTCGATTGGGCGGTCTCTATCACTCAAGTATCGGACTAACATTCCCATCCACTTCCCCGTGACTCTACCACTGGTCGTGGCCGGCGCCGGTATTGATCAGCATGATAGGGGCCTTTGAGAAGTTGCGAAGCGAGGAAAGATAGCACCCACTCATCTTCCACGGCTCGTGGATGTAACTTCTGGAGGTCCTGGTCAATAACGGAGTAGCAACTGCGGGTGGGCACCTATGCTTATGCTTATGCTTATGCTTGTCCATACAAAAATTATATATGAAAATTCAAAAATTGTATTTTTTTAAGGATTTTTTTATCGATTTGGTGTCTTCGGCAAAGTTGTAGGTATGGAAAAGGACTACACTGAAAAAAATGATACATATTAAAAACATTTTTGCTAATTTTTTATTTAACTCTTTGGCAGTAAAACTTAATTTGCAAAAAAACACAATTTTTATTTTTTTTTCTATTTTTGATATGTATTAGGGGACATCAAAAGCCAACTTTTCAGAAATTTCCAGATTGTGCAATACATCGTTGACCGAATTATGAATTTTGGAATCAATACTGATTATTTTTTAAATCGATATATTGGTCGCAACATTTTTTCAACTTAATTTTTGATGTAAAATCAAATTTGTAATAAAAAAAAAAACTCTACACTCAACCTCCGGTGGTTGGTCACTCTTTCGTTTGACACTTTTTTAGTTTGTACCCCGTTGTTTGGTCAAAGTCAAACTAAAAACTGACGAACTGTCACTTTTTACACGGCACTCACGCACACTACCAAAACAAACGTTTGGTAGTTTGTGTGAACTCCGTGTAAAAGGGGTGTCAAACTAAAAAAATACCCCGTTCGTTTGACAACAGTTGGTGTCAAATCATCGGGGTTTGAGAGTAGTGAAATTTTGATAAAGTGCACTGTTTTGTAACAAAAGACATTTTTAGGTAACTTTTCGCTGTTGTTCATTTTTAAATATAAGTGCCAATGTTTGCCCACTAATAGAAAAAATATTTTTAAAAAGCTGAGAAAATTTTCTATATTTTGCTTCTTTCAACTTTGTTTATACGACCCTTAGTTACTGGGAAACAACGGCTTAAAAAAAAAAGAAACAGAAAAATTTATGTTTTTTGATTCTTACCCAATTAACCCACCATTTTCTAATGTCCATATCTCGGCAACTAATGGTCCGATTTTCAATGTTAAGAAATGAAACATTCGTGAAATTTTCCGATCTTTCCGAAAAAAATATTTTCATTTTTTTTATCTAGGCTGACATATGAAAAGGTCCAAACATCCAGTATTACGTCCTTTGCAAATGTTAATCTAGATTTTAAAAAATAGAAATATTGTTTTCGAAAAGATCGAAAAATTTCACGCATGTTTCAAATTTTAACATTAAAAATCGGACCATTCGTTGTTGAGATATCGACATTATAAAATGGTGGGTTAATTGGGTGAGACTAAGAAAACATCATTTTTTCTGTTTTTAAATCTTAGCATGCAATGTCTCAGCAACTAAGGGTCGTATCAACGAAGTTAAAAAAAAAAACAACAAAATATAGAGAATTTTCTCAGCTTTTCAAAAATATTTTTTTTTTCAAAGGTGGGCAAACATGGGCACTTATTTTAAAAAAATGAATAACTGCGACTATTTTCAAAAAAGCTCCCTTAAAATGGCTATGTCTTGAAAACGATACACTTTATCAAAATTTTACTAAAGTACATTTTGATTGCAAATTTGATTTTAT
This sequence comes from Culex pipiens pallens, assembly GCF_016801865.2. Taxonomy (NCBI): domain Eukaryota; kingdom Metazoa; phylum Arthropoda; class Insecta; order Diptera; family Culicidae; genus Culex; species Culex pipiens. The sequence goes on from NC_068938.1 coordinate 87,104,399, forward strand.
GTACATCGGAAAATAAAGTTGAAAAAAATTTGCGACCAGTAATTCGATTTATAAAAAAAATCAGTTTTGATTCAAAAAATCATAACTCCGTCAAACATTTTTCACAATGTGAAAATTTCGGAAAAGTTGACATTTGATGTTCCCTAAAAATAGTGTGTGTTTTTGCAAATCAAGTTTATGTCACAAACAGTGAAATTAAAAATCACAAAAAAAATACCGTGCATCATTTTTTCAGTGTAGTCTTTATCCATACCTACAACTTTGCCGAAGACACCAAATCGATCAAAAAATTCCTTCAAAAGATACAGGGTTTTTAATTTTCATATATCATTTTTGTATGGACAACTGCCAAATTTGTATGGAAAATTATATGGACAAACTAATGATGCAAAATGGCTTCTTTGGACATACCGAAGGCACCAAGAAAGTTTCAGCCGGATTAAAAAATACAAAAATTAATATTAAAAAACCTATTTCGTAAAGGTAAAGGTATAATTGCTTGCAAAAATATCATGCACAAAAAATATTAAATTATTCAAAAAAGTAATATTTTATAAAAAATCTTAAATATTTTACTTCACATCAACTTAACTTTGAAAAATATTGGCAACGATCTAAAATCATTCAAAATGTACTTTAGATTGAAGTTTTAAGGATGAAGTAAAGCTAAAAAACAGTTTTGGATTCAAGGGTCTTCTCATTCTTAAATAAAAAAAAATGAAGCTTTTTTCATGCTCGAAAAATTCATTCATCGTCCATTCAACATCGCCACCAACTATATCACGTACACACAAGCCACCAGCTCAGTACGGAGTACTACTAGAGCCACATTGCCATCAGCATAGAGCCAGAAACCGTTTATGAAAATTGGCCCCACTATCGGGCTGTGTGGATCTTTGCCAGAACGTGGAGGAGTACGATCGATGTAATGTCCTTTCCTGGGGTTGGAAAAGCTGCTTGAAAGGTACGACTTCTGCTCGACGACACGTGATCCAGCTTCTGGTCCTGTATAGATTTGAGATGTGTGTTCAGCAGCAGAGCATTTTTCCACTTTCAGTATCGAATGAAACTCGAATGTGAAACGATGATGGTTTGACGGAGATACGAAACATTACAACTCTGGGCCAAAGTGATGTTCCTCGTACACGAGTATAGAGAGCTTTTTAGTGGATGGGAAAATTTGATGCCATCGTAAACTTTTTCCCACTGCATACAGAAAAGCTCGGTGTGAAATATTTGATGAGATTGGAGGAACTTTACAAGCACACCATGAATTGCGGAACAATTTGGTGAACGTGGTTTTGCTTCTATCGAAAAGTTCATAATTTTTATAAACCTCACCGTTCGATAGAGCAACAATATGCAAATGAACCGAAGTCCATTGGTTCAACCGCAGCACACTAAACCACCGGGCCACCAACAAAGCTGCCGAGGACGAAGTCGACTCCAGCGTCGAATTGAATCGTTATTTACCGCTGAGAAAGGTGAAGGTGGAAAAACCCAAAGTGCAAATAGGTGAACCACCTGTGTGAATAATGTTTCTTTGTTCTACACTCTTTTTTCGATGATGCTAGAAAGAGTGCCGTTTAGTAAGTTAACGCGTGGTTTTTGCTATGAAAATAATCAATGTTTTGCTTAAATAAAAAAAAGCATTTTGAGTGGGAAGGGGGAGAGAAAGAGGTCTGAAATGTCAAAAAGTGTCCACGGGATTTATGGGTGGTCCCAAGCCTACACACTTCGAAAAAATCGTGTAATTTTATGTTTATTTGATGCACATATCTGGAGCGTTAAACAAGACGCAACATTACATCTGTTTTGAAAATTACACAACCCAATTTGTCAGCCGCTATGGTCGTGTAAAATTACATGAATCGCTTTTCTGTTGGAAATGATTCTTATTGGACATTGTTCATTCTTATTGGGTGTGCAAAAAAAACGACATGTGCAAGAGAAAGTAAATATTTTATTCGTTTAATTTTACAAAAACTGCATAGATTTTCAACAAACACTACATTTTTCGACACTTTGCACAAAAATAAATATTTTTACCATCACAATCTGTACTTTTCACTGATTTTCCCTACAAATCCTTCAGCAGTTGCTAGCCGGTTCTGACGATCACTTTTGTCACTTCCCCCAGCACGGTTTCAAAACTTCTTCAGGAACTTTCACAATCCTGGCATTTGTACGGCTAGAAACGGTCTTATCCATGGTGCTGACGCTGATTGTCGATTCTTTTCCGCTGCCGTTGCGATGCGGTCTCCGGGAGAAGCGACAGATACGAACGATTTTGGGGAATCTGTAGCAAAAATAGAAATGATTACTTTAGATTTCATTAGAAACTAATAACACCCAGTATACTGACCTTAGTAAACGACTTCAAACAGCCCCACCTGCCTTTTCCGGCCAAGAATCTTTCTCAGAACGCTTCGAAAAGGTTCCGAGTCTCACGATCTCCGTTTTCTAATGTTTACAAACATGGCCGACCATGCCAAACGAGGCCAGTCTTGACAGCAAAAATTATAGCTTATGTGACGCAAAATTACATCTTAAATGACGCTCCAGCTATGTGCATCTTATAAGACGTAAAATTAAGACTGGAGTGATGGAACAATGATGTAATATCACATTTTCAATAAAATTGGTGTCATGTGTAGCATTACGTCAAATCAGACACATTTTTACATTGAAAAGTCAATTACAGTTTATAAATTTAAGTGAGATTCGTGTTTACGTTGGATGTAAAATTAATATTTTTTTAGTGTGTAGATTATCCGAAGTTTTGATATTCTGAAGTTCGATTATCCGAAGTCTCATATCATAATCGATTATCAAACATTCAATATTACGCCCTTTTGAATTGTTAGTCTTGATTCAAAAAAATTGAAAATACTTTTTTCGAAAAGATCGTAAAATTTCACGAATGTTTCATATTTTAACATTGTAAATCGGACCATTAGTTGCTGAGATATCGAACTTAGAAAATGGTGGGTTGTTTGGGTGAGACTTAGAAAACATCAATTTTTCTGTTTTTTAACCTTTGCATGGCAATATCTCAGCAACTAAGGGTCGTATCAACAAAGTCGAAAAAAGCAAAATATTGAGAATTTTCTCAACTTTTCAAAAATATTTTTGTCAAAAGTCGGCAAACATGGGCACTATTTAAAAAAAATCAATAACTGCGACTATTTTGGAAAAAAGTTACATAAAAATGGCTATAACTTGAAAACGGTGCACTTTATCAACATTTAACTGAAGTACTTTTTGATTGCAAATTCAATTTTACATTCAAAAATGAAATTGATGATGTTTGTCTCCGTAAATTCAACGAAGTCTGTACTTGTTTCGATCATGCTGTGACCAAATCTGTGTTTAAAATTACAATTAGTTAGTGTTAAGATACAGCCTGAGCATTTCAGATGGAGGCGGTGAATAAATAAATAAAATTTTTGCGACCAATATTTCGATTTTTCAAAAATTCTTTATTGATTCAAAAAATCATAACTCGGTCAAAGATTTTTTGCCCAATCTGGAAATTTCTGAAAAGTTGGCATTTGATGTCCTCTAAAACATATCAAAAAATAAAAAAAAATTGAGAAAGCGTTTTTTTTTTGCAAATCAAGTTTAAGTGACAAAAAGTGAAATTAAAAATCACCAAAAAAAATTTTACCGTGTATCATTTTTTTTCAGTGTAGTCCATATCCATACCTACAACTTTGCCGAAGACACCAAATCGATCAAAAAAATCCTTCAAAAGATACAGATTTTAACATTTTCACATATCATTTTGTATGAACAGCTGCTAAATTTGTATGGAAAATTATATGGACAAACTAATGATGCAAAATGGCTTCTTTGGGCATACCGAAGGCACTAAAAAAGTTTCAGCCGGATTAAAAAATACAAAAAAATCGAATGACCGATATCACAGAGAATTGCTCTATACTTTAGTTGATTAAGGCCTACGCGTTGCAACGGTTGAACAATGTATGAGCAATTCCAGCCCAAAACAGGATTTTTTTAGGTAGGGTAGGGTAGTCATCACTTTTGGTTTTAAAATTCAACGATTTTTGTATTTTTTTCATTAGCATGTTTTAAAGAGCTTTTTGTTGCATTTTCTTTCTTTTAATTTGTTCTAACATTGGCCAAAACATGAAATCTATCTGACGTTTACAGCCAGAGTCATTCAACTGTCTCATTGCAGACGCACTTGGCAGGAACAATGAGACAGCTGGGGAACAATGAGACACTCTACGAAAATCAATATTTTTCTAGCTAAACATCATGTTCTTGTGTTGATTCATTGCAGGTGACTTGTCTTGGACATTTTAAAGCAATTTTGCCAACTTGAAACTTTAATTAACAAAAGTTATACTAAAAAGTATTTAAATTTTGTAAAATCCATATATTTTACCAAATAACTTTATATTTTTGGTTAAATTGAGTTCAAACTCAATAAATATGCCAAAAATCACTTCCAATTCATGTTTTGATAGATTTTAATAGATTTTAAAAAGTTTAATGAACAAAAATCGAAATGTCTCATTGTTACCCATGGGCTGAAAAGAGTCGGGAACAATGAGACAGCCCTGAATTCTGGGTATTTTCTAAATTTTGGTCAAACCTAATAAAAGGACATTGTAGCCCAACTCATGCCCTTTGAAATGACGAAAGAAATTTTGAGAAATATTAGTTTTTGTGTTAATGGCAGCCTATGAGCGAAAATGTAATTTTTGGTCATATTTTACTTTTACACCCCAGAATCAAACATTTATGAATAACTTTGCAAGGGAGCTTCCATAACCAAAGCCACTATCATGGCAGATGTGTATCTAGTAGACATACCTTTCCCCCAAAAATGAGCCTGATAGGTTAAAACTACGTCTTCTGAGAGCCATTTTATCATTGTTCCCCGTGTCTCATTGATGACTACTCTACCCTACTTATTTTTCGACCCTCTCCGATTTCAAAGAAATTTTGTAGACATGTTATCCTAGGCATATATAAGCCATTTTTGTGTATATTCTTTATGTAAACTAATGTCAAGAACAAAAACAATGACTTTTAAAACCCGCCGTTTGGCATGTGGGTTGAAATTATCCCGCCAAACAAATCGCAGCAAACTGGGTTGCCAGGAAAAACTTGATTGTCAAAAGTTTTCTGTTTTTGCTTGAGTTAGAAGTTTTTTTTTTGTAATCGCTTGATTTTCGGGGCTAACGAACGGAATTTAAGGATCTATCTGGTCCAGGAACTGAGGTTGATCATGGAATTTAAGAATCTATCTGGTCCAGGACCCTGAGGTTGGTCGTGATGTATTTAATTTTCTCATTTTTCACATCCTGCTCATTTTGCTTGCAGGTGATAAACGTAAAAGAACGATGTTCCAGGACAAACCAGAACCATGCCTGGACCCTCATCCCGATGTGATTTTTCCACACCTTCCAACGTGATGCAAAAAGACTGATGGCCTATCTACAATCACTTAGCTTAGAATAGTTAAGTAAAGTAAAACTTAGAAAATGTACACAACTTACGGCCGTCATCTACAATCAACTTAGAAAATTTGCTGGGCTGATATACGTTGCTATGCAGTTGTTTGTTTACCTTTGATATGAAAACGTCAACTTACCGTAGATTTTGAAATTTTCCAAACCATACGTCAAGTTTCTAATTTTATTCCTTTTCATTGTAGAAAATCAGATTCATTTCCATTGATTCAAACTCCTAAGCTAAGTGAAATTTTCTAAGTTAAGTGATTGTAGATAGGCCATGAATTAAACGAACAGAAGGCAAGAATAGTAGACAGCAACCAGTGAAAAAATCGGTTTATTTATAAATTCTAAGTAAAATAAAATTTTTATACTGTTTCTCTGGCTTTCATAAAAAAAATCACAACAAGATTCGTGGTTTTGAAAATGCAGTGATGAGGATTGATAAAATCTCGACGCAGTTCAAGAGCAAAAGCTCAGTATTATACTTCAACCAGGAGCAAACATAAATAAGCAGAGGAGTCAGTTAGATTCTGTTCTGTCCCAAAATAAAAAAAAAACAGCTGGCAACAAATGTTCAGAATCATCATCATTATATTTTTAATATAAATTTGCTAGTGATGTGACCAGTAGTGGTAATAGTGGTTGTTTTCCTGGGTCACATCTCAAATTTATTTTTGTTCCACCGGTTTATTTGTTCCGGAACATTTTTCTTCTACGTTTATGGCCTCTGCCTGCAAACAAAATGAGAAGGATGTGAAAAATGAGAAAATTAAATACATCACGACCAACCTCAGTTCCTGGACCAGATAGATCCTTAAATTCCGTTCGTTAGCCCCGAAAATCAAGCGATCACAAAAAAACTTCTTACTCAAGCAAAAACAGAAAACTTTTGACAATCAAGTTTTTCCTGGCAACCCAGTTTGCTGCGATTTGTTTGGCGGGATAATTTCAACCCACATGCCAAACGGCGGGTTTTAAAAGTCATTGTTTTTGTTCTTGACATTAGTTTACATAAAGAATGGAGCCAGTTACACTTGATAATGACATTTGAGAAGGGCGTAAGTGTTTTAAATATTTTTGTATTTCGTAATTTAAATTTTGCTGTATCTCGAAGCCGTATCAAAAAGTGGTAAAAGACAAACTTGTAGGAAATTTGAAGGACTTTCCGAAAAAAAAACACTGAAAGAAAAAAACACTCCACATTTATGAGATTTTTTGAATTTTTAAGTTTAAAAGTCAAATTTGAAGGTGAGCCCACGATTTTTTTTTCGCTCAAAATATTTGTGAAAATAGCCTAAGATGTTACAAAAAGACTCACAAAAAATGCAGGATGGAGCAATTCACCTTAAAAAAATACAAAAATCATTTACTGAAACTGTTTTTTTGAAAAGTGCTCTAAACATCAAAATTTTCAAAAACCGAATACGGGAATCGATTCTCCAGACAATTTACATAAAAGTCTTCATATTGACCATTGTCCTGAGTCCAATCCTTGTGAAGTTACAGCGGTTTTAAAAATAAAAATGTTGAAAAAATTGGTTTTTTTTATGGTTTTTGGCAATTTCTATAAGACAGACTTGATTTTTCAGTCTCGAAAACATTTTTACCGGAAAGCTCGTCCAATTTCCCATAAGTTTGTCTTTGACCACATTTCAATTGGAAGCATGGGCTTACAGATATACTTTATACTACATGGATAAAGTTTCATCGAAATGAAAAAAAGTACCAAGAAAAGTCGTTTTGCAAAATCGTGGAGAACCTTTCAGATAAGATACCATCTTCCATTAAGATTCCGTTTTCCCTTTTGGTATCCAAAAAATCCTATAATTTTTTACACATGTTTAAAAAGTCAATAAAATAATAAATAAGAATGATTCAATTGAAGAGTCATTCGCAAAACAGTAGTATTTATTTTCTAAACTCCCCTCAAGTACCCTTCAGCGTGCCAAGGGGCTCGCTCGGCGCCTGTTCTTTAATGGTAATTTAGGGCCGCCAGTGAGATTTATTTACAAACATCGATCGATTCACACGCAAAGGCGGCCAGATTTGTTTACTAATCGTAAATTTACGCGCCACCTCTCTCACTAGCAATGGTTGGCTTAGGTACAGGAGGAGGGTTAAACGGGAGAAGGGGGGAATATTTATTCTTGAACTTGGAAAGTCGTGCCGAGCCGGCTGTGTTAACTACCCAGAATTATCGATTGACGGCGATTTTGGGGTTTTCACCTTGAAATTTAGAACCGATTTAATTGTGGGTTTGGATTGCCAGAAGTACCACTCAAGGTGTGCTGTTCTTTTTAGCGGGGTAATTTAGTGAGATCGTTGAAATAATGACTTTGAGTTATTTATTACCGCAGAAGGGAATTTAAAATAATGGTAATGAAACTTTGTTCTCATTTCTGTAGAAGCCAATTAACCTCTCTTAACCTAAAGTATTAAATGTTCAATTAAAGCATATCAAAGTGTATTGGCCATTTTGCGTCAAAAGCAGGAAACACCATGTTTACACCTGCTTGATCGGAAGAAGAACGACGTCAAACAAATTAATTTAATTAAATTGTCAATGGTAACGCAATTACATGTGCACCACATACCTTCACACAGAGCAACCTTCTGCGTATAGAACCAACTGGGTGAAGTTCTGCTGCTGTTGCTGTGTGGTGCACACACGTGTCATGTTTGCGTGATAATTCCACCAGGTGTTGGAGAAACTGCGGGCGCCTGTATACGTGTGTTTTAATTATGAACGCACGAGTTGAGTAATTGGGAAACAACATTTTCCAAATTAATAATTTATCACTTTGGGGTGGCAAAATTTTTAAACACTGTCAACTAAGTGGACATCAAAATCGGTAACAAAAAACTGCTCACGAAAAAGCTTGTCACAATAAATAACCCACTCAAATGAAGCGAAACAAGCAGAGTTGAAAGGGACCACTAACTATTCATAATCTGCCCAGTGAAAGGGCATTTATCAAATTTACGTTTCGCTTCAATGCCTCTCCCACCACCCCACTCCAACGATTCTCATCAATCAACCAGCTTTTCCCCAAGTTTTTCCACTCATTCGCAAAATAGTAGTGAAACGCGCGCACCAGACTCCGCTGTCATTGCAAAATCCCCCACACTTTGCTGAGCTGAATCGCAAGTTATGCGATTGAAAAACTTTTTTTCTTTCAAATTGCTGCTGGTCAAGTGCTGTTGCTCAAGTTAAAAATCGAATACAAGAAGCACAACCGAACGCGTGACGCGCCGGGATGATAAATTGATTCGTAATTAATTTTACCTTTTGACAGCGAGTTTGCGTGGGAGATGGTTTTCTGGGTTGAGTTTCTTTACAATCGGTTGGTGTGGGGGGTGGGGAAAAGTTTACTCAGGTTGTGCAAGAATTTCTTGCGATTTTTTTGCCTTTCTTACAAAAGAAAAATTTGAGGTTTGCTTTTGGAAAAACGCATTTCTAAGAAATCTTTAAAAAGGGCACGGCGGAGAATCGTGCCAGGAAATAATCCTATTACTACAGTCGACTCTCTGGCTGTCGATTTTCTCGATATCAATAATTCTCCATCTATCGATGAATTCTTCAGTCCCTTCAATCTACATACTTCAATTCTCTTCATTCCTCGATATTTTCTCTTGCTTGAAGAATCTCTTCCTCGACGGTCCCTTGGATTCTGTTTGCTTAAAAAATCTCTTCCGGTTGTCAATAATTTCATTTTCTCATGGCTTGCATGGACATTTTTCTTGGCGAAATGAAGCTTTGAAGGGTGTTTGATATTAGTTTGTTTTTGTTTGATGGACGTTGCCATGATTCCCACTCAGAGCTGGGTATCAAGAAAAAAAAATCAATCGAGTCTTCATTTTTCATCGTTCTGTAAACTGATGATTCTCTTCCTCGACGGTCCCTTGGATATTGGTTACCGAAGGTGTGACAAGATGTGACGAAGGGGGGAGGGGGGGTTTGCGAGATTGTGACGTCACGCTAGGTTTTTTTTATGAGTGCATAATATTAATTTGCAATGTACACAATTAAATTAAATCCTCTTTTCTAAAATTATTTGCTTACTATTATTTAGAAGCACCGTCATCAGGGGTGACATTGGGTCTGGGGGTGAGATTGGGTCATACAAATTTCTGCATTTTTGTATGACTCAAACTCACCCCCAGACCCAATGTCACCCCTGATGACGGTATCACATTATAATTTATTATATAGTCACAATTTTTTTCAGCTGGAACTTCAATATTGTGCACGTTTTGCTTGATAAAAATAAATGCCTTTGAAAGCAGGGTGTTCATAAGAAAACTGCTATAAATGTTTTGAACTTATTACATACAAAGCTGTGAAAAACAGTTTTCAAAATTTTCTAATACTCGAATGTTATACCAGGTCTTCTAATTTTTAAAAGATACAAAACTGTTTTTATATTGCAATGTTTATTCTAAAAAATGATTAATTAGAATAATTTAACTTATTTTTTCATATTGAAATTGCTAAAAATACCAAAATTATGAGAGTTTAAAAATATAAAAAATCCCATCGAAAACAAGGGGGGGGGGGGTCTGGCAAAATGTGACGTACTTTTTGAGGGGGGGTCAACCTTGTGTGACAAAGTGTGACATAGGGGGAAGGGGGGGTTAATTTTGGCCAATTTGTGCGTGACATACTTTATGGATGACGCCTAGTTGGAAACGTCTTTCAAATACCTTTCAAAAAATGAAAATACCTTTCTGAAAATGTATGACGAGTTTTCTTATAAAATCCTTCCTTTTACAATCTTCCGAACTTTAGTCATACTCGTTTTCTAGCATAACTTTTGAAGTACTGAACTAAACTGCATAATTTTTAATAGCGACTTATGGAACCCCAAGACGGATCGAATGAGGCCAAAACGGACAATCAACATCTGATTCTGAGTCGATAAGTATACATGAAGGTGGGTCTAGGAGAAGTTCATTTTTCGAGTGATTTTATAGCCTTTCTTCAGTAAGATGAGGAAGGCAAAAACCGATGATTAAATCGCATGCAAAAACATGCACACCACTTTTATAAGAAAAGTCAATTAAAATCAGACATGCATTGGCGCTGCACGTGGTTAGCACGCATGCTATTTGAACGGTTAACACTGCGCTTTCAATCATAGCACTCGCCATGGCACTCGAACAAAAATGGTAAGCAGGTTGATTTTTCATTTGTTGATTTATCTAGAATGTGATGGATCTAAACAACGATAACATTTATCTGTAGATTTGGTGAAGTGCTAGTCTAATCTAATCTAATCTAATCGAACACAAGCGCAGCCGCCAGTCCGAAGAAAGCATCCGGGAAGAACTTATGGTTAGATTACGCCTCAAGTTCTTTCTTGTCATTATTAATGATTGCAGTACACGGAGAAAAAAGAGTTCCCAAAATCGTGAACAAGCGTTCATGAAAATGGGAACCACGAACAAAGGTTCAAATTTCATGGTACGTTTTTCAAAATCGTACCATGGGATTAGAACACTTTGTTCGAGGTTCCCATTTTCATGAACGCTTGTTCACGATTTTGGGAACTCTTTTTTCTCCGTGTACTTTCGAGAACCCCCGAAATGTATTATACTCACTAAAGCGGCCCGGCCTACTGCGTTGCATTAACCGCAAGAGACAGATTCTATGAACGGAACCCACATTTCATGGAATCATCAGGGGAAGAAGAAGAAGTGTAGTGTGTGTAGGGGAATCGTTGGGAAAGGGATTGTTGTATTATATAGTCATAGACATTATTTCACCACTACGGATTAATTATTTCACCACTACGGATTAATTCACTCAAGGGGGGTCAAACCCTCGGTGGCCGAGTGGCTAGAGCATCTGACTACCAATCTAAAGGTGTGAGTTCGAATCCCACCTGATTCCATGAGTTTTTTGTTCAGATTCAAAGTTCAATTATAGTCGAATAATTTCAAGGAGACCGGTCAGGAATCGAACCCGGAACCTTCCGCTTATGAGGCGGGAGCCGTAGCCATTAAGCCACGAGCCGGTCTCAATAGATTTGGAGAAGTGATTTGGTGAAGTGCTAGTGTTTAAAAAATTTAAGCAGAAGATGCATGGTTCTGATCCCCTCAAGGTAAACTTTTTTTTTTGCTTTTTGTGAAAAGCGTAACAATATTTTTCATCAACGCAGATTATTGTCCAGGAATCAAAATAACAGTTTGCAAATAATAATGAAGCTAATCGTTGCAAAGTACCCGAAAATCAGTGACCTGGAGAACTTCAAGGACGTGGCCTGGCTGGCAGTTAAATGGGTATAGAATTTAAATTTCAATTCTTTGAAGATTTGGCGGGCCCTGAGATTCAGTTGTTATGGAAAAATCTGGAAAAGGTATGTTACATTTGTAAGAGATTCCCATCGGCCGGTGATCAAATTTGCTTGAAAAAAGTCACTAAAAATGGAAAAAACCTATGAGTGCTAAATGGGAGTGCTAAATAATAGCACTTGCACTGGGCTAGAGCAGCATGCTTTGAACTTGGTGTGAGTGCTAAATTTTGAGTGCTAGTGAAGAGCGTGCCAATGCATGTACAGTTTTATACCCAAACAAAATTGCAATCGACGGGATTCAAACCCAGTACTCATAGAGAGGACTGGTGCCTTAGCCCGCTCGGCTATCAGGCCGATGAAGACGGAAAAGGAAAAACGCTAATTATGTATGTTAATAATTGAAAGTAGAGAGTATTTTTCTATTTTTGGATGTAATCAAAGATTTGTCAATTCTAACAGTCAATTTGTATAGTCCAAAATGACCATATTTTTGAAAAGTCCACTTTTGTAAATTAAAAATATTTCATGAAAAAAGCAGTCCACGGTTTGGCGGAAGCAAAATATTATAAGTCGGGATGATCCAAAAAGGTGTGGTTCACCTTCATATTAAGAATATGTTCGATAACGTGTCCTTTTATCCTTCTCAGAAATTGTTAAAAAAAATATGATTTTTTTTCTGAGTGTAAAACCACAAAAAGGTGAGGGATCGAAACACCTTAATTTCGTGATCTGGGAACAAACCTTTTCCCGATTTCGTGCGAGTTGACAGAGAATGTTGAATCTTGTTTGAACTTTCTTCCTTATCCAAAATTCCAAATTGGTTTATAATGTTCAGCCACAGCCATTGGCCATCCCGCAAGCTATGCCAAAAATTGGATTATGGTTCGGGCCTCCCAACAACCCCACAGTCCATCCTCCCGACAGAAGACGATGATGAAACATCTCTCCTTCAAACGACAACATCCACCACCAGCGGGGTCTTGGCTTGTGTGCTTTTCCGGTTTTAATATTCAGCGCGTGAGCTGCTCCCAGAAGAGAAGCTCTAAAACCATCGAACCAGAACTCCATTATAATTGATTCGATCGTGTCCCGAAGGCTGCACGGGCCGGCCATGATTGGGCTGATTTTTAGCGCCCACTTCCACTTCCAGTCTTTGGATTAGAGCAAAACCACCTGATTCAACGTCCCGGCAGGGGGCGTCTCTTTCGAGAAAACCTTTTCCCGTCGAACGCCGTGGACCGTCAATTTCGAACAATGTGCTGATCAAAGCCAAAATTTGGCCAGGCTCAATCAAGTCACGCTTCGCCCATTTCGGGGTGGTGACCACGGGGGCGATGGAGGAGAAACTGTTGCTGCTCGCATACTGAGGAATGGTCGTTGAAAATGTTCCAGATTAAAGTGGGATCTGGGGTCGGAACACTAGGAAAAAGTGGTGGTATCATCAGGTGATTGATGCTTGAGTGACGAACAGCCTCACGAGGCAGGTTTCTGAAGGGGAATCGATTTCTTTCGTTGTTGGTTCAACCTCCCAATTTGCATGTTAAACAATAAATAACAAAATTTGATCAAATTTCACACATAACATTTGATATTTTTTTAATATAGATTGATTTAGAATGATCCCCCCGATGAAAGGTGCCACATTCGCAACAGTACACCCAAAATTCAGAGTCGAGATAATCGTTCTCTCAAAATTTATTGAGGGCTCAGTGCCAAAATCGATAGAATAATGGTACCAACTCACACCATCATAACAAATGAGTTCATTCGTTAGTTGAATCAATAAATCTCCAACAAGTGTCATACATCGACTTCTGACTTCTCCATGGTCACCAAGCTGTGGTGGCCGAGGCAGCTAAGTCATTGGATTGGTTTGTCAAAGGTCTCTGGTTCGAATCCCGTTGTCGACACTTTTGGTTTTTTGTTTGACGGATGAACTTTTTTTGCAAATGAACCTCGAGAGAATAGTTCTATCGCCCATCTCGAGCTGTGTTCTCTGCGTCCGTGAATGGTACCACTATTCTCTCGACTCGAGACCATCATTCTCTCGGACTAGCGCTGCCAGTTTTGGGTGTATCCTCCTCACAAAAAAAACCTTCTGTGGAGTTAATTAATATGTTGTGCTTTGGGTTTTGGATTTGGCCACCGGGCGTGACAAGAAATTTTAATTAAAGGAATTTCACTTTTACACAAAAGGACGACGGGTGGAACTGTGCGTTGATTTCAGAGCACCGGTGAACCGGTTTATGTCGTGGTGGAAAATGCGATTCCTTCTAGGAATTTTCGCTTTTGAAACCAAGATTATGAAAAGGGATTGAACGCGCTGAACCGAGCTCGTGGGATCTTCATTAGCGAAGACATCGTGTGAATTAGACAAGGTGGTCTCCGGGTCATTCTGTTGTATCAATTGATAAGCTTGATATTTCTTGAATTGAATTGCGCCAAGCTTAAAGCTGTAGTCCTCCGCAGTAGGGACCAAACAACGGCTCTGGCAACTACCCTTGAAAAGCGGAATCACACATCCCCCGGGAGTGCAAAGTTGGGCGTAGAGGGCTATCATCATTACCATCGTCTCTGCGACGTCAGCGTTGTTGTCCTTGGCATTGGAACAGTGAGCAAAGTGAAAGTGGTTGCTCCAAATCAACTCATGTTATACGTAAAAATCTATATATTTTTTTTGAAAGATCAAATCAAATCAAATCAAATTATTCGCTCTACAGCATTGCCTTGGCGTTCTCGATTGCGAAATTCCTACTCGAAACTAGGTGTCCGAAGGCTTGATTGTTGAGGAAATTAACTACACACCTCTTTTTACACCTTAGCTTCCATCCACCCCGGGATTCGACCTGACGACCTTTGTATTGTTAGTCCAACTGCCTACCAGCGACTCCACCGAGGCAGGACCTAAGGAGACGACTCCTACACCTGGATTGAGCTAACGACCTAACCCTTTAGGTTAGACCGGGGCAAAAATTTACTTCCCCGTCCGACGGAAGGCGTGATCAGACAAATCTCGTCTCGAAAAATGCCACCGGGACCGTCTGGGCTCGAACACAAGCCGACTGGGTGAGAGGTCAATCTACATTGACCCAGAAGGGTCATTTTTTCATTTAGAACAAAAATTTTCATTTTAAAATTTCGTGTTTTTTCTAACATTGCAGGGTTATTTTTTAGAGTGTAACAATGTTCTACAAAGTTGTAGAGCAGACAGTTACAAAAATTTTGATATATAGACATAAGGGGTTTGCTTCTAAACATCACGAGTTATCGCGATTTTACGAAAAAAAAGTTTTGAAAAAGTTACTTTTTGCGTTATTCTTTGTTTCGTCGTCCGTGTCTGTCGCGGGTGACCATGAACGGCCATGATCAACGACGACCAACATTTTCAAAACTTTTTTTCGTAAAATCGCGATAACTCGTAATGTTTATAAGCAAACCCCTTATGTCTATATATCAAAATTTTTGTAATTGTCTGCTCTACAACTTTGTACAAAATTGTTACACTCTAAAAAATAACCATGCAAAGTTAGAAAAAACACGAAATTTTAAAATGAAAAATTTTGTTCTAAATGAAAAAATGACCCTTCTGGGTCAATGTAGATTCGAATAGAACATTAAATTTCCCATAAAATGACATGTTCCAAAATTTTTTAATGTCGAGTAACGGAAAATGGGAGAATTTTAAAAACTATTTTAGTGTTTTTTTCGATGAAAAATACGTTTTTTCGGAATTCTGAGTACGCCATCAAATTGGGCGTCTAATTTTACATAAAAGTCCCTTTGACACCAAATTTCTATCTCATCACCGTTTCAGGCTACGAATTATTGAAAAACATCTCTTTTTTCGCATGTTCAAAAATGGAAGGGGTCGTACCGCCCCTCCGTCACGAGATATCAAAAAACGGACCTCGAATTCGTGATCAGGGACAAAAGTTACCCTTAAGGACAAAGTTTCACGCAATTCGAAGAGGGATCGGGGCAACTGCTGTGTGAGTTGGTAGAGAATTACCCATTTATGAGAATTCAAAAATCTGTATCTTTCGAAGGAATTTTTGATCGATTTGGTGTCTTCGGCAAAGTTGTAGGTATGGATGAGAACTACACAGAAAAAAAAATGATACATGGGATTTTTTTTTGTGTTTTTTTTATTTACTTTTTTCACTTAGACTTGATTTGCAAAAAAACACTATTTTTATTTTTTCATTTTCATATATGCTTTAGGGGACATCAAATGCCAACTTTTCAGAAATTTCCAGAACGGGCAAAATTCTTTGCCCGAGTTATACATTTTTGATTCAATACTGAAAAAATCTAAAAACTGGTCTTAAACATTTTTCAACTTCATCTTTCGATGTAAAAATGAATTTGATATCAAAAAGTACTTTAGTTAAAAAATTTTAGGTAACCTTTCCAAAATAGTCGTAGTTATTCATTTTTTAAAATTAACGCCCATATTTGCCCACTCTTGAAAAAATATTTTTAAAAAGCTGAGAAAATTCTCAACATTTTGCTTTTAGAACTTTGTTGATACGATCCTTCGTTGCTGAGATATTGTCATGCAAAGATTTAAAAACAGGAAAATTGATGTTTTCTAAGTCTCACTCAAACAACCCACCATTTTCTAATGTTGATTTCTCAGCAACTAATGGTCCGATTATCGCTACTATGTTATGAAACATTTGTGAAATTGTCTAATCTTTTTAAAAAAAAAAAATACATTGACTTTTTTTGAAAACACCTGACTTGACATAAGGGGTTTGCTTCTAAACATCACGAGTTATCGCGATTTTACGAAAAAAAAGTTTTGAAAAAGTTACTTTTTGCGTTATTCTTTGTTTCGTCGTCCGTGTCTGTCGCGGGTGACCATGAACGGCCATGATCAACGACGACCAACATTTTCAAAACTTTTTTTCGTAAAATCGCGATAACTCGTAATGTTTATAAGCAAACCCCTTATGTCTATATATCAAAATTTTTGTAATTGTCTGCTCTACAACTTTGTACAAAATTGTTACACTCTAAAAAATAACCATGCAAAGTTAGAAAAAACACGAAATTTTAAAATGAAAAATTTTGTTCTAAATGAAAAAATGACCCTTCTGGGTCAATGTAGATTCGAATAGAACATTAAATTTCCCATAAAATGACATGTTCCAAAATTTTTTAATGTCGAGTAACGGAAAATGGGAGAATTTTAAAAACTATTTTAGTGTTTTTTTCGATGAAAAATACGTTTTTTCGGAATTCTGAGTACGCCATCAAATTGGGCGTCTAATTTTACATAAAAGTCCCTTTGACACCAAATTTCTATCTCATCACCGTTTCAGGCTACGAATTATTGAAAAACATCTCTTTTTTCGCATGTTCAAAAATGGAAGGGGTCGTACCGCCCCTCCGTCACGAGATATCAAAAAACGGACCTCGAATTCGTGATCAGGGACAAAAGTTACCCTTAAGGACAAAGTTTCACGCAATTCGAAGAGGGATCGGGGCAACTGCTGTGTGAGTTGGTAGAGAATTACCCATTTATGAGAATTCAAAAATCTGTATCTTTCGAAGGAATTTTTGATCGATTTGGTGTCTTCGGCAAAGTTGTAGGTATGGATGAGAACTACACAGAAAAAAAAATGATACATGGGATTTTTTTTTGTGTTTTTTTTTATTTACTTTTTTCACTTAGACTTGATTTGCAAAAAAACACTATTTTTATTTTTTCATTTTCATATATGCTTTAGGGGACATCAAATGCCAACTTTTCAGAAATTTCCAGAACGGGCAAAATTCTTTGCCCGAGTTATACATTTTTGATTCAATACTGAAAAAATCTAAAAACTGGTCTTAAACATTTTTCAACTTCATCTTTCGATGTAAAAATGAATTTGATATCAAAAAGTACTTTAGTTAAAAAATTTTAGGTAACCTTTCCAAAATAGTCGTAGTTATTCATTTTTTAAAATTAACGCCCATATTTGCCCACTCTTGAAAAAATATTTTTAAAAAGCTGAGAAAATTCTCAACATTTTGCTTTTAGAACTTTGTTGATACGATCCTTCGTTGCTGAGATATTGTCATGCAAAGATTTAAAAACAGGAAAATTGATGTTTTCTAAGTCTCACTCAAACAACCCACCATTTTCTAATGTTGATTTCTCAGCAACTAATGGTCCGATTATCGCTACTATGTTATGAAACATTTGTGAAATTGTCTAATCTTTTTTTAAAAAAAAAAAATACAGTTGCATCCCTACCTGTCGTCACCACGCTGGATCATCATGCACCGTCAGCAGGATACGGTGCCACGTAGTGCCACGCGGCATAGCAACGCCGGGTTATGCTGACTCGGCAGGACTGTTCAACAAAACTGTCCGCGCAGGTATGCGCGGTCTCTTTCATTCCCGGATCGCCGTGAAGTTAACGTCGTAGTTCATCATTCAATTAAGTGTAATAATAAAAGTGATTTTTTAAAACGTAACCCGCGTCGCGGTTCTCGTAATTGGCGCAGCCGGCAGACACGGATCGAAGGAAAATAGTGCGATAACAGTGGTAGCAGCAGGACTAAAAACTGCAGCATAAGTGGCTTCGTCGAAGGACATCGGCAGCAAGCAGGCGGAGTTCCCAAAAACAACGCTGCTGTGGAGTTGAAGGCCCCCCCGTGCTTTTCCAGACATCCGTGCATCAACGCCCCCCTGACTGTAAGTAAACCGCATTTTTTTACCCTAATTAAGTGCGTCCCCCCGTAGTGAAAGTGCGAGGGTAGGAGTTAACGCAAGTCAACTCAAAATCGTGATTGGTTCTTGAGGTTTTCGAACAGCAAAAACCCTTCACGTCCTCCTACAGCACTACCAGATAGGCTGTAAGGGTAGAGATCCGTGGCACTACCAGATAGGCCACAGATTTAAAAATCGTTTTCAAAAGAAAACGTCTGCTAGTAACACTACCAGATAGGTTACTAGTACAGAAATTAGCACACTACCAGATAGGTGCTAGTTTACCGCCAAACTAAATAATAAATTACTCAAGTGTGTTTCTGTTATCTGACACCATAAACGTGTCGGAGAAGTCATTTGAAAAGCTTTATGCCCAAAAACAAACGCGAAAAATCCGCCCTCAAAAGAGCGCGTGAATTTTTTCCGCAAAACTTTTCGGACACTGAAGAATCGGATTCTTCAGTTGAGTCGAATCACGATCTAGCGCACATCCCAATTAAGGATACGCCAGAAATAAAGAATCTGACCATCGAATTTAACATGGAACAGATAGGTCAACAACTTGCCGAAATGGCTGCTAACCTGAATAACCTTTTAGCAGAGCAGCAAAGGCAGCAACAGCTCATTAATGCTCTTGGAGCTCAACAAGCTGGCCAAGCAGCTCAGGCACCCGCCGCAATACCTGCAGCGCCGCCGCAACACGCTAACTTTTTTGCTATCCCCGATCCAATTAAACACGGAATCAGCAAATTCGATGGCAACAAGAAACAATTAAACGCATGGCTCTCGAGTGTTGAAACGACACTTCAACAGCTCCAACCATATTATACCGATGACCAAAACGCAATGTTTTTGCGGACAATAATAAATGGGAAAATTGAGGGTAGAGCCAAAGATAAACTTTGCGCCAATGGAAACCCAACCACATTCGAAGAAGTTAAATCAATTTTAATACACCACCTTGGAGATCATCAGGATCTTACGTTTTACAAATGCCAGTTGTGGCAGCATGTTAAAACTCCAAACACAACACTATATAGTCACTATAATAGCATCAAGGAAACAATCCAAATTATTAAAAACTTATCACAACAGGACCCCGATTATAGAACGGCCTGGAACGTAATGAATAAATCGATAGAGCAAGATGCTTTAGCTGCGTTCCTTGCTGGACTCCCGAAGGACATGTTTGGGCATGCTATTGCAGCCAAGCCAGTCAATATCGAAGAAGCCTACGCATTTGTTTGCAAGTTCAAAAGCTCCGAGAATCTCGCAAACAATATAAACAATAGATCATTCAAGAAAAATACTGAACAAAACAAAATCATAACAGAAAATAAACCACAAAAATTTAAGATAAACCCGCATCAACAAAACAATAGTCAAGGTCAACAAAATAAAAACGACGAGCCAATGGAAATCGGGTCGACGAATAGCAGGCTCACTTTGAATCGACGACAATTTAACAATAATGAAAATTTAGATGAAAACACTTCTGAATCCGAAGAAGAAAGTGTTGATCTAAATTTTTGTTGGGCGACAGGAAGTCAAACAGAAACCTAAATTTTTTGCCTTACATCAAAGGTAAAAACAATTTAAAGTTACTAATCGACACAGGTGCTAATAAGAACGTTATTAGACCTGGAATCCTAGAAAAAAGACAAGAAACCAAAGAGACAACAATCAAAAATCTCTCTGGTAACCACAAAATTAGGCTCAAGGGAAAAGAGAACCTTATAGGCTTTGACCTTAAGCCACAAACGTATTTTGAACTTCATTTCCACAATTTTTTCGATGGAATCATTGGATCAGAATTTCTTGCTAAAAACAATGCCGAAATTGACTACGGTAAAAACTCCATTAAATTAGGAAAAACTCTAATCAACTTTGGAAAATACTTCCCAGCTAAACAAATTTTCAATCACACTATCACAGTTAAAACAACAGAAGATGGCGACTGGTTTGTCCCAAAACACCAAAAATTTTTGAAACATACTGTCATTGAGCCTGGATTGTACAAATCCATAAATAATTTTACTACGGTGCGACTTTTATCCTTAACTAATAAACCACCAATCATTAATAACAGTTTAAAACTCAAAGTAAATAACTTTGAAACAATAACACCAATACCAATTAAATCAGATGACGTGATCTGTTCCAATCAGCTCTCAGAACTAATCAGAACAAATCACCTATCCAACTTAGAAAAAGAAACACTTTTTGAAACACTTCTTGCACATCAAGGAGTTTTATTAAAAACTGACGAAAAATTAACAGCTACACCTATTATAAAGCACCAGATAAAAACTACCGATGAACAGCCCGTCTATACAAAATCTTATCGATATCCACAAGCTTTCAAAAAAGATGTTGAAGTGCAAATAAAAGAATTACTAGAGAATGATATTATATGTCACTCTACCAGCCCTTATTCTTCTCCTATATGGGTTGTACCGAAGAAAACAGACGCATCTGGAAAAAAGAAGGTACGTGTAGTCATAGACTACCGTAAATTAAATGAAAAAACAATTAATGACAAATTTCCCATTCCACAAATAGAGGAAATTCTTGACAGTTTGGGAAAATCCGTCTATTTCACAACTTTAGATCTTAAATCAGGATTTCATCAAATTGAGATGGATCCAGAATCTAGATCGAAAACAGCATTTTCAACCGCACTAGGACATTTTGAATTTAATCGAATGCCGTTCGGCTTGAAAAATGCTCCAGCCACATTCCAAAGAGGAATGAACAATATTTTGGCTGAATTTATTGGAACTATTTGTTTTGTTTATTTGGACGATATAATTATTATCGGAAAAAATCTGAAAGATCACATGGAAAACCTGAGTAAGGTTTTAGAAAGATTAGAAAAGTACAACTTAAAAATTCAGCTAGACAAGTGTGAATTCATGAAGAGAGAAACTGAGTTTCTCGGCCATGTAATCACACAAGACGGCATAAAACCAGATCCAGGTAAAATTGAAAAAATTCTGGACTGGAAATTACCTGAAACAAAAAAAGAAATTAAACAATTTTTGGGCCTTTCTGGCTATTACCGACGGTTTATAAAAGATTACTCAAAAATCACAAAACCGATGACTAAATACTTACATAAATCTGAAAAATCGATCGATCTTAAAGACGCAAGTTATAAATCAGCGTTTGAAGAACTGAAAAAAATTATTGCCTCAGACCAAGTCTTGGCATACCCAGATTTTGATAAGCCTTTCATCTTAACTACTGACGCAAGCAACTTCGCTTTGGGAGCAGTTCTTTCCCAGATGCAAGAAAAGGTAGAAAAACCAATTGCATTTGCAAGCAGAACACTTACCAAATGTGAAACAAGATACAGTACAATCGAGAAGGAAGCACTGGCCATAATGTGGGCTGTTCAAAAATTCAGACCCTACATCTATGGTAATGAATGTACATTGTACACTGACCATAAACCTCTTCAATACATCAAAACATGTAACAAAAATCAAAAAATTTTAACTTGGCGAGATGAATTGGAGAATTACAAATTAAACTTCCTCTATAAACCAGGAAAGGCTAACGTCGTCGCCGACGCGCTTAGCAGAAAAATAGAGACAAAGGATGATGAAGATAACTTTGAAGTAAACGCTAATGACATTCTTTCAATTTCAGAGCACTCGTCAGAGGATTTAGATTTATCAACACAATCAGATGATGACACAATCCACTCCGCGGAGGAGTCTGCTGAAGACTATGTTCACTTCGTGAGTCGACCTGTTAATTATTACAGGAACCAAATTGTTTTTAAAATTGCACACTTCACTTCAGTCATCCACGAATCTCCCTTCACACACTATCATAGACACACCATCATTCAACCAACTTTTTCGAAGAATGACGTGACAGATTTCTTTAAGAAGTATCACAATGGAAAGCAAACAGCAATCATTGCCCCTGAAAATATAATACAAATAATTCAAGACGTATACAAAGAAAATTTTAATAACAAAGGACATTTCGTTCTTACCCAACTTATCGTGGAAGATGTTTGTAACCACGACAGACAAAATGTAATCATTTCTAAAGAACACGAAAGAGCCCATCGTGGAATTAACGAGGTAGAAGCCCAAATTAAAAGAGCATACTTCTTTCCGAAGATGAGAAATTTGATTAAAATGCACATTAATTCATGCCATATTTGTAACACCCATAAATATGAAAGGAAACCTTACAACATAAAAATTTCCCCAAGACCAGTGACAGAAAAACCATTCACAAGAGTTCACATGGACATTTTCATTATCAATAACAATAGTTTTCTTTCATTAGTGGATAGTTTTTCGAAACATCTACAAATGTATTTCATCAAACACAAAAATTTAGTACAAGTGCAAAAGGCACTAGCCAAATATTTCACTTCATTTGGATTCCCAAACGAAATTGTCACTGATCACGAAACTACTTTTCGATCTATACAACTAAAAAATTATTTGGCACAGTTAGGCGTCGAATTGAAATATGCATCTTCTTCGGAATCGAATGGCCAAGTAGAAAGGACCCATCTTTCCATAGCAGAAATCTTCAACACCAACAAACACAAATTTGCAGGTATGCAAACTAAATCGATTATCAAATTATCAGTAGCTCTGTATAACGATACAATTCACTCTGCAACAAAATTCACCCCTAACGAAATCATTTTTAACCAAAACAACATTGTTAATCCTGGCGAACTTATCGAAAAAGCGCAAGAAATGTTTTTAGAAGCAAGAGTAAATTTGGAAAAAGCTAAAACTAGACAAACCAAGAACAACGATCAAAAAGAAGATCCACCTCAATTGGAGGATGATCAAGAAGTTTTTGTTATACCAAACGTTAGATCAAAAACTGCCCCAAGAGCAGTCATGACAAAAATTAAGGAGGTAAAAAGGAAAACGTTCAAAAACCTCAGAAATGTTAAAAGAAATAAAAGCAAAATTAAACGCTTGAAAAAATAGCCCTCTACGCAGTCCCTAAAAATGCACTTACCCCATAAATAAATGAACTAACCTGCACTAACACTACTAATATTACTTTTTCAGATGATACTTTTCATAATTGTTTACCTTTTCACAACAAGTCTTTGTCAAGAACTAGAGATCAAACATTTGGAAAACAAACCGATTCTGGTGATTAAGCACAAAAATTGTAAAATCCAATCTGGAAACATAAAAATCATTCATACAGTCAATTTAACAGACTTAGAAACAACCATTAATTTACTAACAAATATCGCATACACTAACATAGATGGTAAAAATCAACTAACACAGATAGTAAAATATAAGGTTAAACAACTCTACGCCAACTTCTATCAACTGAAGCCATCGAACCATCGAAGACAAAAACGATGGGACACAGTTGGTACGACCTGGAAATGGATTGCGGGAAACCCCGACGCAGAGGACCTCCGCATCATCAACAAGACACTTCGTCAACTGATCGAAGAAAACAACGATCAGTACTACGTCAACGAACAACTTGGCCAACGCATCCAGCACCTGACAAACAACATCGCGCAAAACCTTGCTGACAACAGGATCATCAAGAACGAGATCGACATCCTAACCATCATCGTTAACATCGACACAGTGAACACCCTATTGACGAACATCCAAGACGCCATCTTGCTGTCAAAAGCCCTAGTTACCAGCAGCAAGATACTGTCTCCAAAGGAAATCCACACGATCAAGCAACTCATCGAACAACAAGGAGTGCTCGTCGAAATGCCAGACGAAGCGTTTAACCTCGTGACGCCCAAATTCACCGTGAGCGACGAGACGTTACTGTACATCTTACAGCTGCCACAACTAGAAAAGGAAGAATCCAAAGTCATACGGATTCTACCTTTAACCATCAAAAATGCTGCTATCAACAATCACCCAGAGTTCCTAGTGAAGACCCGACGAGAACTGTATACCACAACCAACCCGGATGATTACGTTCAACGTCGTTCTTTCATCAAAAAGTTCAACGACGCCTGCATCGCGCCACTTGTACTTGGCACACACAGCCGCTGCAACACAACATCAGACACAGAAACACGCACGAAGTTGTTAACCAACAACTTGATGCTGATCACCAACGCAAAAAACCAACAACTCGATTCCAACTGTGGACCGGATAACCGAACCGTGGAAGGCAATTTGCTGATTTCATTTTCGAATTGCTCAATCATCTTCAACGAGCGAAAAATTTCATCAAGCGAAATGTTCACCCAACCCGACGTCCTGGAAGGAGCACTGCACAACCTCATCATAGAATCAACACAGATCAAAGACCACGACATAGAATCTGTTCACAACAACACAATCGTGAACAGACACCTGCTTCAACAAGTTCATCTGGCTCAGTACAGCAACAAGATGTGGAACTGGGGCCTTCTCAGCGGAATTTCTACATCAACAATTACGCTGACGGCAATCATCATTTTCATCATCATCAAATCGAACCGCATTTTGAGAGGAGCAGCCAAAAAGATCGCCCACCATCGGAACCTGAGAAAATCATCAAACACACGTGTCGCGGACGACACTCCAATACCCCCCGGAGGAGTTGCATCCCTACCTGTCGTCACCACGCTGGATCATCATGCACCGTCAGCAGGATACGGTGCCACGTAGTGCCACGCGGCATAGCAACGCCGGGTTATGCTGACTCGGCAGGACTGTTCAACAAAACTGTCCGCGCAGGTATGCGCGGTCTCTTTCATTCCCGGATCGCCGTGAAGTTAACGTCGTAGTTCATCATTCAATTAAGTGTAATAATAAAAGTGATTTTTTAAAACGTAACCCGCGTCGCGGTTCTCGTAATTATACATTGACTTTTTTTGAAAACAAATGGGCTTAAAATTGAATGATTGGCCTTTTTGAAATATTAGTCTTGATATTATAAACTACTTGCTTTCAAATTCGATTTGACATACAAAAATAAGTTGAATAAATTTTGCGACCAATATTTTTATTTTTTTTTAAATTGATGTCTTTTGAAAAAATAGCTTAGGATTAGGACTTTCAGTTTTTTTGTGTTTCTCTTTTCATCATAATTTTTTGACTGTCATAGGTTGTTGTCTTCAAACAGTAAAACAATTTCAAAAATTAAAACGGGTGGTGAAAAAATAGAGGCAATGCTTTTGAAAAAGGAAAGGAAAGGCGACTTTTCTCTAATAAAAATCAAAATTTCATTGTTTACAAACAGTTCTTCAAATAAAAAAAAAACGAATAAATTGAAAGCATTTGAACGATGATAGTTCTTATATTTATCAAAAATAATCGATCAAAAGGGACCATGAAAAAAAGTCTTCAGACAGTTTCAAATTGTTGAAGTTTTAGCATTTTGGGTAAACATGAAGAAAACCCGTATTTTTTTGGATTTTCTAAAATCAGTTCTATTCTGATATGTGAGAGAATTGTGGGGCTATAACCTTGGCAAATAGTGTCCAGGGCACATGTGGAAATACAATGTTCCATCCTCGAGGGTCCCGGACCACCAAAACTCTGCTTAAGGGCGTAATACTGAATGTTTGGCCCTTTTGAAATTTTAATCTTGGTTTAAAAAAATTGAAAATATTTTTTTTCGAAAAGATCGGAAAATTTCAGAAATGTTTCATATTTTAACATTGTAAATCGGACCATTAGTTGCTGAGATATCGACATTAGAAAATGGTGTGTTGTTTGGGTGGGACTTAGGAAACATCAATTTTTCTGTTTTTAAACACTTGCATGGCAATATCTCAGCAACTAAGGGTCGTATCAACAAAGTTCAAAAAAGAAAAATATAGAGAATTTTCTTTTTTTATTTTTTGAATTTTATTTTTTTCAAATGTGAGCAAACATGTGCACTAACTGAAAAGAATGAAAAACTGCAATTATTTTCAAAAATGTCACCTAAAAATGGATTTAACATGAAAACGGTGCACTTTATCAAAATTTCACTATTGTACTTTTTGATTGCAAATTTGATTTTACATCGAAAAATGAAGTTGAAAATTTTTTTACGACGAATACTTCAATTTTTTGAAAAAATCAGTATTGATTAAAAAAATCATAATTCGGTCAAAGATTTTTTGCACAACTTGGAAATTTCTGAAAAGTTGGCATTTGATGTCCTCTAAAACATATCAATAAATAAAAAAAAATAAAAACAGTGTTTTTTTTGCAAATCAAGTTTTAGTGACAAAAAGTTAAATAAAAAATCACCAACAAAATTTTTACCGTGTATCATTTTTTTCAGTGTAGTCCATATCCATACCTATAACTTTGCCGAAGACACCAAATCGATCAAAAAATTCTTTCAAAAGATACAGATTTTTCAATTATCATACATCATTTTTGTATGGACAGCTGCTAAATTTGTATGGAAAGTTATATGGAGAATCTAATGATGCAAAATGGCTTTTTTGAGCATACCGAAGGCACCAAAAAAGTTTCAGTCGGATTAAAAAATAAAAAAAAAAAATCGAATGCCCGAAATCTGAGAGAACTGCTCGTTTGATTCGTTTATGCAAGAGGCTTACCAAAGAAACAAGTCAGAACTACAGTCATCCCTTATGTTAAGAACAGTTTACAGATCGACCAATGTTCAAACAATCATAGCAAATCGATAATTGAACTTAATGATTCGCTTTTACCTTCATTTGAAATCATTTCATGCTATCTTTCGAATGCTGTATCGAACAACTGCAAATTTTAACTTTAATATCAAGTTTTTGAAGAAAATCTTTTGGCCCTTGAAATCCACAAATTCAGAACACTTTTTTCCTATGGATGTTAACAAACTTTGATTCACTCCATGAGTACATATTTTTTACAAAATAATGACTACACGCACTGAAACCAACGAAATTCAAGCTTAGTCATGTTTTATGAATGCTCTGATAACTTTTTTGTGAAAATATGAGTTAAATTCAGGCGTTCCACAATTGTGGGAGGCACAATAACACCCCACAATCATGGAACATGAAATTTGAAGGCAGTGTTTTGCTGCTCTAAATTAAATAGTCTTGAGATGCTTGCTGTTTTTGCATATGGGACATTTATGCGAACATGGGCAGTGCAGTGTTTTAAAAATACTACTGCTGTTATTTTTTGATGTTCTGAACCATTCAGGGAGTCCTTGTTACAGCCATAGAGTCACAGTTCATAGCTCCAGGGGTCCTCATATGACCTAAGACATACCCAAGTAGCAAGTAAAACATCGCTTTTTATTTTTTTTTGTTGAACAATTGCTACACAAGCGTTTTTATACGTTAATTATTGAACAAATGTCATCATTTTGGTCGATTGTTCTCATTTTGATAAAAAAACCATTGTTCAACATGGTTGTGTAACACAAATGCCAAATCTTTAGGCCTGCTCATCTAACATAGCCCCTCGTGGAAAAAAGCAGACGCGTGCCCGGACTTGACATTTGGAGTAATCTTGAGTTCGATACTTGCCCTGAGCATTCTTCATCAAAAAGGAAAACTGAAAATGCAGCACCAGGAACCAGCAGCAGTATTAGAGTAGTAGTAGCAAGCGATGTTAACTAGCACTCAAACATAATTGAAAAAAAAATCCCCAAAGGCATATTAAGGAAATTGATTGATTTTTTATGGTTGATATTTTTTTATTATCCATCGTTCATATTGTAATCATTCATAAATGGCGTATCCCTGTCCAAACTTATAAATTACAAAAAAAAAACTAGTAGTTAAAGTATCGTAAAGTTTTCATTACTCACAAATAAAGGATTAAATTGTGAAAAAAAAACTTTTGAGCGAACACCTTGAACGTATTTTATGAAAAGCCTGTTTAACATTCTTGTCTGCCGCGATATGTTCTGGGATAGTTATAAAAACGTTTGCCTGACTCCCTCCCGAATCTTAAAGGCAGAATGTTGTTAAACGGTTCTAACGACGGTATCCAACCTGGTTCAGAATCTTATAGTCAAGAGTTTTTATGACATGTTCAACAAACGTTCTCTATGCAAGAAGGACGTGCGCTAATAAAACTCAATTAATTCACGCACATTTCTAACAGGTTAAGAGATGTTCAACAACTAAAAACGTGCGCTTTTTCCAGCGTTCAAGAGTTCTCTGGGACGTTGGGAAAACATAGTAAATGAGTTCAACAACCAGTTCGCAAATCTTTTGGCGAACAAAGTGTGCTACTTGGGTATTAACACACTGTTCTAAAAAAATCCTATAAAATAGAAAAAAAATCTCAAAAGAAAAAAATTACTCTGTCTGCTTGGTTTTGCCATTCTATACCACTGTGCGTTATTTGCACTGTGGGAGTGGTTTCAATCCCGCTGCATCGACATCGCAACGTAGGAACAGTACTAGTTTTATTGCAGTTTTAAATAAATTAGATTACTGCGGGAGTGGCCCAATAGGAGATGTTGGTGATTTTAGTAACTTTTGAATTCAAATTCAGCTTCCCTTTTCAACATTTTTTTAAATTAATTATTTTATTTAAAAAAATAAACATAAAAAATATTTGAAACATAATCCACTTTTCCCTCAGTACACGCCCTATGAGTTGGTCATCATCATATTACAGCGCGTGCACTTGGTTTTGCTCCCGCTCTCTATGTGGCGAAAAAGCGGGTGGATTATCCTCAACAGCTGCAGGATTTTGCATTAGCTGCCTGAGCTTTTCCACTTCAACGGAGTAAAAAAGAACCACTCCAGCTGTTGCAACACTGCCTGCAGCAGGGTCGATCATCGCGCCACGAGTGAATAAATAGTCCAACGAGGATGAAAACAAAATGGTTGGAGGAAAATTGCGCAGATTATGATTATGATCGTTATGGAAATGGGGGAGGTGGTTTTTGCTCAAGTTAACTTTAAATCTGCTGATTCCAGTTAAGACTAATCTAGTTGAAGAATAATCCAGAAAAAAATCTAAAAGATAAAATTTGCTCCGACTTCACTTTAATCCATTTATTCGTTATCTCAATTCGATTTTCAACACAAGGGAGCACTAAAATCCCAAGCTAAACCACTCAATGTTGGCCGGCAAGGCAAGGTTGCCAGCAAACGCGGCCCCGTTCATTTATTTATAACAGTTCAAACCGTTCACCGGTGCCGAAAATGCCACTTGAGAGAGGTGAAACCCCGGTGAATGTGATAACTCTGACACCATGCCGAAAATTTAGTCAAGTGGTGCTCTTCTTCTTGGAAAATATTTGCTCGTGGGCAAATCAATCTTTCAAGTATTGACGCCCGGTCTAGAGTGGCTCGATGGCAAATTGACAGTGGATCGGCCGAAACTTGGAAGCCCGATACCGTATCAATCCAAGTGTAAATATTTGAACCTTGGTTACATCTTGAGACGAAATTTCCACTGCATGGACGTTTGATGGCATAATTTTTCCGCCGCGTCAAATCCACAGCACTTAAGACGAGGAAAATTTCCTCAAGATGAAATCTTCAACTGAATTTGGCTTCTTGCCAGCCGTCAAATTGTTCTTATTAAAAGTTGGAAGATGCTGAGGAAACAAACAAAAGGAACAGTCTACCACAAAGTTAGTACCGAAAAGTGTCTGGCTCAGCTTTCGATGTTAACATGACACGAGAACTAATTGAACTGGAAAATGAACGAAATTTCCATCAGCAAAAGAGGAGGGCAAAACACTGTTCATGGCAGACCATCATCACTCGTTGTTTAAATTGGTTGCAAGTTTATTTTAAAATCAATATTAGAGATTTTGAACATCAGGTTATTAAAATTAAAATTTCTTCTTATTCTTCTATTCATTAAGAATTGGAAATTCTTCGTTTCAATTCTTCTTGAAAATCCATCTTTGAGCACACCGTGCCCCAAAATATGCCAGTTTCAAAACTTAAAGTCCCAAACTTTCATGGTACATGGCTTTTTTGAGGGTCGGAAAGTACCCAAATCGCGGAATATGATAATGTGCCTCCCATCTCAACTTCTAGTATCCATGTTGATGTGAGGGTTCGTCCAAACATTCACCACACATATTGAAGACGGGGGCAAGTCATGTCTTCCGCTCAAGTCTGGCAAGTTTTTCTCCCCACTCTCCCAAAACAAAAAAAAAAGTTACATTTTTCCGCTGTCCTTTTCCATTTCCATTTGCTGCTCCTTTTCCACCATATCTTGCTTGTAACTTGATAAGTGTTTGCCTTTTTCGGACGCTGATGGTTGGAACATGAAAATTATGATGCGGAAAATTAGGGATGCGCGTGCCGAGATGTGGCCATCGCCGTCTGGGGGCCAGCCGTTTGGGGGGCGCCAATTGCCGGCCATAATTGAATTCGGCCGCGCGATTCGGTTTTATTGGCTATTGATTGTAATTGGGAAGATGGTTGGGGAATGTTGATTTGAATTTTAGAAATATTGATAGCATTTTTTTTCCTGTTATCTTCTGAGCGTTCGAAAGGTACAAACATATTAATTAAAAAAATGATCATCTCAATGGCCTGCCTTTATCTGTTCAAAAGTGTTATACAAACAGGTTTCCAATGAATTATTAATTACATTTACAATTGCGAAGCATCCGCCCTTCAAATCTTCAATAATCTTCAAAATTCAGGGTCAATTTGAAAAAAAAAATCGATTGCCAATCCAACGATGAGTCCCAGCTCCTATCCAAAAAAAATTGTATGGTTAACACTTAAGTGATTAGAGGCCAAAGTTTCGCAAACATTGTCATCTCATTTAAAATTTAAGTACAAAGCGCTAGCTCCTGTTAGTCCAATCCAGCTCATATTTGGATTTGGACTCAGTACACCCACCGAAACAAGCCCCGAATGCCCGCCAAAAAGTCATTTTTGCTACAATCTAATGGCCAATTTCCTTAAGACTCAAGTTTTGGGAGACGTGAACGACTAAGTGCGGTATTAGACTATGGCAAACAAACAAACTCGCACTTTTCAGTGCTTGACAGTTTGCTAAACTCCCCAACTAGTTTGCGGCAAATCACTAGGTATGCAGGCTGACGTTTCTGCAAACAAATCCAGGGAAACAAACAAAGCAAGCAAACTGTCAAACTTAGAAAAAGTGCAAGTTTGTTTGTTTGTGTTCACTTGTTTGCCATAGTCTAACACGCCTTTGAGAAGTTGCGAAGCGAGGAAAGATAGCTCCCACTCATCTTCCACGGATCGTGGGGGTAACTTCTGGAGGTCTTGGTCAAAAACGGAGTAGCAACTGCGGATGGGCACCTATGCTTATGCTTATGCTTATTTGTTTGCCATAGTCTAATATCTTCTTGTTTCAATAGAATGAATTTTTAGTTTTAATCTTCCTTATAAATTTAACAAGCTAAAAATTTGTGTTTAAAACAACGATCTTTGGAATCGATGCTTACGTCAATCCGGTTTTGCCAGGATTAAGGTGAAACGGAAAGCTACCGTCAGGTTGACACCTTAACTCGAGTTTTTCGCTGTCCGTGAACTGGCGTCCCGTTTAATCTTAAGGCCATAAGTTGAGGATTGGTTATTGTTCTGTAACCAAAAGACCCATTTTGCATACTTTATGCAGCAAACCCTTGAAATTGTCTTTTTGTCGTTTCTGTGCATTGGCTCAAAGTTGACCTGGGATTTTCTTGGCCATAATATTTAGACCCGTTTGTTAGGAGATTATAGTGGTCCTAGCCGAGTTAGGACCACGTGTAAAAATTTGCGTTTTTCGTAAAACCCTTATTTATGAAAAATCATACCTCCGGAGCGGATTTAGAAAACTTATCTATAAAAGAACGGAATATCTATAAAAGTCTAATTAAATCTTAATTTACTGATTTCAGTGCATCAGGACCACACAATCGTAGCTGGATTTTTTTATTTATGTAAATTTTAGATATTTTGGATGTTACATATTTATCAACAAATGGTAAATATCTTTTATCAGGACTCCGAGGTATGATTTACAAAAAAAATACTTTTACCATTTTAAAGCACCGTGTTTCCCTGTAGAAAAAGTTTTTTTAAAATAAAATTGTTTTTATTAGGTCCTTTTCGGTGCTGGGAGCTGGTTAGGACCGAGTCGGCTTTTGTAATTAATGTTTTCTTAAAGCTAAGAGAAAATGAGTGACAAAAAAGCTATTATTTGATTATCTCAAGAAAATCTCTGGACGTTCATCAAGAGAAAAAATCCAAAGGGAGCATGGCTCTCCTCTCTCGCGCACGAAAGATCTGTTAACACTGGAACGCCCAACGCATGTCCAACTTACACGGACGCCCAAGCCTCCCAAAAAAGTTGGAACGGTAACTTCAACTCGCTGGTTCTCGGGCATTACTCAACCAATTGGAACGATTCTTGTTTCCAGTGATTTGTAAGAATCTCTAGATGATCCTAAAATTTTGCAGAACTTGATTTGAACAAATCTGTAATTTCTGCGACCGAAAACATCGTTCCACCTTTTTTAAAACAACTGCCTACGCGGAATTTTTGGAGAACGATGTTTTTGATCGCAAAAATTACAGATTTGATCAAATTAAGTTCTGCAAAGTTCTAGAATCATCTAGACATCCTAACAAATCACTGGAAAGAAGAATCATCTTGATTGGTTGAGTTATGCTCGAGAACCATTGAGTTGAAGTTACCGTTCCAACTTTTTTGGAGCCTTGGGCGTTGGAATGTTAAAAAGAATCGAAAAAAATCATCATCTTGATTATTCGGCGGAACATCTTTTTCACTACTACACTTGCAAGTGTAACGTCACACGTCGAAAAATTACCTGTCACATTTTGTAGATGGGCAATGTGTGTAAACAAAGTGAAATAAATATTTTTAAGTGGTGCTGACAAGGAAATTCACAAAAAATCATCAGCAGATTGATTTTCTTGGAGAATTTCGGGAGCGATTTTCTTTTGCGTGATTTGCCTCCTCTCTCTTTCGCGGGTGAAGAAAGTTTGCAAGCGAAATTGATTTTTTGTGATTATTCCATCCCTGCTGCACCAGCAAAATCAGAAAGTATAGCGAGATCTCTTCTAGTGTCTCGTGATTACCAGCGATGGCATTCTCTCTCTTTCACTCCTCCCCTTTTCCTCGACTGTGTGCTCTCACCGCTGAGTCTCTTAAAAAGCAAAGCAATCCACTTTAACGACCCCCGGGTCTTTTGTGGGCTCTGTTGCAAGTTTCTGCTCATTTCTAGGCGTCCGAAAGTTATGTGTGGTGAGTCACTCAAAACCTCTTTTACGCAAATGGACCGACGTTTTACTTCCCCATCCGATAGAAGGCCATGAAGATAAGGCGGGAGTCGAACCCGCGCCCCATAGCAACTTAGGGGTTGGCAGCCGAAGCCGCTAACCACCGCGCCACGAGGCCCTCCGCTGAGTCTCTTAATCTCTCCGAAAACTGTAATGAAAGAACGCCGGACGGCGATTAAAGGCCGACCACGCATGACGTTCCATAAAACTGCGCTTGCGAAATTGGTTTTGTGACGGCTTTTGTGGTTGAACATTGTCGCAGTGGGATGATCGTGAAAGCGGGATTGAGAGAGAAAAGGAGAATGAGCAGTTTTCTATTAAATCGATCTTTTTTTTTGAATTTTAATTTTTGTATTTATTAATCCGGCTGAAACTTTTTTGGTGCTTTCGGTATGCCGTCCATAACATGTGTACTTATTTAAAAAAAATTAAAAACTGCGACTATTTTCAAAAAAGTTACCTAAAAATGCACAGAAAAAAAATAATGGTAATATTACATCTGGGA
Source organism: Culex pipiens pallens (assembly GCF_016801865.2). Taxonomy (NCBI): domain Eukaryota; kingdom Metazoa; phylum Arthropoda; class Insecta; order Diptera; family Culicidae; genus Culex; species Culex pipiens. The sequence continues at coordinate 87,138,573 of NC_068938.1, forward strand.
AGGGGTACATCTTTTATGTCAGAAAAAGGTGTAATTTTACCTCTGGAAATGTGTAATTTTACCACTTTTCTGGTGTAATGCCACTTTTTCAGTCTAAATTGAGGTAAAATTTCATCATAAAAGAGGTAATATTCAACCTTCAAAAATTACAGCCTCCAAATTTACATTCTTTTTTTCTGTGTGGCTATAACTTAAAAACGGTGCACTTTATGAAAATTTCACCGAAGTACTTTTTCATTGCAAATTTGATTTTACATCGAAAAATTAAGCTGGAAAACTTTTGCGACCAATATTTCGATTTAAAAAAATCGTGTTGATTCGAAAATTCATAACTCGGTCAAAGATTTTTTGCACAACCTGCAAATTTCTGAAAACTTGGTATTTTATGTCCCTTTAAACATATCAAAATATAAAAAAAATAAAAATAGTGTTATTTTGCAAATTAAGTTTGAGTGACAAAAAGTTAAATTAAAAATCACAATTTTTTTTTACTGTGCATAATTTTTTTCAGTGTAGTCCTTATCCATACCTACAACTTTGCCGAAGACACCAAATCTATGAAAAAAATCCTTCAAAAGATACAGATTTTTGAATTTTCATACATCATTTTTGTATGGACAGCAGCCAAATTTGTATGGAAAATTATATGGACAAACTAATGATGCAAAATGGCTTCTTTGGGCATACCGAAGGCACCAAAAAAGTTTCAGCCGGATTAAAAAATACAAATAGAAATTTGATTTCTAAACTAATCTAAGGCGTCATCCATAAAGTATGTCACGCTAAAATCGGCCAAAATTAATCCCCCCTCCCCCCTATGTCACATTTTGTCACGCTGGCTCCAACCCCCCTTCGAAAAGAACATCACATTCTGTTGACTCTCCCCATCCATATTGATTTTTTGAATAATTATTACATGATTTATAAATAGGATTATTTATAAATTCGGAGTTCAATCGAGAAAGTTTTTAATTTTACAGGTTGTGTTTAGATTTTTATTTTGTTGAATGTTGTAGTGATAGAAATCACCATCAACAGTTTTTTTTTAATCTAATTATTTATGATTATTAAATCTATCATCGAAAATTCTGTTTCTTAAAGCCTTGTGTAGTGTTTGGTATATTTTATCAAAAAAATTTTTTTTAGATAAACTCTTTGATTGAATTTTCAGTATTCAGGAAATAGTCTAGCGTGACGTCACTGTCTCTCCCCCTTGTCACACTTTGTCACACTTGCGACCCCCCCCCCTCCTCCTGGAGCGTGACGTACTTTTTGGATGACGCCTAATCAGACCCTACGCAGTAAACAAAATCTGTGTAAAATTGCATGCAGAAGCATGCACATCACCTTTGCAAAAGCATGTTATATTGTATGAGAAAACGTGTACACAAAAAGCATGTACAGAAGAAAAAAATAGGTCTGCTTTCCCCAAAAAAAACATCAATCCGGCGAGAGTCATATTCAGATTACCAAGCCCACGCCCCAACCCTCTCAGCTTTCTCGCAGGTTTATGAAATTACTTTTGGTGTAGCCAACAAACTAGAAATTAAATAAATTTTTAATATAAACCATATTCTTGATTTACACAACAAAATGGGGGTGTTTGAATCGAGAATCGTTTAAAAAAAGACTGTCATTGACTTAAATTGAGAATCTGACTTAAATCAAGAATCTTTGGGATTTCGTAATTTGTCGGAGTATTTTCAAAATGTATCAATTGTATATTGTTTAGTTATTTGTAAGCGGATGATTCTGGGTTCGATTCCCATCTGCTGCAACCTTCCATCGGATGAGGAAGTAAAATGTCGGTCCCGGCCTTGGTTGTAAGGCCGTTAAGTCATTCCAGGATCTTAACTCCAGGGATCCGATCTTAACTCCAGGGAGATCTTGAATGACCCAGGACATCTCAATACATCAGCAAAGTAGTCTACCATACTCACTGAAGCTATGCGGGTATGTTCCGGGGTCCAAAACCGTCGACATCTGGCTTGTTACGGCGGTAGACCCACAGGTCATAACTCCAGGGAGTCTTTGGATGACCCAGATCATCCCAATAAATTGCTACAACAATGTACTGTAGTCTACCGCACTCACTGAAGTAGTCAGTAGTCAAAATTTTGAAGTTTCGACTTGTTTCTTTGGTAAAGCCAGTTGCACAAAATTCCCGTTAGTTTCGGATGGACTAGAACATCCCAGGTGCTCCAAAACCATGCTAAAATGTTTTAATAACATAACTAAACAATATACAATTGATACATTTTGAAAATACTCCGACAAATTACGAAATCCCAAAGATTCTTGTTTTAAGTCAGATTCTCAATTTAAGTCATGATCATTCTCACTTTAAGTCATGACTTAAAAAAAGTTGCGTGAATCGAGAATCGTTTAAAAAAGGTGACTTAAAAAAAGAATATAGTGTATTGTCAATGATAGCTGTAAATACAGCGCAAATGATTTAATTTGTTACTGATAGGCATGTGTACAAAAAAGTCTGACATCAGTAGATATATCTCAAATACCCTAGAAAATAATCCAAATCAAAATGTGTGACGTTGAACCGCTCTGACTTCAATAAGTTTGTTGTCTCGTAATTTAATATGTCATTGATATCCTTCTTCCGAAGAATCTTTTCATCAGGCAAATTCCACAAACAAAAGAAAACCCATCAATCTCTTGTGATCAGGACCTTTTGTCACCAACCGCAGCAGCAGCAGTACAAAGCACCACCACTATCAATAACCACAACATCAGCACAATCAATGGACCAACAGAAAGGAAAGAAAAATATCTCCAATATAATATCAGTTTTCCACAATGGCACACTTACCTCATCATCGTAGTTATCCGCCTCCGTCATTTTGCTGGCGGTGGTTTCGGTTTTCCTTCTCTGAAGCTTTTCCGGTTCCTTGCTGTCTGAGCTTTTCAGACGATGCTTTTTTTTATTCACCGCACAGAACTTTACACAGATTCTATTACACGTCACTTCCTGGCTGGACACGTGTGCGACCCCAACAGACTGACCAAGTGAACCACTCAAGAAACAGATCAATCTGGACGTGCTGCTTCTCTCTCTCTAAGCGATGAATAAGCTCTTACTTTTTTATTTACATCTTATCCAGATTGTAGCAAAATCACCACCAAGCAAAAACTCACTGAAACAAAAAAGCTCTTCCTTTTTTCGACACTTGAGCCGGAAAAACTGCCCGCCTTCCAGGGGGTTGGTGCTTGAGGCCACCAATATTAGTGACACTCGATCAACCTCGGTGACCACTTGACCGCCGTAACTACTGCCCCCTGGTCGGAGTCGCACTAAGTGGTGTGGAGCTTCGAGCCATTAATACGACCCGCTTATTGTTTGCACTTTTGCCTTCACCCGTACCCGAAAAAAAGACACTTTTCCTCGCTTTTCTTTCCGCGACGGATTTTCCTCTTTTTCACGCGCGCACACTACCGCAGCCAGCACATTAGTGATTTGGGGGAGTGGGTTTCACACCCCAGCTAAGTTGTTTGGCGTGCTTTTCCACTTTTTGCCGCTGGACGTTAAACGTGGCACGTGCCCAAATCTTGTCCGATTACAAAAAGCGATTCTTTTTTTTTTGCTATTTAAGGGTGCGTTTGGATGGTCAGGAATGCTTCAAGCTTCTTTTTATGTTTTTTTTTTGCTTCTTTAATGGTGTTTAGCATGCAACAGAAAGTGTTGGTTGGTTTTATTTTTCCTATGTTTTTATGGGAACTTTTTTTCGCTATTTCTTTGGCGAAAGCTGTGCTAATTGATGTCAGTTGGATGAACTTGAGCTGGCGGGGGGTTCACAGCTGGAAAGAGGAGAATAAAAATGCGTTATTGATGTGAATTTAGTAGAGTTTATTTTTTAAAGGCTCTGAAAAGGTGGTCGATTATTTTTTACTATTAAATTCACTCTCAATATCTTAATTCAAATCTCAACTGAATATTTGAGTATGCATCCTCCTCTCAAGTACAGTCATCCCACATATTCGGAACACCCACAAATTTGGAACACTTTTGTGATAATTTGTCAATAGCATGCCAAATGCATCTTTTCTGTTGACCCTACTATTTTTAGGACCTTTATTAAGACATTTTCTTGCTATTTCACTAGTAAAAGTAGTACTTTTAAAGCAAAAAACTACATCTCAAGACTATTTCATTCAGAGCACCAGAACACTGCCTCCAAATTGCCTGTTCCATAATTGTGGGATGTTATTAAGTCTCCCAAAATTGTGGAACACTTGAATTTAACTGATATTTTCACAAAAAATAAGCTATCAAACCATTCATAAAACATTACTAAGCTTGAGTTTTAATGGTTTCAGTGTGTGATGTCATTATTTTGTAAAAAAATTATTTTGTAAAAAAATGTACTCATGGAGAGAACCAAAGCTTGTTTACATCCGTAAGAAAAAAGTGTGGAATATTTCTTCAAAAACTTCATATAAACTTCAGTTGTTCGATACAACATTCGAAAGATCGAAAATGAAGGTAAAAGCGAATAGGGTAATTCTCTACCAACTCACACGAAATCGGGAAAAGTTGCCCCGACCCCTCTTCGATTTGCGTGAAACTTTGTCCTAAGGGGTAACTTTTGTCCCTGATCACGAATCCGAGGTCCGTTTTTTGGTATCTCGTGACGGAGGGGCGGTACGACCCCTTCCATTTTTGAACATGCGAAAAAGAGGTGTTTTTCAATAATTTGCAGCCTGAAACGGTGATGAGATAGAAATTTGGTGTCAAAGGGACTTTTATGTAAAATTAGACGCCCGATTTGATGGCGTACTAAGAATTCCGAATAAACGAATTTTTCATCGAAAAAAAAAACACTAAAAAAGTTTTAAAAATCCTCCCGTTTTCCGTTACTCGACTGTAAAAATTTTGGAACATGTCATTTTATGGGAAATTTAATGTACTTTTCGAATCTACATTGACCCAGAAGGGTCATTTTTTCATTTAGAACAAAATTGTTCATATTAAAATTTCGTGTTTTTTATAACTTTGCAGGGTTATTTTTAAGAGTGTAACAATGTTCTACAAAGTTGTAGAGCAGACAATTACAAAAATTTAAATATGTATACATAAGGGGTTTGCTGATAAACATCATGAGTTATTGCGATTTTACGAAAAAAAGTTTTGAAAATGTTGGTCGTCGTTGATCATGGCCATTCGTGGTTACCCGCGACAGACACGGACGACGAAACAAAGAGAAACGCAAAAAGTAAATTTTTCAAAACTTTTTTTCGTAAAATCGCAATAACTTGTGATGTTTATAAGCAAACCCCTTATGTCTACATATTTTTTTTTGTATTTGTCTGCTCTACAACTTTGTAGAACATTGTTACACTCTAAAAAATAACCCTGCAAAGTTAAAAAACACGAAATTTTAATATGAAAAATTTTGTTCTAAATGAAAAAATGACCCTTCTGGGTCAATGTAGATTCGAAAAGTACATTAAATTTCCCATAAAATGACATGTTCCAAAATTTTTTACAGTCGAGTAACAGAAAATGGGAGGATTTTTAAAACTTTTTTAGTGTTTTTTTCGATGAATAATACGTTTTTTTTTTTAATTCTGACTACGCCATCAAATCGGGCGTCTAAAATTACACAAAAGTCCCTTTGACACCAAATTTCTATCTCATCACCGTTTCAGGCTGCAAATTATTGAAAACACCTCTTTTTCGCATGTTCAAAAATGGAAGGGGTCGTACCGCCCCTCCGACACGAGATATCAAAATTCGGACCTCAGAATCGTGATCAGGGACAAAAGTTACCCCTTAGGACAAAGTTTCACGCAAATCGAAGAGGGGTCGGGGCAACTGCTGTGTGAGTTGGCGGAGAATTACCCAATAATAAAGTTCAACTATCAATTTGCTGTTTTTTGAACATTGGCCGATCTGTAAACTGTTCTGAATATGAGGGATGACTGTAACAGCAAAATGCAGCAATTAGATGAAAAGAAATCGTCGCTTGAGTGCTACCTTGTGACAATGACCATTTAGTTCTTTTAGAGACAATCGATTTTAAAAGTAAATGTAAACAATAATTTGTTTAATTTTACAATTAAATAACAAATTGTAGCAAATGTTTCAAATAATTTTATTGACGCCATCAAATCAGGCGTCCAATTTTACAAAAAAGTCTTTTGGATATCAAATTTCGATCTCTTCCCTATTTTAGGCTATTTTTTTGAAAACATGTCAGTTCAAAACAGAAAGTTCACGAGATATCATAAAATGTACCTCAAATTCGCGATTAGGAACCCAAATTACCTTTCAAAATTCTCAGTTTTAGATCACAAAAATTTTTGTTTTGAGCTTTGGCACAAATCCATTTGGCAGTAGTGCTGCCAATTTTCCGAGACAAAATGTGTTTAGAAAAACGTTGAAAAGAGTCGATTTTTTGTTTTAACATTATTTTTAGATGCATCCTCGTCTACGCCAGATATTGACAGATTTGGACAGATTTTCTACTTAATGCCCATTTTGAACATTTTTTTTATTAAAATAGACGAATAAAATAAAATAAATAGAATGTGGTTTTCTTAAGGGGTTACATACATGTAAATCAACAAAAATGTCAGAGCTTGGCATGAGCATGCATTTTAACTTTTTTTTAAATCAGTTTTCAGGTCATTTAAATATAAATGTTTATCTATTACCAAAACAAGTTTGAAAACATTTGGTTGAATCATTGTCGAAATATGACTCTTTGAAGTAAGCTGTTTCTAAAAACGGGTGCCGCGATATCTCAACACTGCTTTGACCAAACCGGTTCGAAATTTTGGTGAAGACTCGTTAAACCGATCCTGTGTGCATGACGAAGTCCAATTTTCAAAAAAAAAAAATAATTTAAAAAAAAGATTAAAAAATATTTTTAATGTTTTTCAAATAAAAATCGACAGTTCTAGATGTTTATGTTTAAAAAAACTAGATTTCAAAATCGGGCTTCGTTATGCACACGGGATATATCTTGAGCGTCTTCACCACAAATTTCAGCCAATTTGGTCCACTCCATCTCGAGATATCGTGGCACCCGTAAATCAACTCGGTGTTCAGAGAAAAACGTTCACAAAGTTTGACAGTTCGCTTTGCGCATGGCAAAATTTTGAACTTAAATCGTCTCTAACTCAGTTCAGTTACGAAATATCTTCATGAAACTTTAAAAAGTGATTGAAAATCATCTTTTTAGTGGATTAATTGAATTTACTGTATTAGCAAATTTTGTGATTTGCTACATGTATGTAACCCCTTACAGAAAACGTGAATTAACATTTTTGAGGCCATAATATCAGTTGAACCAAAAAAACAAATCAAATTATTCGCTCTACAGCATTGCCTTGGCGTTCTGGATAGCGAGATTCCTACTCGAAACTAGGTGCCGAAGGCTTGATTGTTGAGGCAGTTAACTGCAAACCTCTTTTCACACCTTAGCTTCCATCCACCCCGGGATACGAACTGACGACCTTTGGATTGTTAGTCCAATTGCTTACAGGCAACTCCACCGAGGCAGGACTCAGGGAGACGATTCCTACACCTGGATTGAGCTATCGACCTAACCCTCTATGTCGTTTCGTCGAATGGTACGCTTCGCCGAATAGACGTCTCGCCAAATTCCTTAAAAAAAATACTTTTTTGTATAATTTATGCTATTTTTTCACTGCAATTCCATCAAGTAGAAAGAGTGGTAAGATAATAATATTATATTGTAAAAAGTAAAGAACGTCTCATGTTTGAAAGAATACAAAAACACACAACAAACATGCTTAATCTAATCTAATCTAATCAGACCCTAGCGCAGCCAATCTTTCGAAGGGATCCTGGAGAGTGCCTTAGGTTAGATGACGCCTAGCACTCTTCTTGTCATTTATTAACATTTCGCCGTCGTCGTGCTATCATGTCGCACCCGCCATTTTGACGTTCCGAGAAAAACGCGTTTTAATGTTTGACCTTGAATAAACAAAAACGAAAGCACGCAATGTAAACAATAACAAACACGTTTTGTTTGGCTGACCATTCTCTGCATTGTCCCGAAGTTTGGTTGAAGTTGGTTGCTGGAGTCCCGAGTTAAAATTAAAAATGTTTACGGTAGTCTAACTTGTACGTGCGTCAAACGCATCCTGACCTGAAATCCCTTTGCCCTTTTTCGCACTTACATCAATTTTCAGGGAGTGACAAGATAGCACGACAGGATTGAAACATCTTTTATATGTATAGTGACAAAAATTTTCGGAGCTTTTTTGGTTTTCATTGAATATCTCAGGATTGAAATCGAATTTTGGGGATCTGTGAAGGTCAAAAGATGAGGCATTGTGAGCTGCACAAAATGGCGTTCTTAACTCAATTTGGCCCAAAATGCACGTACGACAAGTTAGCACGATGGCGACGATTTGTAGTGCGCCATTACATCGAAATGCATTGAAACATCACAAGCGTTAAAGCGGCCAGGCCTACTGCGTAAAGCCGTATCGCAGAGATGACTCTTAATTGGGTTGAGTTTGAGCACTGAGTGTTCGAACAACAACACAATTCTGAATCGACAGGGGAGAAAGAAGCGTGGGGACACACCACCATACGCTCCGAGATTTGGTTGTATTCGTTGGGAGCACCATGCTAAGAAGGTTTGGTACTCCGGGACCCTCTGGGATGGGACATTGTATTTCCACGAATGCCCTGGACACTATTTGCCGTGGTTATAGCGCCACAACTCATTTAGAACAAAAATTTTCATTTTTTTTCACAACAAACATGCTTAGAAACAAAAAATGTAAAAAACAAACAGAAATTGATCAAAATTGTAAGCAGAAAACTAAAAGAACGGCTCATGCTTGAAAGAATGAAAATAATACCGAAAACAAGGATGCAAAAATTAACAGAAATTAATGCAAAATTATATGCCAAAAATAAAACTTCTAATATTTGAAAAATTGCAAAAACTCACAGAAATGATTTAAAATTATATGCTGAAATTAAATAACTGCTTATGTTTGAAAGAATGCAAAAACTCACAGAATTTTATTTAACTCGATTATTTTTAAACAATTGTGTATGCATGTAATAATTCATAAACTAATAAAAATAGCACACTAAAGATCATAAAATTACAATTTTTATAAAGAATTAAAAACTCTTCAACAGATCTAATACAAATCGAGTTCTATTCAAATATTTTAGGCGATTCGGCGAAATGTCACATGCGGCGAACCGACATTCGGCAAAACTACCGTCGGCGAAATGTCCCGCACTCATAATCATGATAACTCGTGATGATTACAATCAAATCCCTTATGTTCACATGTCAAAATTTTTGTTAATATAACATGTTCCAAAAAAATTTACAGTTGAGTAACGAAAAATGGCAGAGTTTTTAAATTTTCTTTGTGTTTTTTTTCGATGAAAATTACGTTTTTTTTTCGAAATTTTTAGTTCGCCATCAAATTGGGCGTCCATTTTACCTAAAAGTCTCTTTGACAGCAAATTTCCATCTGACCACCTTTTCGTTTTCATGCTGCAAATTATTGAACAACATGTCTTTTTTCGAATGTTTAAAAATGGGGGTCGTACCGCCCCTACGTCTCGAGATATCAAAAAAGGACCACGGATTCGTGATCAGAGAAAAACGATACCTCCTAGGACAAAGTTTCACGCAAATCGAAGAGGGTCGGGGCAACGATTCACAATTCTGTGTGAGTTGGTAGAGAATTACCCAAAATTGAATTCAATAACTTTTAATATTATGGACTACATGTTTCTTTCGATCGACCTTGAAGTTGTGTTTGGCATCTTTCCACGAGCACGAAATAATCTAATTTCAACTGTGAAGGCCACATCTTCCACTCAACCGGCCAATTTGCATCCCAAACTCACTTCCAAAGATTACTCTCCCTGGTCGCAAAGTGCAAATGTAAATTAATCGCGATAATCGCACACACAGTTTTGTTCCGATTGCACAGACACAGGCACTCTAAAGTAATCCAGTTTCTTCCTTTCTTAATCCGGCACCCCTGCTAATCTGCTTATCTCTGGCTGTGACTTTGCACTTGGACTGGGACAGCTGCTGCTGCTGCTGCAATCTCTTAATTGTTTGCGCCACACAGTTTCCAGCGACCAGGACAAGGAGCTGATCCGAGCTGAGCTGGTTGCAAGTGAGGTTTTCTCGATGGGAAAACAACTGAAAAAAAATAGAGCCAGGAAATGAAAACTGGTGGCTCTTTGCCCTCTGAAATGTCACCCTTTTTGTCGCTATCCTCCAAGGGGAGAGGAGGTCTGTAATAAAAACGGAAACGACAAAAAGAGCTTTCTTTCTTTCATCCCGTTTCGTCGGATTGGAAGCTTCCAGGCTATATCCGTTGATAAACAAAGGCCACGGGAGGAGGACCTCCCTGGCTTTGTGTCTTTTACGTTTTTTTTTTTATCCTGGAGTTGGTTTTGGGTTTCTTGTTCCAATATTGATTGGATAACTGGTAGCAGGACTTTGCTGTGTGTAACCCAATCTGAACTATTTATTTTAACATGAACTGGAAAATCTCGACCAACTAACTGAATCTGTCATGTCTTTGTTTTATGTAAACGATTTTTCCTTTCAAAGATGACATAAAGGAAAAAAATCGAAAAAGTGGAAAGTATGAAAAAAAAATATAAAGTCACAAGATTATTATAAGTTTTAGAATTAGTACAGCAAAAATTATCCAGAAAACGCAAAAAATTGCAGTAAGAGAATAAAGCTCAGTCTTGTGCTTCTAAAAAGAAATTTAATTTTATGCAAATTTTCCATAGATTTAAAAAAAATCATTATTTTTTTGCCCAACTGACGCTCGATGATTGTCGTTTGAGAAATTCGAACAAAATGCTTCAAGTTTTTTTTCGTTCCTTCCATTTCCCGGCACAATCTGTTGGCTTTACAAGTTGACTTTGTGTCGAAGCTTTCCATTTTTTTTTCGATTGCAGTCCTTCTGTTCCATAGCCTACGGGCAGCCACTCGAGCGGACACCATTCGAGGAGAGAGCAGACAATGAAAGCTCATTTATCTTTGGTTCGATTCTTGACTGAGAAAAAAGTTCGATGAGGGGGGAGGGGAGGAGGAAAAGAAAAAATAAACGTGTGCAAGCCTCTCAATAGACTCTCTGGGCTGTGGAATTTAATTAAAAGAAGCTTATGCAATGGTGTTCAATTATTTCATCGACGAAGAAGACTGATTGGCTGCTTTGAGTTGATTGGTGAGGTTGGGCGATGGATTGAAAGGAGAAATCAATTCTGTTTTTTTTAAAGGAAGAATGTGTTAAGTTATGGAAAAAAGCTGCAGAGCAATTTATAAACAAGTTGTAAAAAAAAACAAATAGAAAAAAGTATCTATTGGAAATCTGGAAAAATCGGGTCGACGAAAATCTAACAATTCTAGATGGGAAAGGAAATGGAGTATATGAATTAATTCACTAGGTTGTAGAACTCAGATGTCTGCTCTTCAACTTTGCAGAACATTATTACACTCTAAGAAATAAACATGCAAAGTAACAAAAAACACGCAATTTTAAGTTGAAGATTTTTGTTCTAGATGGAAACAATTACACTTATGGGATAATGAAGATTCGAAAAGTACATTAAATTTCCCTTAAAATGACATGTTATTTTTTTCACTTGGGTAACAAAAATTGGCAGAGTTTTTTAAATATTTTTTGTGTTTTTTTTTCGATGAAAAAAGCGTTTTTTATTTTGAATACGCCATCAAATTGGCGTCCAATTTTACATAAAAAGTCCCTTTGACACCAAATTTCCATCTCACCACCAGGCTGCAAATTATTGAAAAACATGTATTTTTTCGCATGTTTAAAAATTTAAGGGGTCATACCTGCCCTTTGCCACGAAATATCAAAAAACGGACCTCGGATTCGTGATCAGGGACAAAAGTTACACCTTAGGACAAGTTTTCACTTTGACATGGTTTGAACTTTTTCCATATTTGACATAATGGGAATGGGTTTCAGCACTTTCGATAGCGCAACTAATCACCTAGATTTTGCAACTTGAATTATTCAAATTGATCAAAAACTGACTGAGATACATCGATTTTACTAAAAACAAAACGTCCTGGGTCCTAACGGGTCAACAACAATAATCCGTGTATTTTTTTCTGAATAATCCTCATCAATACTTACAACTTTGAGCAAGACATCAATCGATCAGAAAATTCCTCCAAAAAATACAAGATTTTTGATCTTTACGTTAAATTTGTTATTCAAAGGCAGCTGAGAAATTCTCTACCAAAACCTGAAATGGATTTTATTTGAATTTTTTATTTGGCTCAAGCTATGTGGCGACCTTCTTTGTTTTATGGTATTGGTTCACTCCATACAATTTTGGCAGTATTTGGCAAAGTTGTTGGTATTGTTGAGGACTATTTAGAAAAAAATAGGTACACGAAAAAAAAATTGCCGATCTTTTTTTTCACAAAAACTAAATTTCCTTAAATACGCATTTTTTTTTAAATTCCAGATTTTTTATATGTTTATGGAGCTATTACACTACGGTAAACAAACAAACTCGCAATTTTTGACAGTTTGCCTGTTTTGTTTGTTTGCCTGGTTTGCAACTTGTGAGCCACAGAGAAGTATAGTCTAAAATCTGCCGCCTAGTTACGATTTTTTGGAAAAATAATGATTTTTGGAAAAAATTGAAATTTTATACAAAAAAAAACATTTAACCTTATTTTGAATGTAAATTTTAATGTGCAATCAAAAAGTAAATTACAAATTTTTTGTTGATGAGCTATGTGTTCACGATATAGCCACCAAAAGTTTGATTTTAGCGATTTTTTTTGCAATTTTTCGATTTCTAAAAAAAAGTTACCATATGTGACCATTTAAGATTTCAGAAAATTAAGAGACATTGAAGATGGGACCTATGATTGCTGAAACTGGCTTGAAGAAAAAGAAAGAAAAAAAATTAGAGTTTTCTAAGTCTCACCAAAACAACCCTCCATTTTTTAATGTCGATACGATATCTCAGCAAATAATGATCCAATTTTCAATGTTAAAACATAAAATTTTCATGAAATTTTCCATTTTTTTTAAAGCATATTTTTTAAATTTTTGAATCTAGACAAACATTTTAAAAGGGACAATAATCCAATATTACGCAGTTTTTGAAATTGTAGTGTTGATTCAAAAAACTTAAACTATTGTTTTTAAACGGATCAAAAAATTTCATGAAAAGAGTGCATAATTGGCAAAGGGAGCGCGTGGTCGTAAAAAATATTCGGAGTGAAAAGTGATTTTTTTTGTGTGTGCCTTTTGTTTCGCATTTTTGTCATGTATTGTGTGCTGCGAGGAGAAGATTGCCCTCTGAAAATGCAGCATCATCAGTGCATAATTGACAAAGGGAGCGCGTGGCCGTAAAAAATATTCGGAGTGAAAAGTGATTTCTTTTGTGATTTTCAGAGCCCTTCCTATATCATCGTTGATCGGAAGGCACGGCGTCGGGTGGATTGTGTTTATATTTTTCGAATAAGGTTTTATTTATTTTTCGGTGAAAAAGCCATTTGTATATAATGAACGAAAGACGCACTGACAATTTGGATCGTTGAGTTAATAGTGGAGCAAAATAACTGTGTGTGAGTGAGTTTGTGTGTTAACCAGAAAGACCTTCCCATAGCATCGTTGCTCGGAAGGCTCGCCGACGGGTCTGTTATGGAAGTCCTCCCCATAGCGTCGTAACTCGGGAGGCATCGAAAAGCCAATAACTTATCCTACTAACCAAAAAAAAAAAAAAATAATCACGTGATGCTTGAAGGAGATGCTGTGGATTCAACGGTCTCAAGCGGTATCAACAAGTGTATAGCGAAAAACTCGGTGCTTGATGAGTCTGCAACTTCAACTATCGGACTAACATTCCTCCCTTTCGTTGAACTGCAGGCTTTTTGGGAGGGCGCCGGTATTGACTAATAAAGTAGAGATCTTCAGAGGTTAAACAGTGAACGGATGGTTGGCTCCCACTGATCATTTTTGATTCATTGTTTAACTTCAGCTGATCTGTCAATAACGGAGTAGCAGCTCATTGGCAGTCAACCATGCTCATGCTCATGCTCAGATCAAAAAATTTCATGAAAATTTCTTATGTTAATATTGAAAATCGGACCATTAGTTGCGAAGATATCAACATTAAAAAATTATGGGTTATTTGGGTGAGACTTAAAAAATTACAATTTTCCTGTTTCTTCCTGTTTCTGTATCTCAGCAACCATAGGTCCAATCTTCAATGGCTTTTAGACAACTTCATCACAAATTTTCTGACCTTAAAAAAAATTAGAAATGGTCACTCATGGTCAGTCTTTTTTTAAATCGATAAACTGCAAATATTACCCTAAAATCATACTTTTGGTGGCTTTATCTTGAAAACGGATCCCCTTTGCCAAACAATCTGTGAAGTACTTTGCGATTGCAAATTCAATTTACATAAATATTAGGTCAATTTTTTTTGCATTAAATTTACATTTTTTAAAATCACATTTTAGTGTTTTTGGGAAAAAAAACTAAAAAAATCGCATTTTTTTCGGTGTACCGTAAAACGGGGTGACTTTGGTAGCCGGGGTGACTTTGATAGGTTTGAAATTTTTCCGCAAAATGATGAGTACAAATTAAATACGTACTAGGGTGACAATAAAAAAATCGACATCATAGATACCCTCTGACTCGATTCCTAATGTAAAAATAAGTATCTGTGTCAATTTTGAGCCAAATCGGTTAAGGCTAAGGGGTCGCTTTTCATCGTTGAAGTTGAATGGGGAAAATCACGAAAATGTATGGGGAAAAACATCGTTTCAGTAATTTTCTGCTAGGCGGCGCAGGTCTCGCCCAAAATTGTCCAAGTGTGAGATTCTTGTAGGAAATTTAATTCCCTACAACTTTGTCGAAGGGTGCAAAACGATCCGAGTTGATCCTGATTTTTTGTGATTTTTCTAGAAAAAAATATTTGCTTATATACTTCTTTTATACCCCTTGTATACTTTCAAGTATGATGCTATGAGACGCGGGTTCGATTCCCGCCTTATCCACTGAGCTTCTATCGGATGGTGAAGTAAAACGTCGGTCCCGGTTTCTCCTGTCTCGTCAGAGGCGCTGGAGCAGAAATCCCACGTTAGAGGAAGGCCATGCCCCGGGGGGCGTAGTGCCAATAGTTTCGTTTCATACTTTCAAGTATATAAGCCGATTTATTTTCATCGCATTGCTAATAACTCATCAGGATCAACTCGGATCGTCTTGCACCCTTCTACAAAGTTGTAGGTAAAAATTTCCTACAAAAATCTCACACTTCGACAATTTTGGACGAGACCTGCGCCACCTGCTGTAAAAATCCTGAAGCGATGTTTTCCCCATACATTTTTGCGATTTTCCCCATATAAACTTCAACGATGAAAAGCGACCCCTTAGCCTTAACCGATTTGGCTCAAAATTGGCACAGTTACTAGGGTATCCAGGGGGTATCTCTTGTGATTTTCCGAAATTTTCAATTTTTCTTGTCACCCTAATACGTACGGAATGGTTTGGAATCATACTGACCGTGGTAGGGAATTACTCAAAGTAAATTTATAGGCAATTTCAGTTGAACAAATTTCATATAAAATGTGAAAACTTGTGATTCGTGCTTTGAATTCAGTTTAAAAGGCAATATAAATCGATAATTTTAAGAAAAATACTAGATTTTACAAATTTCCTGCAAAATTTCGACTTTTCAACAATTATGAATTTTGCTAAAAATCTTATAAACTTCGGTCGATTTTGTAGAAAATTGCTCAGCTGCCAAAATTATATTGAGCCTTGTTTGGGCAAACCAATAACACAAATTGGCTTTCTTGGTTAAAGAGAAGGAAGTTTAAGCTTAATCAAACATTGCAAATGAAATCATTTCCTGGAATTCATGGAGAATTGCTAAGCTGTAACTTTCGTCAAGTTAAAAAAATGTGGTTATAATATTCATTCAGACTTTATAATTTGATATAATTTTATTTTTGCTTCATTATTTTATTTGGGCTTAAACCTATTTATTTTTAGCTATCCGTTTTCTTCAGCATTTTGTCATCTATTGTTTAATTCAAGTAAACTTTTAAAATTTTCTTTTTTAACTAAACATATTATGCTAAAATAAATAATTGTAAACATAACTTCCTCAAATATTACCCAAAGACAAACGCCATGCTTATCAGCAAACCGATCTGATAACATCATCGCGCGATTCCCTCCACCACCAAAAAGTGACTTTTCCCGAAACCAAACCCCGGTTCCGGGAAAAACTTGCTATCTCTCGTGAATGAATTAATTACCGGCCATAAATTTTCGTTTCCTTGTTTCACTGGCGAAACAACCCAGCGGCAGCAGCAGTGAAGCGAAATATTAACAAATGAATTATTTATTTGTTTTATGAACTCGTAGTTTTTCATACACTCTTTGGCGGCGGCAATCCCACCAGAGAGGTTTCCTGTACAATGTTGCCAAAAATAAATCACTTCCTCGATGGCGAGTTATAATTCAACAAATATACGTTCAATTTGTATAATGGATACACAAAAACGGGTGTGTGTGTGTGTGGCTGTGCATGAATGAACGAATGCATAGTGGTTGTTGCGAAAAACTCATACAAATCCCAAAACAAATCAGAGCCATTAAGTGATTTATGAGATTCCCCGTGGTGCAATACGCAGCATACATTAAACGTATTATGCTACTAGGTTAGGTGTTTTTTTTTTGGCAAAAAGTGGGGAAAACCATTCAGGCAAAGAATAAACATTTGCATGCCGATGGCAAAATCCGGAAATCGTTTCGAGGAATAATTGCTAGAAATATGAGCGAAGAAAGCGCAGATATTGGCAAATTTTGTAAATTATTGCAATATTTATTAAAGAAATGTTGGTGGTATTGAATAGAAACCTAGCTATAAACCGTTCACAGAATTCTCCTAAGAACTAATTATTATTGTTAATTAATGTTAATAAACTTACGTAATATCTAAGTAATTTAATTTTAGTGTTTTTGAGAGTCCGATCTAAACTCTCTGAGCCGACAATTTGGCAAATCAACATGCCTCATACCGAAAAATGTCCACGCATTTTGCAGGCCTCAAAAACAACAATTCCAGTCTCGTTCCAATCTCTCACCGAAAGCAGATTAAAATTATCAGCCTTATGACAGCGCAGTACGCAGTGTTGACGGTGGTGGTGGTGCACCGCCCCAAAGCTTTTCACAAAAACCGACAGCTTGGGAAATATGTTTTTGATGAAAACATGCATCCTGCTGCGGCATTTCCCTGGTGGCCAGAGAGCGAGTGGCCACTTTGACCAGAAGCCGAGCAATTTGTCACCATTTTGGCAGAGGGACCGCAGCCCTAGTCAGTCGGTCAGTGGGTACCTCAACTGCAGAGTGGAGTGTGTCTATTTCAGCTGTGTCATAACCAAAGTCTGATGTAGTTCACGATGACGGTGCATCCGAACCAGCCTCAAAATGTTATTCATGATTGGCACTAGTTGGTTGAATTTATGGGTGTGAATTTGGGTGTTGTCAAACCAAATAGAATCAAAGAAAGAGGAGATGAATTGTTGAACGTTGGAAGCGCCGAGAATGTGGTTTTTAATTAAGTGCAGTTTCATTATTTGCACACTTTCGTAAAGTGACTTCATTTTGCCTTCATCACTTCTATGAGCAAAAGCTATAAAATCACTTGCAAAATTTAACTTCTCAATTTGACCTTCCAGATACACAATCGACTCAAAATCAAATTCTGAGCAAAATCGGTGTGTGTTGTAGGATGGACTGGCTGAACGGATTTAGACCATTTTGGACTTATTTGGTTCATCTTGGGGTCCCCATAAGTCACTATCTATAAAGTAGGATGATTAGTTAAGCACTTTAAAAGTTATGCTAGAAAACAGTTTCGACTAAACTCTGAAAGATTGAAAAAAGGATCCCGGGCAGACGGTAATAACAAAATTAATAATATTTCAATAACAAATCCTGTTAAAATAACAAAAAGTGTTATTATTTTATCCTGATGTTCAACTTCAAGAAGAAAAAATAATAACAGTTTCTGATAAAATAACAAAATTTGGTATTGAAGTGATATTGAAAATGTTTAATAACACGCTAATAAGAGGAAATGTCATACATTTCAAAAACTCTCCTAATAACAAAATTTGTTATTCGTTCGGTATACTGACTTAGAAATAAAATTACCATAAATCGCACAAATGGAAAAGTTTCTAAGTGTCCATTACACAATCTGTTATTATTTTTTCTTTTATTAAATATGTTTAGATCTTTGGGATAAGTTTGTCTAATTTCATCGGGGTCATTATTTTGGCCATGAAATGGGGTCCTTAAGCTTAAATTATTCTAAAAAGTTGAAATTTTGGAAGTTGATTTTTTTAACTATTTGATATACCCCCTAAGGTACTTTGCTAAAATTGGCTAGAACTATGGGATAATTTTGACCAATTTCGTCGGGGTCATTTTTTTGGCCATGAAATGGGGTCCTTAAGCTAAAATTATTCTTAAAAGTTGAAATTTTGAAAGCTGATTTTTTTAATTATTTGATATACCCCCTAATGGACTTTGTTTAAAATGGTTAGAACTATGGGATAATTTTGACCAATTTCGTCAGGGTCATTATTTTGGCCATGAAATGGGGTCCTTAAGCTAAAATTATTCTAAAAAGTTGAAATTTTGGAAGTTGATTTTTTTAATTATTTGATATTCTCCGTAAGGGACTTAGCTAAAATTGGCTAGCACTATGGGATAATTTTGACCAATTTCGTCGGGGTCATTATTTTGGCCATGAAATGGGGTCCTTAAGCTAAAATTATTCTAAAAAGTTGAAATTTTGAAAGTTGATTTTTTTAATTATTTGATATACCCCCTAAGGGATTTTACTAAAATTGGCTAGAACTATGAAATAGTTTTGACCAATTTCATCGGGGTCATTTATTTCACCATGAAATGGGGTTTCAAGCCAAAATTAATCCGATAAAATTAACTTTTGAGAGTTCATTTTTTTTTAATTTTGTTATATTCCCTATAGGAATTGATTTATTTATTGAGAATTTTTGAAGTGTGAATAACAAAAACTGTTATTATTTTCACAGAGCCAGGAAGTCGGAGCTGACGTTGAAGTTCGAGCTGGAGTGACACCTCGGAGACTGCATCGGATTCATCAAATTTTCAGCAACTTTTACTTGGAGTCGGAATCTGTGAAGTCGGGTATTTTTGGAGAGCTGAACGTCATATCCTGCATCCAGAGTCGGAGTTGTCTTCAAAGTATAAAGCATAAGCATAAGCATAAGCATAGGTGCCCACCCGCAGTTGCTACTCCGTTATTGACCAGGACCTCCAGAAGTTACATCCACGAGCCGTGGAAGATAAGGGGGTGCTATCTTTCCTCGCTTCGCAACTTCTCAAAGGCCCCTATCATGCTGATCAATACCGGCGCCGGCCACGACCAGTGGTAGGGTCACGGGGAAGTGGATGGGAATGTTAGTCCGATACTTGAGTGATAGAGACCGCCCAATCGACTGCTTCTCCGACAAAGTATCACATGAGTTTTGAGGGGGTTAGTAGATGGGTATTCACGAGTGGCAGTGATGTGACCATGAGCATTTTGTTTATCGGTTGAAATTTTAAATCTTAGGCAGCCGGCTGCGGAAAGATAAATAATTGATTATTTAAAAAGTTTGTTTTAATCGAACGCGTGCCAACCGAGCGGTAGTGCTATGGGCTGGACTTATCAGTATATTTTTACTGTTGGTACAATGAAGATAACGCGAGCAAATGTCAAAAATAGCAGATGAGTTAATACTAAAGCTGCCAGTTGGAATAAATTATTACGATCAACGAATATAAACGAAAAGAAAACAGGACACCACGTAACCGATTGTAATGAAATTAAAACAATAACTTAAACGAACTTAACCGGCGGCGTGCCTTCCTATCAACGATGATAAAAGAAGGACTTATAAATTTAAAATATAAAAAGATTCCAAAAAAAACGTTGCATAGTAACCGCGAAGTCCCGCTACTCACAATCGAATCCGAAAGATAGCTATCTTGAATTTTAAATATAGTATTAATTCGACCGCGATCCTCCAGAAATTCTTCGTCGGCGTGCCTTCCGATCAACGGTGATGTAAGAAGGGCTTTATTCATTAAAATGATTTTATATCATAAGCCTTAAAACATATTCGTAGGCGTGCCTTCCGATCATCGATGATATAGAAAGGACTTAATCCAGCAATACGACTTGCTTGTCTCGAAAAAAAAAAGAATTCGGATCGTTTCTATCGAAAACTATGTAAAGAGAACAAAAATAAACTCATTGGCCAACGAACGCGCGAACTAAAAATAAAGAAAAAAGAAGAAGAAGAAGACCAATCACCCCATGCACAACGACACAAAAGAGATGAAAACAACACGAATCAGAAGAAATCCAATCACCCCATGTCGTCGCCATCGTGCTAACTTGTCGTACGTGCATTTTGGGCCAAATTGAGTTAAGAACGCCATTTTGTGCAGCTCACAATGCCTCACCTTTTGACCTTCACAGATCCCCAAAATTCGATTTCAATCCTGAGATATTCAACAAAAACCGAAAAAACTCAGTGCATTTTTGTCACTTTACATATGAAAGTAGTTTCAATCTTGTCGTGCTATCTTGTCACTCCATGAAAATTGATGTAAGTGCGACAAAAGGCCAAAGGGATTTCAGGCCAGGAAAGTCAGGATGCGTTTGTCGCACGTACAAGCTAGACTACCGTAAACAATTGTAATTATAACTCGGGACTCCAGCAACCAACTTCAACCAAACTTTGGAACAATGCACAGAATGGTGAGCCAAACAAAACGTGTTTGTTATTGTTTACATTACGTGCTCTCGTTTTTGAATATTCAAGGTCAAACACTAAAACGCGTTTTTCTCGGAACGTCAAAATGGCGGGTGCGACAAGATAGCACGACGACGTCGATGTACACAAATAGCGACACAAAAGAGACGAAAAATAACACGAAAAAACAGGACTGAGCGTCCACACAGGCACCGCACTACTGATGCCATTATTTAATTATAATGACCAATCACCCCATGCACTCGAACAGCGACATAAAAGAGACGGAAAATAACACGAAAAAACAGGACTGAGCGTCCACACAGGCACCGCACTACTGATCAGAGTCGGAGTTGTCTTCAAAGTATGGATTCAAAGTCGCTTGGAGGTACCCGACTCTGCAGCCCTGACTAGTACAGAGGAGTTATGGCAACTGCGGGTTTATTTGCAAATTACAAATAAACCAAAACAATAACTTTTTTTTGTTATGGAGACATACCAGTTCAATAACATTTTTTGTTATTATGCTGCTCCACCTCTCCGCACAAAATAACAAATCTTGTTATTCCTTCATGATTCCTTCTGTGTTATTGGTTTGTTATTGCAATAACAACATAATAACAGTTTAAGTTATTTTTCGAACAAATCTTTGTTATTGATTTTTGTTATTTTAACAACTAATCCGATCATTCCAATAACATATTTCGATCTTCTCACAATATCAAAAACTGACTTTCCCAAGTAATTTCCGTCTGCTCGGGATGAATGCTATACATTTTTAAGAAGATATTTGAAGGACCGAGTCCAAAAGATCACAGAACTGACAACCCTATCTAAAGTTACAAGCACTGAAGTTTTATTAACCGACTTTTTTAGCCGGATCTCAGATAGTTTGATTGAAACGGTTTCTGGGTCTATCATGCGATCATCGATTACCTATGTAAAAAGCAATACAAATATATCGGAAATAACTTCACACATTTTATAAAAATGTGCGTGGTTTCCGAGTTACATGAATTTATGGAAACTATTTTGAATGTTCCGTGTTTTGCAACAATTAATATTGTTTAAAGAAAAATTTGACGAAATTACATATGGGACGTACTTGATTTGAGCGGCAGTGCAGAATATAAAATTGATAAGCTGAGATTTCACCCTCCAAAACAATATTTTTTTTAAAGTTGAAAAATAAGAAAAAAATGTACTTTTTTACTCGATTCTTTCCGATAACAAGTGACAAATGACCTCTCTAGGATAAAGTCACGTTAGCAAAATAAACAACAACTTTCCCATAACAATGAGTGGCAAGGATCCTGATTTTCCTTGTGAATCCTCACACATCGCCGAACTAATCTTTGCCGACTGTAGCGCGCAACCACTCGCGAGTGAACATGACCCACTAGCTGCCAGCGCCTTGGTCAATCGCTCCACACAGCAAACAAATACTTCGTGAATTTCTATACCCACTCCGTCCGTCTACCCGAGTCACAAACGGATATGTCCTGCGAGGAGAGAATCCAACAAAATACCAGCGAAGCGCTCACTTGGCCTGCACTACCACAGTCAATTTTTATTTAGCATCGTGGAAATTGCAGTCAAATGTGTGTTTATGCCACCAACAAAGTTGCAAAACATTGTTAATAACATTGATTTTAAGCAGTTTGATGAATGATCAGAAGCAGTTTTTCGTTGCACTCAACACTTTGATCCGATGCAACAAATTCGAGGCACAGCTGTACAAAAATTCCATTTGAAAAGAGCATAAACAAAAAAAATGTTCTCCGGACGGGCTTTTTTTACCTTGGCTAAAGCAATAAGACCCGTATTTTTTAGTATGACCATTAGGGTGTCCTACACCGTGCTAGGGTTGCTCAAAAAGCTCATTTTAATATTTTTTTCGTAAAAACCACCATTAGTCCAAATAATAAAAACATTACTTAATCCACCTTTAGGTGGTTGGTGCCTTCCTCACATTCATAAAGTGAATGCACTACACAGCGTATAAATAACACTTAATTTTAGAAAATATCTGAGATCAGGCCTCAAAAAAATTGTATTGAAAACACTAAAGTACTTATAATTTTTGATAGGGTTGTCAGATCTTCAATCTTTTGGGAAGGTCGTTGGAAAGGTCTTTTGATTACCTATCCAGCTATGGGTCGCATAATTGATCCGGACAACTTTTTTTATCAAAATATTTGAGATCCGGCCTCAAAAAAGTGTATAAATAACACTAAAGTGCTCATAATATTTGATAGGGTTGTCAGATCTTCAATTTATTGAACGCGTTGGAAAGGTCTTTCAAATACCTTTCTAACAATATATAGCATGACGCGTTTTTTTTTTCAAAAACCACCCTATTTACAATCTTCCGAAGTTTAGCTAAAACCGTTTTTTTAGCATAACTTTTGAAGTACTTTTCTAAACTTCATAATATTAACTAGGGTCTTGTGGGACCTCAATACGAATCGAATGAGACCAAAACAGTCTAAATCGGTTCAGCCAGTCCGGAGATAATCGAGTGCATATTTTTGGGTGCACGGACTCACATCCAGACATACACACACAGACATTTGTTCAGAATTTCATTCTGAGTCGATAGGTATACATGAAGGTGGGTCTAGGAGGTCGAAAAAAGAAGTTCATTTTTCGAGTGATTTTATAGCCTTTCCTCATTGAGGTGAGGAAGGCAAAAAGTGCCCCTAACAACAATTTTCTCTAAAACTAAACCCTGGATTGCTACGTTAAAAAAACTGATATTTGACCATTTGCTCTGGCCGTAGAAGGCGAAGATAAAATTTTGGTGTCTTCAACATAGTTGCCTGGATTGACAAGTCGAATAACTTTCCAGTAGACAAAAATAAACCCAACATTATTCCTGATAAGTTAGAACTCCTTAACATCCTAATCGTGAACCACCCTAATTAATTATGCCAAAAGTTGCCCCTTTCCATTTTCAACAATTCTTCTGAATACATTCAAGCGATCTATTTTTCCATTGAAGGTTAAACGTCTTGAAATCGATAGGTTTATCTTAGTTACAGGTATGAGTGCAAAACATTTCGGCTTCTTCAATAGATGTAATGTGTAATTCCACTTTTCCTCATAAATTGAGATAAAATTACATAAAAAGAAGTAAATTGATGCTGCTCCCAGATTTACATTTTTTTCACTGTGCAAACCTGGATTGTTAGCACAGTTTTTGATCTGTTGCAAACTCAGTTATTGTGTCAATAAAATAGAAAAAAACAGACCAAGTTCAACTTATCCGAACCTCCAGAAAGAAAATTGTACCTTTCTGGATCGCTTCAGCCAAAATTACCTACAATTTTAATGATGATATATCGCTTTGAAGCCACCTTTTATGTTCACCATAACTCATTGCTTTATGGCACGGGATCCAGATTTGTGCCAACTCCACATGCTCTGCTGTAAGATTTCACCGTTTCAACATTTCAAGTAACGAACGCTTGGCTTGTTTCCGAGCAAATCAATTCGGCGAAAATTCATGCATCCTTGAGTTCGCGTTCGTAAGTAGTTAGGAAATTTGCGTAAACTGAAGGCTTTCAATGGCCCGTCAAGAGCATATCACTTTCAACACAAATGGCATTCAACTCGTGCACTTCAATGATCAAACAAATCAAAAGACGTGCTCACGTCATGCCGTAATGGAAGTGAACAAAGTTTATCCGTATTATGTATTGGGGCAGGTTGAAAAAGAACTTCTTGTTAACATCGTGAGCTTGTGACACATTCGTGACTTTGATAAATGAATTCAGCTGAAAAAAAAAAATAATTATTTCAAAACTTTTGTTTTCAAAGTTGATATTGAAAACGACAATTTAAATGAACATCTTTAAAAAATGCAAATAACATCAAGAGAGTATAAAGGTAAGAACAAGATTGTCCGTCAGACCTGAACGCAGACGCAAAATTTTGCGCCTGTCATCATAGCCTGCCAGTCATCGACCATTGAACAAAGCAACCCCTGCAGATTGTTCGACTGACAGTTGATGGAAAAATTGAACTGGCACAGCGTTCTGCGTTCACCACTGCGTCGAACGGGCAATCTTGTTCTTAGCTTAACAGTAACGAACACACGAAACATTGAGCTTCCACCGGCAAGGGCTCACAATATAAAGCATTTTTCGGCGAATGGAAACTTGCGCGCAAAAAAGAAGGGAGTTTTCCGTGAGTCGGAACAATTTTGACAATTGCCCCTCGTTTTGCTTGCACTGGCTGTGGTGCTGTTGTTTACCTGCGAGAACCTTCTCTGGAAAGGAAAATCCAATTTGGCAATTTAACCTAGGATAATGCATACGTAATGAAAATGATGAGCGTTTTTTGTTGGTCCTGGGAAACAGTAAAGGATTCGTGACACGAAGGACTACACGCGATGGAAAACTCTCGCTGATTGAGGAAATGAACTGTGCTTAACATTGTAAGTCAAAAAGTAAACATGTGTGACGCTTGATGCATTCGGAATAATGGTTTTTTAATAAATAATCTGACCATTTTGTCAAACATGTCCCATATGAAAAAACATCAGGTTGAGACAACGGCAAATCAAAACGACCAAAACAGTATTTTAATTTAATAACTTTAGTTGTGATTCATAACTTGAGTTGAACTCTCAGTAACACGGGTGCACCCAAAACAGATTGCCCTCACGAAACTGATCCCAAAGCATCCGGTTATGGGCAAACACCCTTCCCTTCCACCAGTCCTTCCCGATGGCGCTCGGATGTTGCAGCAGCCATTCGCCGGTTCTGTGGTTCTGAAACGTCCAACGAACAATGCCGTCACCGCCTCTTTTCATCTCCGGCTTCCACAGACTCCGCTGAACCAACTTAAAACCAGCAAAAACTCCCCGGAACGTGGTCAACTCAAACGTGTTCGCGACCGTCAGGTACCCCCGGGTCAGGATGTTCTGGATCACAAAGGGAACGCCGTCCCCGGTTCCCGACGCATTGACCCACGGGTAGTAGATCCTCCAGAAGCCCCCCGAAAGCCATCGGTGCTTCCGTTTGTTTTGCGTGAACCACCGATCGTGGAACACGGTGTGATCCTGTCCGAAAGTGTCCGGCACGAAGAGGTATCCGCCTGGGCTGTCAAAGTCTCCGGTGGCCTTGATGCGCACGCAGTTGCTGCTGGTTGCAAACGGAGGATCCGGAATGTCAAACTCGGTCAGATCGGCACAATTGCACCTGCAAAAGTTGAAGACGGGGTCCTCTAGGGAGAGTAGTTCTTCGTCGGCTCGCGTTAACAGCAACAGTGTTAAAAATGTTAGTAACACTGTACAACACTTCATGATTCCTTGCTAGTTGATTGGAGTATGGAATAAATGATGAGGTGTGTTGTTAAAAAGAGCAACGGTGCACAATTAAATTTCATACTTGATTTGCGATGCTTTACGAACTTTGGTGAGTTCTATCCTGAGCAGGGTGAAATACCAACCTTTCTCTACACCTAAGCTCTCATCCACCTCGGGATTCGTAGTGTCGACCCTAAGATTGTGAGTCCAATAGCCTACCAGCGACTCTACCGAGACAGGTCCCAGGAAGACGACCAGGACTGAGCTAACGACCTAACCTTAAGCCTTAGAAATATTGAATCCGCGCCTTTTCCGTTTTGGCCATACACTTAATATACAACAAATTCACTCTGGGTGTAAATTATGTAAGGTTAAACGGGACACCAGTTCTTGGACAACTTCTGTTCTGTCTTTAACTGATGTTCGTGCTATCTCGGCAGATTGCTGTTATCGTTATATTTATCGTCTGCAACACACAGAACTTGTTTAAATTATGGCATTTTCCTTAAATTGCTTTTTGCTTTTAAAATCTCGAGTTGTGGAATCAAGAAGGCAGTACCCTCCCGATTCACCTTAAAGCAAATTTATACATAACTATACAGCAATTCCATTTGAAAAGAGCCTAAACCGAAAAAGTTCTCCGATCGGGCTAAAAATTTTTCTGCGGGTTACTTGGCAAAAAAATTAGACCCGTATTTTTTGGTTTGGCCATAACGGTGAAATACATTTAGAGTGGTTCGAAAAATGCCAATTTTCGAAATTTTTCGCAAAAAAAAAACACTTTAAAAAAAAAATCATAACTCCGCGTCATATCATCGAGTTTAAGCTGTCTTAGATGCAAAAGAAAGGTGATTAGTTTGGCTTTTAGGAAATTTTTGGGTTGCGTCTTCCAATTACAAAAATGTTGATATCCAAACATGTATAGGTTATCGCTGAAATTTTAAAATTATCGCGGTTTCAGTGAAAAAAGTTGTTTTTTTATTCTCTTTGTCGTGATTTTTTTGTTTTTGCGCGTAGCGCGTCGAAAAACTCATTTTTTTTTATTTTCAAAAAATCATGCCTCGGAAACGTACGATTCGACATCGCCAATTTTGATTATTGGTGATGATTGGTGATTATTCTTTTGCGTCTAAGTCAGCTAAAATCGAATGATATGACGCGAACCACCCTACTCGATGTAGGTCACCCTAAGGGCCAAACAAAAAATACGGGTCTAATTATTTTGGCCAAGGAACCTGACGGTAGGATAAAATTCTCTTCAAAACTTCTTCAGGAGTTTGGAAGAGTACTTGAAGAGAGTTTTATCCTACCGCGGTCCAAACTGCTATGCTGTAGCTATCTTGAAGAGCTCTTGTAAAACTCCTGGAAAAAAATGTTACTTGGGTATCTTGATAATCTTATAGGAGTACTGGTAGAGGGTGACGATTCTCGAGATTTTCAATTTCCCGGGAATCGAGAGTAGAGTTTGGACATTTCCCGGGAATTCCCGGGACCCGGGAGTTTTTTTTTACTTTGCCAATAGTGCCGAAAATTCAAAATGAAAAGTAATAAATTTGTTTGTTTCCAATGAATTCAATTACAATTAATTCATACTAATTCTATAAAACGTTAATTTATGTAGCGTCATTATTTTGAGGAATTTTATAAAACCTTTTGATTTTTTTTTTCTGAATCAGCAAATCAAAAAACGTTTCTTGAGCATTTTAAGACTCGAAATCGTAGTTTAAAATATTTACAAATCTTAATTCGCACTAATGATTTTTCAAAATTCGCACAAACTTGTTACCGTAAACTGGGTTCAATCGGGACACATGGGGCGAATGGGGACATCATTTTTAACCATGTTGGGGTACAATATTTTGATTTTTCTGGTTGGTTTCGGTTAGAACAGACTCAGACCAACATAATGTGTACATCCATTTCCAAATTTAACAGCTTTAAGTGCTCTAAAAACTGCTGTCCCTATTCAGACTGAAGTCCCGATTCGCCTCAGATTACGGTATTAGATTTTTGTAAAAAAAAATATTTAATACAGCTTATATTTCATTTCGGGAATTCAGCAATATGATAACAGCGACTCAAAACAACAAATTAAACTGATTTTTTGTAATTTTAAAGGGTAACCGAAATATTCATTGAAGAAACATTTCAGTTATCAGGAAAACCCAAATATTCACCAAAAAATAGATTATAAGGATTGATATTCTTGAGAGATGATATGGGAATCGAAATTAACTTGAAAAAGCTTGTCCCTCTTAGAAATAACTTTAAAAAAATATTTGAAAATAAAATATTTGACATCATTTCTGGGTGCAACTGCTTAATATTTTTAAGGTAAATTTTGGGCTCCACATTTTTTTGGCTTCTCTCAATAATAGTTATTGGAATTTTTGACAAGTTAAAATTTACACTTTCTGAATAAGAAGATTAGAGAAGCATTGGTTTATTCGAACTTGAACATCAAGCATTGAACATTCAATGTTTTAAACAATTTTGAATTTTTCAAATGTTTTTCCGACTAGTTTATAAAATTTTGCTTCGATGTTTATATGTTTAAAATTTCCCGGGAGTCTCGACCGAATTTCCCGGGAATCGAGAGGTTCAAAAATGGTCGATTTCCCGGGAATTCCCGCTCGTCACCCTCTAGGTACTGGGCAACTTTTTCGCTTTCGTGCGAATTTACACATCGTACAAATGAGAGGCAGCAAGAACCTTGATGTCTAATCTCAAAGCATTTCACAAAAGTTTAGAATTTTGATAGATAAAAAGTACCTTTATTACATTTTTCAAAGATTTCTACTTAGATTCAATAGCATCAAAAACACGGATGAATAAAAAACCAATCACCATCCGGGAATTTGTCCCATTTCTTTTTGTCATACGCCACGATCTTACCCTGCCACCAGTGATCTCCGATCGCCTTTTCATGCTGCAGAAGAAACTCGTTGGTTCTCTGATTTTGCAAGCTCCAAATCGTGCGGCCGTTGGTTTTTTTCAACGTGAACTTCCACATCCCACTTTGGGTTAGTCTTTTCGATGTTTCGACCTGTTTCCAGTTTTTTTGGAAGCTCGACCCCGTTACGGACAGGAACTGCGTCGTCAGGAGGTTCTGGACCGCGTACGGAACGTTATCCGACGTGGACGAAGCGTTCACCCACGGATAGTAGATTCGCCAGAAGCTGCCGCTGACGGCTCGATGTTTTTTCTTGTTCTTCTTGAACCACAGGTCGTGGAACACGTCGTGACGGTTATTGTCAAAGTTGTCCATCGAAAACAGGTATCCGCCGGAGTTTCCTTCGGCCTTGATGCGCACACAGTTGGCACTGCTTTTGAACAGATCGTCAACGACCACCGGGACAATGGCCCCGCAACGGCACGTGCAGAAATTGTGCCGCACGTCCTCCTCCTTGACCGGCAGGTCGAAATCTCCGCAGTGCAGGCCACTCGCGCCAGGGTTCTTACATTTGGAGTAGCCGTACGGGAAGTGCGGTATGTCGGAATTATCGTCCGACGTCGAAGGGTGTAAGGTCAACGAGAGGACCAGCAGCACTGCAGCCCACTTCATGGTCGCGATTGGGCACCCGGCTATCGGAAGTCGAGGGTAATAAAGAGCCCGTTGGTTTGTTGTAATTGCATGGGGTGGACACATTTCAAGCTGATCAAGGTGTGACATTCTGATTATACACGACTTGATAAAACGCTTTGGATCAAAAAGCAGTTGAAAGAGAGTCAACATCTTTACATTGTTTGTTCAGTGCGAATTAAAGCATGACTTTATTTTTCACCATTGCAATTTTAATCTTTGTTAAGAGTCTTTAAAACATCACCGTATTTCACTCATTCAACACAAAATCATGAAGTGTTGCACAGTGTTACTGGCAATTTGTTCGCTGGCGCTGCTGCCACTGGTGACTGGAGGCAAAGACGATGTCCACCCGGAAGATATCGATTACAACTTTTGCAAGTGCAACTGTGCCGATCTGATCCCGTTTGAAATCAAGGATCCTCCGTTCATATCCAGCAGCAACTGTGTGCGCATCAAGGCCAACGGAGACCGCGCGAATCCGGGCGGTTACTGGTTCATCTTGGACACTTCCGCGCACGATCACACCGTGTTCCACGATCTGTGGTTCAAGAAGAACAAAAAACAGCAACGGTTCCTATCGGGGGGCTTCTGGAGGATCTACTACCCGTGGATCAATGCTACTCACACCAGCGATGACGTGCCCTTCGTAATTCAGAACATCCTCACGCGGGAGTACGTCACGTCGTCGACTACGTACGAGCTGCAAATTTTCCGCTGGGTTTACGCTGCGTTCAAGTTGACCCAGAATGCCCTGTGGAAGACCGAGATGAAACGGGACACGGAACACCAACGGTGGACATTTCAGAACCACAAAACCAACGAATATCTGATACAGCATCCATCCGCCGTCGGAGAACACTGGTGGGAGGGACGGATCTTTGCCCACGACAAACAATTCTGGGATAAGTATCGCGAGGGTAATATGTTTTGGGTGCATCCGTGCTTCTGAAAGCAATGTATCAGTAAGTTAGTCATCAATATGGTGACAATAAAAAGAGACTTTGTACCACACACTCCAATAGCCATGTATTTGATGTTAGATCACAAACATTTTTAACTTTACGTTGTATACCGACGCTGTCGTGCTATCCTGTCGTTTGTCGCTTTTTGACGTTCCGAAAAAAAACGCGTTTTAATGTTTGATCTTAGATAAACAAAAACGAGAACACGCAATGCAAACAATAACAAACACGTTTGGAATGTACTTGGTTGTCGGAATCCCGAGTTATAATTGAACATATTTACGGTAGTCTAGGTTGTACGTGTGTCAAACGCGTTCTGACCTGAAATCCCTTTGGCCAATTGTCGCACTTTCATCAATTTTCAGGCTGTGTCAAGATAGCACGACAAGATTGAAATATAAATTTCATATGAAGAGTGACAAACAATGCACGGAGTTTTTTTTCGGTTTTATATCGGAATATCTCAGGATTGAAATCGAATTTTGGCGATCTGTCAAAGTCAAAAGTTGAGGCATTGTGAGCTGCACAAGATGGCGTTCTTAACTCAATCTGGCCGAAAATGCACGTGCGACAAGACAGCGACGATACACTCAACTCGCAGTGGCTGGTCACTTTTTCGTTTGTCACTTTTTTAGTTTGTACCCCGTTGGTTGATCAAAGTCAAACTGAAAAGTGACAAACTGTCACTTTTTATACGGCGCTCACTCACACTTTCAAAACGAACGTTTAGTAAACTAAAAAGTGACCCAGTTCGTTTGACAACAGTTGGTGTCAAACCATCGGGGTATGAGTGTATAAATAAAAAAAATCGATGGTTCGACTGTTTTGAAGATGCTGAAATGTTCGTAAAATTAATTTAAATGCTAAAAGGTCAGGTTGATGCGCACCTTTCTTTGGGGAGATTTAGAACATTTTGCACAAGATTGACCCTTGGGATGTTCATTTTGGCTATTGAAAACTTAGATATGCGACAAAAGGTCGAAGGACATAAGATCGAATGGACATATGGTCGAATGCCAAAAGGTCGAAAGACATAAGGTCAAATGGACTAAAGGTCGAATGTGAAAAAAATGAAACAAAGAATAATAATAATAAACTTCTAAAATATTTGTTTAAGTGGACCTTGCACTGGGCCGACAAGACACGAGACCAGAGGAGAACAAAAGTCGATCGCGTACTAAACTAAACGTGTATTTAGTTCTGATCGCGACGAGTGGTGAAAAAAGAATGACAGCGTGTTTTCCTTCTCGTCGATCTTGTCAGCCAATCAAAATCTGACAGTTGTGCATGGTTGCCAATTCACCGGTGGGGAGCAACCAGAACAATATTCTTAAAAATTTGCATACAAATCTTGCCATAATGTTTTTGTGATTTTTTCCATTTTTTAAACATGAGCAGTTATTTCAAAAAAAGTTCGACTTCTAAAGTATTTTTAAGTTTTAGTGATTTTTTCCAATCTATAAAATATGAGAGGTTAATTTTTAAAAAATCGACTTGTTTGTAATCAAAAGACGCAACTCTTGATACCCAAATATGTATAGGTAATCGCTTAAATTTTTAAGTTATCGTAGCTTTAGTAAAAATGTAGATTTTTCCTCGGTTTTTATTGAGCAATTCCAGCTCAAATCAGAAATTTTTCTGGTACTTTTGTACCCGACCCTCTCCGATTTCAATGAAACTTTGTAGACATGTTAGACATGAGCTCTTCAAGATAGCTACAGCATAGCAGTTTGGACCGCGGTAGGATAAAACTCTCTTCAAGTACTCTTCCAAACTCCTGAAGAAGTTTTGAAGAGAATTTTATCCTACCGTGGTCCAAACTCCTATGCTGTAGCTATCTTGAAGAGATCTTGTAGAACTCCTTGAAAAAAATGTTACTTGGGTATATAAGCCATTTTTGTGTATATGGAGCCAATAGTACTCGAATATAGCATTTGAGAAGGGCGTAAGGTATTTAAGTATTTTTTTTTTGTAATTTAAAAAGTACTGTATCTCGAAGCCGTTGCGTCGTATCAAAAAGTGGTCAGAGACAAACTTGTAGGAAATTGGACGGGCTTTCTGAAAAAATACACTGAAACAAAAATACACGCCACATCTATGAGATTTTTTGTTTTTTAAGTCTAAAACTTAAAATTAAAGGCGATGTCACGATTTTTTTAGTTTAAATTTTTGTGGAAATAGTCTAAAATATTACCAAAAGACTGACGAAAAATGCAGGATGGCATGTCTCTCCCAAAAAAAATACATGAATCATTTACTAAAACTGTTTTTTTTTTTAAAGTGATCTAAACGTCAAAATTTTTAAAAACCAGTAGTGGGGATCGTTTCTCCAGACAATTTTACATAATAGTCTCCATATTGACCATTGTCCTATGTCCAATCCTTGGGAAGATACAGCGGTTTTAAAAAAATAAACCCGTTTTTTGTGGTTTTTGGCAATTTCTATATACTTGGTTTTTCAGTCTTGTAAATATTTTTACCGGAAAGCTCGTCCAATTTTCCATAAGTTTGCCTTTGACAGCATTTCAATTGGATGTAAAAGCTTACAGATATAAGCTTAATTGCATTACTAACAACTGAAAATAGAATATTTTTTTCAGTGTGGTAGAAACCAGGACAGTTAATTTGCTTACGTAAATATAAAAACGATATAAATCAAAAACCTGTCATAGGCAAACTTATGGGAAATTGGACGAGCTTTCCGGTAAAAATATTTACGAGACTGAAAACCCAAGTCTGTCAAATAAAAATTGCCAAAAACCGTTTTTCCGTTTTTTTCAACATTTTTATTTTTAAAACCGCTATATCTTCCCAAGGATTGGAGGTGAGCGCCTTCTTGAATACTTGACGTCTAACAACGTCAATGTATGCAATAAGGGCAATGAACCTACTTTTGTTACTGTCGCAAGACAGGATGTCTTGGACCTCACTCTGTGTAGTGCTGCTTTTGCAGACAAAATAAAAAACTGGCATGTCTCTGAAGAAGCTAGTCTATCTGATCACAGACAGATTGTCTTTGACATTGAAGCCAGTCAACTGAAAAGGGAAACGTTTCGTGACCCAAATGACACGGACTGGAACGCTTTTCGAGGTCACCTTTGCCGGTCCAAACAAGACGCTCCTTCACGAATACGAACCCCCGAAGAATTGGATACTGCAGCGAATACTCTTCAACGCAGGATCACGGCAGCCTACCAGGCAAGCTGCCCTAAGAAGGTGAGGGAAATCTGTCGGGACGTACCGTGGTGGAGCGAAAGCCTGAGCAGTCTCCGCAAGGAGGCTAGAAGGCTTTTCAACAGAGCTAAGCTCACTTCCGAATGGGATGCCTACAAAGCAGCCCTAACGAAGTATAACGCGGAGTTGAGGAGAGCCAAAAAAACTAGCCTGGCTAATTTCTGTGAGGACATAAGCTCGATGTCTGAAGCAACCCGACTCCAAAAGGCGTTGTCAAAAGACCATTCCAACGGTCTAGGACAGGTAAGAGACGAGCAAGGTACTCTCACTGTCACAAACAAGGAAACACTGCAAGTACTCATGAGTACGCACTTTCCAGAATCAACTGAAAGAGAGGAGGATGCAGCTAGTACCCGGACTGCAGATGGCGTATGGTGTCGACCATCAATAGAGTCAGTCCACCTAGCCCGTCGAATGTTCAACCAGTCTTCAATCAGATGGGCCCTCGGCACATTTGAACCACTAAAGGCTGCAGGACCCGACGGCATCCTTCCAATCTTTCTCCAAAAAGCAGCCGACACCATAATGGCTGAGTTGATCAACTTACTTCGAGCCAGCTTCACCCTGGGCTACATCCCTCGAAGCTG
Organism: Culex pipiens pallens; assembly: GCF_016801865.2. Taxonomy (NCBI): domain Eukaryota; kingdom Metazoa; phylum Arthropoda; class Insecta; order Diptera; family Culicidae; genus Culex; species Culex pipiens. The sequence continues at coordinate 87,173,120 of NC_068938.1, forward strand.
GCGTAAAGTTAAGGTGATCTTCATACCTAAGGCCGGCAGAAGTGACCCCACGATGCCAAAAGCCTTCAGACCCATAAGTCTGACAGTGACGCTGCTCAAGCTTATGGAGAAAATCACGGATAACCACATCCGGGCGGAGTTCTTGAAGGACTTCCCTTTGCATAAACACCAATATGCATACCAAGCGGGCAAATCGACCGAAACTGCCCTACACACGCTAGTGTCACGTATCGAGAACGCACTGAAATATAAAGAATCTGCACTTTGTGCTTTTCTTGATATTCAGGGTGCCTTCGATAACACTTCGTACACAGCCATCAATGAAGCGCTCCGGTCGAGGAACGTCGATGGAACAACTGCGAGCTGGATTCATGCTATGTTTACGAGCAGAGAGATTTCAGCATCGCTAGGAGACACATCTATCACAATAACAGCAGCCAAAGGCTGTCCGCAAGGGGGAGTACTCTCTCCTTTGCTTTGGCTGCTGGTGGTAGATAGTCTTCTAAGAAAACTTACACTACTCGGCTACGAAGTCATTGGATATGCTGACGACGTAGTCTTAATCATCCGGGGGAAGTACGACGGAACGTTATCGGACCGTCTACAGTCAGCACTAAACTGCACCATGTCGTGGTGTGAGCAGGAAGGGCTGACAATAAACCCCAACAAAACCGTGATAATCCCGTTTACTAACAGGAGGAAACACGACCTTAGGCCGCCTACCTTGAAAGGAACCCGAATGACCTTCAGTTCTGAGGTCAAATATTTAGGAGTAATCCTTGACAAAAAGCTGAACTGGAATGCACATCTGGACTATGCGGTAAAGAAGGCAACTACTGCTATCTGGGCGTGCAACAAAATGCTCGGCAAAACCTGGGGCCTTAAACCGAAACTTGCATTCTGGTCTTACACCACCATCGCTCGACCTAGGGTAACCTATGCGTCGACCGTTTGGTGGCCGAAGACTGAACAGAAGACATGTCAGTCGAAGCTGACCAAGCTCCAACGACTGGCATGTCTCTCTGTAACGAGTGCAATGAAAACAACCCCTACCGCGGCCATGGAAGCCATGCTATGCATTCTGCCTTTACATTTACATGTGAAGCAGGAGGCAGCGCTTGGCGCTCTACGACTACAACGGTGTAACAACTGGGTGGAAGGAGATGGAACGGGTCACTCGCGGATCGTGAAGGCTTTTGACATTTCCCCCCTTGCAACTTCAGTCTCGGACTGCATGGAGGTGAGGCCCAACATGGACATTCCATATGAGGTGATTGAAACAAATCGCCAAATGTGGAGTAATGGAGGACCTACACTTCCAGAAGGAACTATTCGTTTCTTTACGGATGGTTCAAAAATGGGCACTTCTACTGGAGCTGGAGTCTTCGGTCCTCGAACCAGGGAAACCATATCTATGGGAAAGTGGCCTACCGTTTTTCAAGCAGAAGTGTATGCCATACACATCTGTGCGAGGACGTGTATTATGAGAAATTATAGACACGCAAAAATCGGTATTTTCTCGGATAGCCAAGCTGCACTATTGGCATTAAAATCCTCTAAATGCGAATCCAAACTTGTTTGGGAGTGCGTCGCTTCCCTCAGGGAACTTGCTTCTCGGCATAACAGAGTGATGCTGTTTTGGGTCCCAGGGCACTGCGGCATTGAAGGCAACGAAATGGCTGATGAACTTGCCAGACAAGGCTCATCAAACATCTTCGTGGGTCCCGAGCCGTTCCTTGGAATCTCAAAATGTGCCGTGAAGCAAGAAATAACTAATTGGGGACAATTGCAAATCGCTTCAATCTGGGGCGAGATGCGAGGATTGAGACAAGCTAAAACTTTTATCACTCCAAGTCCTTCAATTGCCAGGAAACTTCTTGGCTTAAACCGTAGGGAACTACGAATACTCGCAGGGCTTCTAACAGGACATTGTCCTGCCAGATATCACCTGCACAAAATCGGCAGGTGGCCTAACAACCTCTGTCGTTTTTGTTTAACTGAGCTGGAAAGCTCGGCACATTTACTCTGCTTCTGCGGAGCACTTGTGTCTCGAAGGCTGCGGTTCTTTGGATCGCACCTTCTTACGCCGTACGATGTATGGCACCACACCCATCCCAAGAAGGTCATACAGTTCATCGACTGTATTGCGCCGGATTGGGATAAACCATGTCTGCAAAATAACCCCTCGTCTTCCGATCCAATGGATACGAGTAATTTGTAGTATGGACAGTAACCAGGGTACATCACAAAAGATAGCCTTCTCAGGTGGTCGCAGTGAACTTAACCCAATGCCCATTGGGCAACAAAAAAAAAAAAAAGGATTGGACATAGGACAATGGTCAATATGGAGACTTTTATGTAAACTTGTCTGGAGAATCGATCCCCACAACTGGCTTTTGAAAATTTTGACATTTAGACCACTTTTCAAAAAAACAGTTTTAGTAAATGATTTTTGTATTTTTTTAGGAGAGACATACCACCCTGAATTTTTGTCAGTCTTTTGGTAATATTTTAGGCTATTTCCTCAAAAATTTTGAACGAAAAAAAAACGTGACATCGCCTTTAAATTTAAGTTTTACACTTAAAAATCAAAAAATCTCACAGATGTGGCGTGTATTTTTGTTTCAATGTATATTTTTCAGAAAGCCCGTCCAATTTCCTACAAGTTTGTCTTTGACCACTTTTTGATACGACGCAACGGCATCGAGATACAGTAATTTTTAAATTACAAAATACAAAAATATTTAAATACCTTACGCCCTCCTCAAATGTTATTTTCGAGTGCTATTGGCTCCATATACACAAAAATGGCTCGTATAGGACTAGGATAACATGTCTACAAAGTTTCATTGAAATCGGAGAGGGTCGGGTACAAAAGTACCAGAAAAATTCCTGTTTTGAACTGGAATTGCTCTATTTTCATAAAACCGTATCCCGGAATATAACTTCACAATTTTGTAGCAAGTTGCGACAAGATTCCATATCTATAAATTGTTTGTTCCGTGCGAATTAAAGCTTGGCATTATTTTTAACCGTGGAAAATTTAATTCCCGTAACAAGTCTTTAAAACATCACCATATTCCACCCAATCAGCCCAGAATCATGAAGTGTTGTATAGCGGTACTTGCAATTTGCTCGTTGGCGCTGCAACTAGTTTCCGGAGGTAATGACGACGTCTACCCCGAAATTATCGACTACAACTATTGCAAGTGCAATTGTGCCGATCTGACCCCGGTTGACGTTCCGGATCCTCCGTTCAAAACCAGCAGCAACTGTGTGCGCATCAAGGCCGACGGTGACCGAACAAACCCGGGCGGTTACTGGTTCATCTTGGACACTTTCGCGCACGATCACACCGTGTTCCACGACTTGTGGTTCAGGAAGAACAAAAAACAGCAACGATTTCTTTCCGGGGGCTTCTGGAGGATCTTCTACCCGTGGGTTAATGCCACCCAAACCAGCGATGACGTGCCCTTCGTAATTCAAAACATCCTGACCCGGGAGTACGTCACGGCGTCGACGACCTTCGAGTTGCAAGTGTTCCACTGGGTTTATGCTGCGTTCAAGATGACCCAGTACAGCCTGTGGAAGACCGAGATGAAAAAAGATACGCAAGCAACTCGTTGGGCATTTCAAAACCACAAAACCAACGAGTATCTGGTGCAGCATCCATCCGCCGTCGGGGAACACTGGTGGGAGGGACGGATCTTTGCCCACAACAAACGAATCTGGGATAAATATGCAGAAGGTAATAGGTTCTGGGTGCATCCGTGCTATTGAAAGCAATACATTATTAGTGAAATATATTTTATCTGAAATTCAGGTGTGAACAAAATATAGAATTTTAGAATATTTTTTTTTTCTTAAACAAACGAAAAGTATAGCAAATTCTGATAGCGCATTAACTGAAATTTCAAAACATTACTTTCCACCTGCCATGATGACAAACGTTCCAGCAACGTCCAACAAGATTGATAGGTCAGTTCGTACCTTTTTTTTCATCATGAAGCACTTTTCCTCAGCAGCAACGAAAAAAACAGAGCTCACTTTCCGAGCACTCCAAGCCATGTGATGCCAGAGCGGAGTTTTATGGGTGCAGTCGGGCAGGAAATTGCATTTGAATTATTCACGGATCCGTTGATGCCACTCCAACGGGAGAAAGAGTATACGTGTGTTAGTGTGTGTGTGTCCTTTCACGGCTTAGAAGAGGAAAGACAAGTGGGTGTGTGCGTGTCTTCCACTCAAGTTATATGGCGGCCATCGACGGTGACGAGACTTGAACTTGCGACCAGCGAGAGTGTGCTGAAATGTGACTCTTAATTTACTGACGATAGACGGGTTTACGAGTTGGCCCGTTGAAACGCTGGATTTGTGAGCCGTTACGGGAATGATCATCATCACTTGAAGTCCTATCGCGATGAAACTGGAGGGAAAGTATACATGTTTTTCAGTTTTATGGACATTAGAGTGTAAGAAAAATGACTTTTTGGCGGGAACTCAGGAGTTTTTTTTCCGGTGGACATACTGAACCCAAATCCCAAATATGAGCTTGATTGGACGTAACAGGTGGTGGTTAGCGGCTTCGGCTGTCGATCCCTAAGTTGCTATGGGGCGCGGGTTCGATTTCCGCCTTATCCTCCTGGCCTTCTATCGGATGGGGAAGTAAAACGTCGATCCATTTGCGTAAAAGAGGTTTTGGGTGACTCACCACCAGGGATGGAATAATCGCAAAACTATCAATTTCGCTTGCGAACTTTTTTCACCCGCGAAAGAGAGAGGAGGCAAATCACGCAAAAGAAAAACGCTCCCGAAATTCTCCCAGAAACAATCTGCTGATGATTTTTTAGGAATTTCCTTGTCAACACCACTTAATTTTTTTTTTTTTCACTTTGTTTACACACATTCCCCATCTACAAAATATGACAGGTAATTTTTCGACGTGTAACGTTAACGTTGCAAGTGTAGTAGTGAAAAAAATGTTCCGCCAAAAATCAAGATGATGATTTTTTTAGATTCTTTATACCGAGCTTTCATGCGCGAGAGAGGAGAGCATGCTCTCTTCGATTTTTTGTTCTTGATGAACATCCAATGATTTTCTTTTGATGATGATTATTCCATCGCTGCTCACCACACATAACCTTCGGACGCCTAGAAATGAGCAGAAACTTGCAACAGAGACCACAAAAGACCCGGGGGTCGTTAAAGTGGATTGTTTTTTGTACGTAACATGAGCTGGCGATCCGCCCTTCTATTTTCAATGGGATTTAACCCGTTAAAAAATATTTTTTTCAAAAATGTCCATTTGGCATTTTGGCAACTAAAGCGTTTATTTTAAACACCACTGGCGTATTTGACAGATCCTTGCGCATCTTTTGGTATATGGGTAATACTCCGCCAACTCACACAGCAGTTGCCCCGACCCCTCTTCGATTTACGTGAAACTTTGTCCTAAGGGGTAACTTTTGTCCCTGATCACGAATCCGAGGTCCGTTTTTTGATATCTCGTGACGGAGGGGCGGTACGACCCCTTCCATTTTTGAACATGTGAAAAAAGAGGTGTTTTTCAATAATTTGCAGCCTGAAACGGTGATGAGATAGAAATTTGTTGTCAAAAGGACTTTTGTGTAAAATTAGACGCCCGATTTGATGGCGTACTCAAAATTCCGAATAAACGTATTTTTCATCGAAAAAAACACTAAAAAAGTTTTAAAAATTCTCCCCATTTCCGTTACTCGACTGTAAAAAATTTTGGAACATGTCATTTTATGGGAAATTTAATGTACTTTTCGAATCTACATTGTCCCAGAAGGGTCATTTTTTCATTTAGAACAAAATTTTTCATTTTAAAATTTCGTGTTTTTTCTAACTTTGCATGGTTATTTTTTTGAGTGTAACAATAATCTACAAAGTTGTAGAGCAGACAATTACAAAAATTTTGATATACAGACATAAGGGGTTTGCTTATAAACATCACGAGTTATCGCGATTTTACGAAAAAAAGTTTTGAAAAAGTTGGTCGTCATCGATCATGGCCATTCATGGTCACCCGCGACAGACACGGACGACGAAACAAAGAGAAACGCAAAAAGTAACTTTTTCAAAACTTTTTTTCGTAAAATCGTGAAATCTCGTGATGTTTATAAGCAAACCCCTTATGTCTATATATCAAAATTTTTGTAATTGTCTGCTCTACAACTTTGTAGAACATTGTTACACTCTAAAAAATAACCCTGAAAAGTTAGAAAAAACACGAAATTTTAAAATGAAAATTTTTCTTCTAAATGAAAAAATGACCCTTCTGGGACAATGTAGATTCGAAAAGTACATTAAATTTCCCATAAATGACATGTTCCAAAATTTTTTACAGTCGAGTAACGGAAAATGGGAGAATTTTTAAAACTTTTTTAGTGTTTTTTTCGATGAAAAATACGTTTATTCGGAATTCTGAGTAAGCCATCAAATCGGGCGTCTAATTTTACATAAAAGTCCCTTTGACACCAAATTTCTATCTCATCACCGTTTCAGGCTGCAAATTGTTGAAAAACAACTCTTTTTTCGCATGTTCAAAACTGGAAGGGGTCGTACCGCCCCTCCGTCACGAGATATCAAAAAACGGACCTCAATTTCGTGATCAGGGACAAAAGTTACCCCTTAGGACAAAGTTTCACGCAAATCGAAGAGGGGTCGGGGCAACTTTTCCCGATTTCGTGTGAGTTGGTAGAGAATTAACCATATATAACTTTGAAATTTGGAGCACCCTGGAGCTCGGTACAGACCTTCAAAGTTTGGCATTTTTTTTTGAAAAATATAGCTTTCTAAACATGCTCAGTTTTGGTCTAAAATAATAGTTAATGCAAAAAATTGCTATAAGATGATTTTTTCAGCACGAGTCGTACATAAAAAGGATAAATATGCGATAAATAATACAAGTGCTGAAAAAAAAACAAAGTTTCGAAACGAGTTGCTTACAACTTTTTTTGCAATGAGGAAAAAAGCATTTTAATGTAATTTTATGTCAAACATCAATGTGTTAAGTAAATTCACCATTCAAAACAAAAAATAAACTGAAAATAGTAGTTTTTGCAATTCCGCTGTGAAACTGTCAACTTTTCCTGTCCTTCTGAAAAAATTAAACGGCCTACTTTTTCCTACCAAAAATAACAGAATCGAATAGCAACACTTTCCAAAATAAATGCTGAAAAGTTCTACTTTTCAGCACTGAAATGGGTGCTGAAAAGTTGAACTTTTCAGCACTTGTTTCGAAAAGTAACACTTTTCAACATTTTTTTATTTTAACGATTTATTGACAAAATACATGAAAATTTGACTTAAAATTTCACTCAGTGTGTGTTTTTTGGAATTGCAAAAAATGTTGTATGGAACTCGTTGCAAAACTTGATTTTTTCAGCACTTTTCGTATTTATCCAACTCGGTGAACCTCGTTGTATAAATGTACGACTCGTGCTGAAAAATACCTTCTTTTTGCAACTTGTTGCATAAACTACTATTATGCAACAAGTTGCAAAAAGAGGATTTTTTTCAGCTCGAGTCGTATATTTATCCAACGAGGTTCACCGAGTTGGATAAATACGAAGAGTGCTGAAAAAATCAAGTTTTGCAACGAGTTCCATACAACGTGTTTTGCAATTCCAAAAAACACACACTGAGTGAAATTTTATGTCCAATTTTCATGTGTTTTGTCAATAAATCGTTTGAATCAAATTTTTTTTTGAAAAGTGTTACTTTTCGAAACAAGTGCTGAAAAGTTCAACTTTTCAGCACCCATTTCAGTGCTGAATAGTAGAACTTTTCAGCATTTATTTTGAAAAGTGTTGCTATTCGATTATGTTATTCTTGGTACAGAAAAGTAGGCTATTTCGTCTTTCAAGAATGACAGGAAAAATAAATAGTTTCACGACGGAATTGCAAAAAAGTTATTTTTCGATGCTAGTTCAACTTTTAAGCACTGGTTTGAAAGGTATTAATTTTCCCATTGTTATCCGAGCATTCGTTGGTGAAGGTTGTCTGAATCAACATGACTCGTCGCGTCCCGGCGCAAAACGCCGGCAATATTGCCCTACCTGCGGCTCAAGCAGGCAAAAAAGTGGGAATTTCCAAAAGGAAGGTTGAGGCCTCAACTGATGGCCAAAAACCGGGAATTTCCAAAAGGAAGGTGCTTTTGGAAGTGACATCGAACAGCAAAAAGACGAAAAAGAGCGACGGTACTGTACCGATGGATGAGGAGGAGGAGAACTCTTCATCGCACGAGGAGCAGCTTTTGAAGAACAACAAGTTCGCTGGACTGCCTGACGAGGACCAGGTAGCGGAAGCAAAGGAGAATGAAGTGAAACAGCGAAAGGAGAAACTGCCTCCTTTTTATGTGAGGCAATCAGCAGCAACGATCGACTTTCGTGCGGGGCTTGTTGAACTCATCAAGTCTGGGAAAGTCCAAGGCAACATTCGTCTGTGTCAGGACGGATTTAAGGTGCTGGTGCAATCCAGGCAGCACTATCAACTGGTCAAGGATTACTTGACCGAAAACGAGGCGGAGTACTTTACCCATGATGTCGTCATGGATAAGCCGTACAAAATCGTCGTCAGAGGTCTGTACGACATGCCAGTGGAGGAATTAGCTGCCGAGCTAAAAGTTTTGAAACTGGATGTGTTGGCCGTGCACAAAATGAGCCGACGCAACAAAGACATCAAGTACCGTGACCAGCTCTACCTGCTGCATTTGGCTAAGGGATCGACGACGCTTCCTGAGCGGTTTTCAACATTATCGTGTCGTGGGAGCGATACCGACCAATGCATCGTGACGTCACACAATGCTTCAACTGCCTGGGCTTCGGGCACGGAGGTAAGAACTGCCACCTGAAGCGTCGTTGCGCCAAATGTGGTACTGATGCGCACATCACGTCCCAGTGCATCCAAGATTCGCTGGTGAAGTGCCTCAACTGCAACGGTGAGCATTCGTCAACCGACCGAAAGTGCCCCAAGAGAGCTGAGTTCGTGAAAATTCGGCAGCAAGCATCGACGAAGAATCAGCCTCAGCGTCGTAGAACTCCTCCAGCCCTGGTGGAGCAAAATTTTCCACCTCTTCAACCGCGACGCCAGGTCCCGAACTTGGCACCGTTACCGTTGGATCCCAGGAAGAGAGCTGAGATGAATCATCCACGGCCGGGTTCCAGCCAGGAGCCGAGACCGCCACCACCGGGCTTCAGCCAGGAGCCAAGACCAACCCAAGAACCAGCAGTTGAGGAAAATGGTAATGATCTTTACACCTCAACCGAACTCCTCAATATTTTCAAACAGATGTCCGCTGCACTGCGTGGATGCAAAACCAAGACCCAGCAGATTGAAGTGCTGACCTCGTTCGTCATCCAGTATGGATCGTAGGTCCCTGAAGCTGCTGAATTGGAACGCTTGCTCCATTAGGAGGAAGAACTTAGAGCTGGTGGATTTTCTTCGCGAGAAGGAGATCGACGTAGCTGCCATCACGGAAACTCATCTGAAGCCCGGTGAAAAAGTTTATCTGCAAAACTACAAGATTGCGACGCAGCTCGACAGGACCACGTCTGGAGGAGGAGGTGTGCTTGTCGCTGTTCATCGTGATCTCAAGCCACGCCGGCTGCCACACTTTAAGCTGGACATCATCGAGGCCGTTGGAGTGGAAATTCCCACTTCGGTTGGCCCAGTACTCTTCATTGCTGCATACTGCCCACGTCAGGTGAATGCCAGAGATGGTTCAGCAGCAAAACTGAAGGGCGATATCCAGAAGCTGACACGGCGGAGCGCAAAGTACATCATCGCTGGTGACCTCAACGCGAAGCATGAAGTTTGGGGCAACAGCAGGAGGAATCGGAACGGAGTGATTCTGCACAACGATCTGCAAAACGGATACTACAACGTTGTGAGTCCGGATCGTCCAACGAGGGTGGCTCGGTCTGGGAATCACTCAATCATCGATTTCTTCATTACCAATATGGCTGAGAACGTGGCTCATCCTGAGGTGTTTGAAGAGTTGAGTTCTGATCACTATCCGGTGGTTGTGGAGGTTGGAGCTTCCGTTACTCCGCAGCGGCAACCAACCCGGAAAGATTACCACAACGTTGACTGGCAGCAGTTTCAGCAAGTGGTAGACAGCAACATCGACTATGATCAACACCCGGAAACTTCTGCTGATATTGATCGTTCGCTGGAGGTGATCCAGCAGGCTATCAACCAAGCAGAGGCTGCCAACGTTCTGGAGGTTCCTGTTAATTTTAAGGTAACTGATATTGACGTAGATACTAAACACTTGATTAGACTTAGGAATGTTTATAGGAGACAATATCAACGGACTGGGGACTATGACAAAAAGATTTCAGTTAACAATTTGAACAAAATCATACAAGACCGACTTGACAATATTAGAAATCAAGAATTTTCAAAACATGTAAGCCAGCTTGGGAATTATTCAAAACCATTTTGGAAACTTTCAAAAGTTCTTAAAAACAAACCAAAGCCTATTCCTCCTCTTATTGTTGAGGATTCTCCTTTGATTACATCCGAGGAAAAGGCAAATGCACTTGGGCTTCATTTTGTTAGTTCACATAATCTTGGCGCTTCCATGACCAGCCGTAAAGAAACATCAGTTGCCAATAGTATTTCAACAATCAATGACTCTACCTTTGAATTTCCTGCAGATTCCCATGTTTCTGGTGAGGAAGTCAAAGTTGCAGTTAAACAAATGAAAAATATGAAAGCTCCTGGCTTTGATAACATTTTTAATCTAGTGTTGAAAAAACAGAGTGATCAGTTCTTTCAACATCTAGCCAATATTTTCAATAAATGTTTGCAACTTGCTTACTTCCCCACCAATTGGAAGCTGGGCAAAGTCATACCAATTTTGAAGCCTCAAAAAGATCCAACATCGCCAACAAGTTATCGTCCCATTAGTCTTTTGAGTAGTCTGTCCAAACTCTTTGAGAAGGTCATCTATTCAAGGCTTTTGGATTTTACCAACGATAATAATATAATTTTGAATGAGCAGTTTGGCTTCCGAAAGGGGCATAATACTGCTCATCAGCTTACGAGAGTAACTAAAATCATCAAGCAGAACAAGCTTGAGTCTAAATCAACTGCTATGGCTTTGTTGGATGTTGAGAAGGCTTTTGACAATGTTTGGCATGATGGTTTGATACATAAACTGTATTTATACGGTTTTCCAATGTATCTTATCAAAATTATCCAGCACTATCTTTCGGAGAGATCGTTCAGGGTTTTTCTGAATGGGATTGCTTCTGGATTATTCAACATTGATGCTGGGGTTCCCCAAGGAAGTATTCTTGGCCCACTTCTGTACAATATTTTTACATCTGATTTGCCTACTCTTCCTGGTAATGGTGTGTTGTCACTTTTTGCTGATGACACTGCCGTTATTTATAAGGGTAAAATAACCAGATATTTAGTCGGCCGTCTTCAGAAGGGTCTTGACGTTCTTTCCGAATACTTTGGCGACTGGAAAATTCGCATAAATGCAGCCAAAACTCAAACCATCATTTTTCCACTTTCCAAATCGGCCCGATTTGTCCCAAAGGATGATGTTTTGATTAAAATGAATGATGTTTCAATACCCTGGTCAAAGGAAGTTGTATATTTAGGTCTCATACTTGACTCGAAACTATTGTTTCGACAGCATGTAGATAAAATATTGAACAAGTGCAGCATTCTCATCAGGTGTTTGTATCCTTTAATTAACAGAAAATCAAAGTTATCTTTGAAAAATAAGCTAGCAGTTTACAAACAAATAATTTACCCCGTTATTGAGTATGCAGTACCTGTTTGGGAGTGTTGCGCTAGAACTCATAAATTGAAGCTCCAGCGTGTCCAAAACAAGGTACTCAAAATGGTTTCGAATGTTCCTGGCTGGACTAGATCAAGTGAGGTTCATGAATTAGCAGAAGTAAAAATGTTGGATCAGAAGATTCAAGAAAAATGTTTGAAATTCAGGGAAAAATGTGCTATATCTGAATACCCCTTGATTCAAGGATTGGTTTAGTTTATGGTAAGATTAAGTTAGTTTTAGGTTAGGTTATGTTTTCTTAATTTTTTTTTCTTCATTGTACCTAGTGTTACAAAAATGATAAATCATATACTTTTAAAGTTATGAATATGAACAGTGTTTAAATCACGAAAAGCAAACTAAAGCTGAAGAGCCACAGCTGACCACTTATTATGTAAACCAAATGTAATTATTATAAGAAAGATTCAATAAAGTATATTTAATTAAAAAAAAAAAAAAAAAAAAAATTATTAATTTTCCCTTCTGTTATTTTTGGTAGAGAAAAGTAGACCGTTTCGACGTTCGAAAATTACAGGAAAAATCAGAAGTTTAAAGACGGAATTGCAAAAAAAAAATTTAAAAAAATAAATATTTTACAGAATAAACTTGTTATATATTGATCAAAAACGTCCAGGCTTTATATGAAATTGTTGTAACTGATAGAAAATCAATAGTTTGGATGAATAAGCAACATTATGCTTACGATTTCTTCAAAATGTTGAAAGGGGGACCAAATTACCCCTATCATTTTAAAAAATGCCGGTTTAAAATATGTTTAAAGCGCTTGGCATGGCTCGAAGAGTTCAAAAACCTTTATCAGCTAAATATATAAGTCAGATAGTTGAATGATAATGCTTTCAATTTATGCAAAAAGTTCATAGTTTTGTGAGAAATTAAGAGTGTTATGTGCGATACAAAAAGGGGAGCAAGTCTTCCCACTCTCCCGGATTTTGCTTTTTTCGAGAATCTGTATCTTTACAAGGAATTTTCTGACCGATAAGGCGTCTCGGCAAAAAAAAGTACACGGAAAAATATCCCAAACATTGTTATTTTACTTTTTATGACTAGATGTTGAATCCTCAAAATATGTATTTTTAATTTTCAATTTCTTTCAATTTTTGGATGTACCGGGCAGTGACCATTGTGACACCCTCTACAGCGTGGTGCAGACCCGTAATGCTATGCTATAAACCTTTTTTACTAGGAAATGCATGGACAAAATTTCATTCATATAAAAAATACAGCTTTAAAGATGTTAAAAAATAGAATTGAAATGTAAGAAAGTTGCTTAAATTGATGAAAATTAAATAAAAATTGTTTCAACCCAGAACAAAATCATGTAAAAGTGTAAAAATTCCTACTTCCAAAATTAGAACAAATTATTGGTTTGTTATTTTCATATAACTTACTATTATTTAATTCAAATTGATGACGTTTTGTTTTACAATATTAATATTTGTCGTTAATATCGTTGGGTTTTTGATGGTAGATATTGATACATTTGGGGAACGTTTTTTTTTATTTTGCGTCTCATCTGCATCTGCAACTCTTCCACCATCAACTTCCTCAAAAATTCTCCTCATGTTTATATTTCAGGACATTTTAATAATTCCATCATATCAAGGCCCGACAGCTGTCACTCTGCCAAAATGAAAATTCTACCTTCGAAGAAATTCACCCTTCAATCTTCGACACACACCCACACACACGGGTCCCCCACAGACCGTTATTATAAATAAAAAATTTCCACCCAAACCAATGATTGGACATGGTTCCTGGGACCATTCTACACCTCTGGGCCGAGTTTCAAAATATTTGCCGGCAGAAATTTCGAATACGGTCAGTTTTAGTGTTTCGAGTAGAAATTAAGGGGAAATCACATGTAAAATGCGTAGGAAAAGATCAAAGTTTCAATGTTTTAATTCCAAAACATTACTGGTCATGGTTTTAAATTCTATTAACATGTAGCAGAATGATATAAAAACGATTAACAGCACTGACTTGGCCGGATTAAGCCGAAGTTAAGTGACTTAAGTATATTATTTACAAGTTTACACCTTAATATTAAAAAAAAACCCCTACATTAAGGAATTTAAAGTCAAGGTTCACAAGATAGCACAAAAATAACTTAAAATGGGGTGACTTTGAGCCAAGGGGTGACATTGTGCCAAATTTTACGATTTTATAATAGCCAGATAGCTTAACACCAAGTTCGATAAGCTTGAATTGCAAAGTATAATCGTTGCAAATATTGTTCTTAGATTATGTCCTCTGACATAAAAAGTTCAATAAGTACGAAACACTAAAAAAATAGATAAAATAGATAAAGCTTTAGTTTCATAAGCCTTACCGTTTGACCCCGACAAGAGTTTTAGGACACAAGTCACATTGAAAACTTACATCGCCTATACATACTTGACTATATCGGGTTCGGTGTTAGAGTGTTAAACGTGGTTGCCTCTCACCCCAGTTTGGTTGGTAATGTTGTAGAGCGAACAATTTGATTTGATTTGATATTTAACTGTACTATTTTCATGTTTTCATAAGATATGCCAAGCTTGTTAAAAGATCGATTGTGTTTTTACATTGGGCAGAAGTAGGATTTGTTTTGATGAATACATTATTAGTGAACGTTCTTGATGATCAATAATATGTTTTATTGAATCCTAACTATGAGTGTATCAACATTATTTTATTCAATTATAAAAAAGTTATTTTATTTTATTTTTTTTATTTTATGACGATAACTGCAATGTTGAAAAATAATTGGTTGGTTTGAAATATTAATCCTGTGGGAAGTTGTGCCATTAAACTTTTGCTAAGTATAGTCATTACTCAGGACCACAAAAATAGATGAGCTAAATGATAGCTGGAGTACTCTCCGGATTTCATTCGTAAGATTGAAATTTGTAAACGTTTTAAAACAAAAAAGAACAATTTTATTCTAATTGCTATGTCACAAACTTGCCACGTCACAAAATTTGTTTCCCTAATATTTTGATTGATTTATTTAATTTCAGAAGGAATTGATTCAGAACTGAAAAACGTGAGCATAATTTTCAAATTTGGAGGATTCCAGGAGATTTTAAATTTATTTAATTAATTAAATTTTAAATCAACAGGCTTTATTCAAACAGAATAAGCAGATTTGCGTAGCAATATCATCAAATTGCTTTGTGGGAACATAAATAGACCAAATTAATCCGTCTACAAGTAAATAAATTAACACAAAATTCAAGCTTGTCAAAGAAATCTTTATGCATTTATTGGTACAATGTCACCCCTTGGCACAAAGTCACCCCATTTTAAGTTATTTTTGTGCTATCTAGTTTTCCTTGACTTTAAATTTCTTGATGTAGGAGTTTTTTTTAATATTAAGGTATAACCTTGTAAATAATATACTTAAGTCACTTAACTTCGGCTTAATCTGGCTAAGTCAGTGCTGTAAATCGTTTTTATATCATTCTGCTACAAGTTAATACAATTTAAAACCATGATCAGTAATGTTTTGGAGTTAAAATATTGAAACTTTGATCTTTTTCTACGCATTTTACATGTGATTTCCCCTTAATTTCTACACGAAACACTAAAACTGACCGTATTCAAAATTTCTGCCGGCAAATATTTTGAAACTCGGCCCAGAGGTGCAGAATGGTCCCAGGAACCATGTCCAATCATTGGTTTGGGTGGATATTTTTTATTTATAATAACGGTCTGTGGGGGACCCGTGCTCGTGTGAGGACACGTGACAAATTTTGGTGGTATTTGTCCTTTTACCGGCTTGATTAGGAAGTTTTGTTGAAATAAACAAATGTTCTTGGAAATAAAGGTGATGTTTTTTTTTGAGTGACTTTAGGGATGCATTTATTAAGAAATATTTAGATAAAAAGTAAACAAATTCAGTTTAAAAAAAACTAGACTGGAAATTCTTGCTAAAGGACGAATTTTCATGAACACCAAACGGACTCAATTGCCCTTGACATCAGCTATAGAGAGCACACCTTGACCTTGCTTTTATAGCTGAAGAACTAGCGATGTGGTCGCAATCCGTTTCAGTCTGTAAGCCTTCTTCCTCAATGTGAATTACAGGATCATTAAGGGAGTAGTAAGCAAAGGTAAGACTTCTTTCCATGTGGTAGTTGCATAGGAATTCATCAAGACCGTAACCGGAAATAATTTTCCAGCCCGCTGGCGAGAACGAAAGAAGGGTCGTTTAAATGCAAACGAGACAAGGTCGTCGAATGAAACTTGTGGCCATAATCACGGACCGGTTCTTTTTATCTTTTTAGATTCAACTCTTGGAGATTGGTTTCAACTTATGAATTGTTGAGCGTTTAGTAATTCTACTTTCAAACAAAACTTTGATACATAATTTCCGATCATTGAGCGCAAATTTGAAACCAAATATTTTCTAAAAAGTTTTGGTAAATTTTGAAATTAAAAATGGCGTCGAAAATGGCGCCAATTGGTGTTAAATAACCAATTCAACTCAAATTTGACTTAAAACCTTACTGAACTAGTCTGATTATCGCGCTAGAAGTTGGGGATGCTCTCACACTGTTTTTTTTATTGGTTTGTTAGATTAGAAACAGCGAATCAAAAAAGTACTTCCTTAATCATCGTTGATCGAAAGGCACACCGTCGGGTCATAATTTTAATACAGAATTCAAGTGCTTCAAGTGGCTGAACAGTTATGGGAGCTCGGGTTTGTGAAATAATTTTTCAAAGATTTGTGTATGTTTTTCAAGTTTTTTGAGTTCTGTCTAGGGCGTCCAATTTTCCCGGGTTTTGAATTTCCCGGGAAACGGGAAAAATATTTTTGAAATCCCGGGATCCCGGGAAATTTTTGAAGCAGTCATAAAATGTATGTTTTCATAATATTTGATATGTTTTCAAGCTCAATAATAATAATTGGTGACAATCTACACTTCAATCTCAACAAGGACGACAGTTTTTAAATAACTTAAAAGAAATTAAAATTGTTTTTTTTATTTAAAAAAAAATTCAAATTTAAATTTTCAATGTCATTCAAATTAAATAAGTGTTTTATAAATAAATTTGTTCTATATATTTTAATATATGCCATAACTAGAAAAGCTAGACAAATTTCTTTGAAAATATCTACAAAAACGAGAAGCGACAACAAAACAAGAGTTTTTTTTAAAAAAAAGGGCCTATAAGCTCATTCATATTAAAAAACGTTACTTAATCCACCGGAAGGTGGTTGCTGCCTTCCTCCTAAAAGCCTTGTAACCACACACTACGAAAGCTTTGGCTAACGCTTACTTAGTAAAGACACTATACATCTGAGTGCTGCCATCTAGGTATGATAAATTTAATGAACCATTTGAAAGCACTGCAGTGTTTGTGTGCGTGCACTGAGCGTAAAGTTCCGACAACTATCCGCCGGAGCTTTCAAATTATGTAAATAATGACCCTTTTTAGTATCAACCAAAACAGTTTTTCAAACATATCTTTTAAAGTACTGCACCAACCCGGATGAAATTTAAAAAAGACTTAAAGAACCTGAAGGCAAATCCAAAAACATAGATCCGGACAAAATCGGTCGAGCCAGTTCCGAGAAAAGTGAGTGAGAAAAAAAATTCTACGTCCATCCACACGCACAGACATTTGCTCAGAATTTGATTCTGAGTCGATATGTATACGTAAAGGTATATCTGGGAGGCTTATTTAAAAAGTTCAATTTTTGAGTGATTTTATAGCCTTGCCTCAGTGAGGTGAGGAAGGCAAAAAACAGTCAATGCAAAATTTTAGATAACTGTTGAATGTTTTACTTTATTTAAAACATATTTTAACAATTCTCTATAAGTTACTACCGCCAACTAGGGAAAATCAGGAATACAGGCTGAAAAGGTACAGGAGATTTCAGACATTTGGAAATCGGTGTACTAAATTTTTTTTCTGTTCCTGTTTTAATCAAAGTTATTCAAAACACGATGCATTTTTTTCTTAAATAGCTGTCTTATTTCGTTACTTGCCCCAAAATCCGGAGTCTGATGAAAAATAATTTAA
The DNA here is from genome assembly GCF_016801865.2 of Culex pipiens pallens. NCBI lineage: Eukaryota > Metazoa > Arthropoda > Insecta > Diptera > Culicidae > Culex > Culex pipiens. The sequence continues at coordinate 87,190,977 of NC_068938.1, forward strand.
GATGATAATTTTCAATTTTAATATCATAAATATAAATATGATAAATAGTCTTCAAAAATACGTAAAATTAAATAGAAAATGTTTATTGCGCCAGGTATTTTGCGGATCTATGACTAAATTATAATCAATTTTCCCTTATCAGTCAAATTAAAGCTGATATATTCGGAATACAAATTTTAATGCTTTAAAGTACGTATCGATTACTATGTATTTTACTGTTCATCTATTTCTACAACAAATGTTGAATTTTCAGACCAAAATTTGATTTTTTTTTTCAATTTCGGGAATTCCCGGGACAAATTATGAAAATTCCCGGGATTCGGGAATTCCCGGTTTTGGAAAAATCCCGGGATTTTGTCCCGGGAATTCCCGGGATGGACGCACTAGTTCTGACCCTTTTCTGTATATTCTAGAAGTCCTTCATAAATCATGGTTAATCGGAAGGCATTGCATCGTGGAAATAAATCCACAATATGTAAAATGATCAAAATGATTCAACCTTATGCTGAATAATAAGTCCATTCTTTATCATCATTGATCGAAAGAGTCTGCAAATTCAAGTACCGTAAACCGGGTTGACTTTGATAGGATTTCAATTTATTTTTGGAATATTTTCCAACTGGTAAGGTTCTTCTTAAGATTATTATTTAAAAAAAAATGTACAGGGATAGGCCACACAAAGTCTATGCACTGTTTTTGAAAAAAAAGTGTATTCAATAAAGTTTAGAAAATAGTTACGTTAATAAAATTTAGTTTAAATTCTGGGGTTGGAATTTTGCCGGAAATTTGTTAAATATAATAATGATCATAAATTTATTGATTTAAATTGCATTCAATACTTGATTGTATGCACAAATAATCACAATATTTCACAATTTATCTGAAATTTGTTAAACTGAAATTGGCTTTGTTCGTTGGTAAAAACATGACACTTTGAGAAGATTTTATTCATGCTATTAAACATTTTCTTAATTATAGTTAACTAACTTTTTACACTTTTCAACATTTTATTGAAAGTTCTTTTTGAGGTACATTGAGCCCTTATTTACCACGGTCAGTATGATTCCAAACGTATTCCGTACGTATTTAATTTGTACTCTTCATTTTGCGGAAAAATCTCAAACCTATCAAAGTCACCCCGTTTTAAGGTACCCTGGATGAACTGCAGGCTTCTTGGGAGAGCGCCGGTATTGACCAATTAAATAGGGCTCCCACTGATCATTTTGATTCAGTGTTTAACTTCAGCTGAGCTAATTTAAAAATGTACTGAACTTGTCTTAATATTATCTGCAGAAAAATAACTATAGTCGATATCAATATCGCAGGTAATCGAGAAAGAGAAACATTAGTTAAAAAACGATGCAAAATTAATTTCAAAACCTTTCAAAGAGCTGTTACAGTATTGAGTATTGATAAATGGAGGACATTTTGAAAGTAATACCATGCAAGGGACCATCGAGGAAGATATTTTACGAGCTAAAGAGGGCATTGATGAAAGAAGAGCATCAAAGTACGTAGATTCAAGGGACTGTAAAAACCATTAATAGAATAAGATGTATCAAATAGAAAAGATCAACAACCCTGGAGTCATGTTCATGTAACTGACACTTTAATCTCATTTTAACCAAAAATCAATTTTACCTTCGCCCACGTACTGCAACATTTCAACTTCATTCAAAATTAACCGACTTCAAACGGTGTCTCCCGAAAACCGATCAACTCAAACGGTAAACTCCACTTAGCCTCCAATGTTGACTTCCCATAGTGCAGGGGTTCCTTCTCCAAGGGTCTCTCTCTGGCAGTTGTCATCAAAGCGCGCTGCTCGCTGAACCGACGGGCAACAAGCAAACGGAAAACAGTCTGAATAAATAATAAACCTTGTCGGCCTTGTGGCCGATTGAAACTGTCAGATATGCTGTCGCAGACATACGGGACATCTTCCCACGCGAAGACATTTTCCGGTGAATATGTTTTCAAGGGTTTCGATTTCAAAGTAAATAAGCAATTCTGAAAATGTTATTAAATTAAATAAATTAGATGACTCAAAATTTTACAAATCTAGGCTTCTCAAACCACCAAAATTTCCAATAAAATCACCAAAAAACTTTACGACAACAGACGCCCGGTGGGCAGTAAAAACACGCCACAGGGATTGATTCCTATCAGCGTTCGTTTAGAAGCTCATAAATGATGAAGCCATTTTTGTTTCTGTGTACCACCTCGAGTTGGAGAAACAAATAATACCACTGCTCTTGCTTTTATTTCGATTTTCAAAGCACCCCAAAAGTATCGTCTGCCGTTGTTCACTTTTACGACCGACACGGAATTGGACACGTGCAAACTTTTTTCCGACAAGGATGGCGCTTTTCACGGCGAGGGGAGTGGGGTGTCATTTAACGACTGTGTTTGCTGAACATGTAATTTTAGCAAATTTTTCGCTTCAAATTTGAAGTTTTGGGGAAGATTTTAAAATATATTTTTATAAATCTTTTATTCCTTGACAAAACTGAAGCATTTACTGATATCAACTTAAAAAAAGTCGAGTTGTTTAATTAATTATAGCGTCCATCTGAACAAATTTGTATGGGCGAGTGATGGCAACGATATGTCAATAGAAGTCATGAAACGCCCAAAAACAAGAAAAAATGGTAAATTATATTTATACCACTGTTTGACCTTATCTACAAAAGAACCTTCTTAAAAGAACTCAATTAAACATTAAAGCACCTACTGTTTAAACATTTACCTTCCTTGATCTCAAAGCACTTAAAACCTACGCTCTTACACAACAAAATGGAAAGGCACACGAATCTTCCGCGACCTCCTCCAAAATCACGAGTCCTGCCGCGAGATGAGTACATTAGAAATAAAAAAAATGTGTAAGCAGAAAGAAAGTCCTTTTTTATGCTTTCTTTATTTTCCAACCCGGACCACATCCGTCCAGCATCATCCCGGATCAGCACGAGAGATACGGAGAATGGGATGAGGTCCCAGCTGCGTCAGGATGGGACCATCCGGGAGAAAGCATTCAAAATAAAGAGCAGGGACGAGCCCCAAACGGATGCCGAAAGCTTTTTATGGCAATTTTTTACGAGCTTTTTTTTTCAAGGGCCACCGATTTTTTTTTTTTTTTTGTTTGCAGGGTCTGTTGGGACTTGAAAAAAATGAGGTTGTGCTCTGTTAGTAAATAATTAAGTCAGATAAATTAGAGATCTTAGTACTGCAAAATCCTTTAAAGGTATATGAGCAATGTATCACAATCAAAGCCCCAGAGACAAACTTCCCCAAAATCCATTGATCTAGCTTTGTGCAATAATGTTTCCAATGCTATAGCCCCATTTCGTGCTCTGATTTACACTCAAACCAACTACCTTTCAACCCTATACACGCACGCACCTATACAATTGAGATCAAAGTTTATCGCCCAAAGCTGCGCCACAAAATCGGCTTTAGACACACACACAAATCCACAAATACACCCTCCGAAGAATTTGGCTACACAATAAAAGCGTCAGAATGAAATGTGAGCCTGTGTGTCTGCGTTGCCCTCCTAATCCTCTCTACCCATCAGCGGGGAGTCCACCCCCTTAGGCCATCTTTTTCGTCACCCATTTTCTTGTCCAAATATTGTTCTAGCTCACGTGCACGAGCACAGTGTAGCCCGGGATCACCACCTCCACCACCCAACGAACCAACACGCGGCAGTCTGTGTTGATGTTGCTGATGTTGTTGTCGGCTTGTTTTTTTTTCGTCTTGTAGTCTACCGCTGGTTACAGCTGTAAGTTGGTGTGATATTGGACGGTTTTAATGCTTTTTTGAAGAACGTATCTAGAGTTTTTTCAATGGTCCTATAGGCTACTGTGTTCTATGTGTTAATAGGACCTTTTAAAAAAACTCTAGATATTCTGAATGAATTTAAAATTTGACCTTCTAAACGATGCAGAAGCAAAAAACCAATCATGTTTGAACTTCATCGAATGCTTCAGCGATATCGGCCTTCCATTTTTTTTTAAATTTTGTAATCCTGATTAAACTTTTTAGGTACCTACCGTATGTCCAAAGAAGTTATTTTGCATTATCAGTTAGTCCATATCATGTTCCATTCAAGTTTGGCAGCTGTGCATGAAAAAAATATTTGAAAATTAAAAAAAAAACTGTACATTTTGAACAAATTTTTGATCGATTCAGTGACTTCCGTAAAGTTGTAGGTATGCATGAGGACTAAACCGGAAAAATGATGCAAGGCAATTTGTTTGTTGTTGTTTTTTTTTTTGAATAATTTTTTGTAACTTAAAAATTGATTTCTAGAAGGTCTAGATTTTATGGGCAAAATGTTTAAAAAGTAATTTAAAGCACTTTCCGATTGAAAATTCAATTTTGCTTTAACAATGATTTTTAATAATTTTGTTCGCCAGATATTTGTGTCGATATTTTCCAAAAAAAACACACTATTTAAAAAAAAAACCCACATCTCATTAATAAGATTTATCCTTATCTCGCATTATGATTCATAAAATGTCTTGTTAGTCCTCTAAAAGATATTAAAAAAACGAAAATTTCAAAATAAACATATTTTGGGAATTAAATTTTTGGACATAAAAAAATAAAAGAAAATTTGAGTTTTTTCACGTCTATCATTTTTTTCTGAAAAGTTCTTATTAAATCCTACAACACGGGGTCTTTTTGGGGGATAGAAAGAGCAAAAAAACTATCAATAACATATTAAAGATTGGAACATCCACTTACATTTGCAGGGGGAACGAAAATCTTTGATCGGGAAAGAGTAGAGTTATCATCTTTTGAAGTTTGCGATTTTTTTTTCTATGGGAAGAAATTTTGCCAATTTCTATTTTGTGTTGTTATAAGTCCACATGGACTTGATTTATGATTCAGATCATATTATTTCTTATGAGAAATGATCCAGGGAACATTTTTCCTAAAGCACGCAAAGTGATTGGAAATAAGGGATAAAAGTTATGAAGGTTTTATAGAAATTTGGGTGATTTTCTGTTAAAATTTCGCACCCTCTTTCCCAAAAACCGCAATGTTTTGATATTGAAATCATTGTTTTGATTAATTCTTTTTTGAGCAATGTTTCTGAGCCAATTGAGTGTAAACATCACAGCAGAAAAGTATAATTGGTTGGGTTTATGCTAAACTGAAAGTCAATTTTATTAGTTTTGGATTTCAACATAATCAACATATTTTCATTATATTTTCATTTTTTTGTGAGTGCATGGTTCGCGGGATATTTTTTTTTATCTAATTAAGGTCTGCCGTTGTTCAATTGTTTTGATAAACAAAACCACAAACAATCGATAACAATATAATCATTTCACCTCAAAATTTGTTCGAGATATCCTGTAAACATTGATAATACTGATAAACATGTAAAAATATCATGAAAACGTACATTTAATACCCAAAACACACAGAAATTATTGATTCAGTTAAAAACCAAAATTAATAAAAGTTATTTACAGTTGAGCATAAATCCAACCAATCATACTTTTCTGTAGTGATTTGTATACCCAATTGACCCAGATACAAAAAAAAAATTGAGTTTTTGACCCAGAAGGAGGGTAACCGTATAAATTCAAAAACTCAAAATTACTGCGAAAATAATCTGGTGGCTTTAATCCACTCAAATGTTGTCATTGTTCAAGTAGGCAACCGCGTTTATACGTCGCATTTGGGTCAGGGTGTTCAGTATTCACCCAATGACCCTAATGAACAACGACACAAATGCTTTTAAAAATATACTTGATCCATAAGGATCTCGGAGAGCCACTGGAAAGAGAGAGAAATTGACATAATAGAAGAGCGAAAGAATTGGTGTTGGTTGCGTCGGTGACATGGAACAAATGTCATACGATTACCCAGTAGAAACAGATCACGTTTTAAAAGGTCACCTCTCAGCACGGTGGTTTGGTTTCGTTGGCAGATCGGTGATGCGTTCTCACGGTATGAGATAAAACGGGGTTCAATTCCCCGGCGGAATACAGAGCACAATTTTTTCGCTAATTATCTTCTTTATTCAATGTTTATCACTTTCACATTTCACATTCACATCACATGTGTTGCTCTAATTTTTAAAAGCAACTATGCAAATTTTGAGCGAAATTGGTTAAGATTAACCCAAGTGTACCCATGCATGAAATTAATTGGTGATATGTTTAAATCGCTAATTACATTTCAGGATTAGCGCATTAAATTTCTAATGAGAATCTAACTTTTAGGAATATTTGGATGGAAGTCGTGAAAAAGTCTGTGAATGTCTGTGCATTTGTCTAAAATTCAAATATATCAATACAGCTAAAAAAGTAGTAATCCAGCTGCGTGTAAAAGGCCTGGGTGTAAAATAAATATTGTATTATTTTATGCAATTTTATGTGATTTTACAACCTGAAACATGTAGCCCATCAGTATGGGAAACCTACTAGACCGAAATGTCAAGCTGATATATGCGTTTATCCTTACAGCTTTTCATCGGTCTATGGCCGAGCGGGCTAAGGCTCCAGTCCTTGCTGTTGGTGCTGGGTTTGAATCCCGTCGGGTGCAACTTTTTTTTTTGTGTTTGCAAAAAATGTACATGCAGTGTGCAATATTAAGTGTTTATTTTGACGAAGGTGATGTGCACGCTTTTGCATGCGATTTTACCATCGGATTTTTTGCTGTGAATTAACAGTCATGAAAATCCATCAGCAATTGCGTTTTAAGCATTTGAAGACTAACGAAACAAGTTTCGGTTGATCAGGATTCTAGCAGAGTTCTCACATCATTCTAGTAGAAATGTTCTGGCAGAAGCAGCTCTGCTAGAATATTTCGTGACTGGGGGGAACAATATTCAGCTTGTGGAGCGAGGTTTTGAAAAAGTCCCATATTCTCAAAAAAATCACTGACCTAGCTAAAACATCCGCTTCACTAACAGAGTATCAACAATAATCAGCAAAAAACTTCTGGTTGACTTTGTTGATTTTTTTTTCATGCAACAAAAAAAACACAAAATTTATGCTTCTAGTGAAATTGCAGAAAATACTGAGTTATATTGTATGTTTTGGCTAACTTTAACGCGTTTTCACTTAGATCTCTTTATGTGAAATTCACCCTATCTCACGGTACCAGCTGTACTATAGTGTTTCATTGTGCAAACAATCAACTACCAGCCGGCCAGGTGAAACTTTACCAGCGAGCTTTCGGCCATGTAGGTAACAGTTAACAGAACATAAGTACACCTCATCCACTCTCTCTCTCTCTCTCTCTCTCTCTCTCTCTCTTTCGTCCCTCTTCCGGGGTCGTTGACGTTGACCTAGCCCCCGCCGGGGGTTCAACAGTGGGTGATGGAGACCCAGAAATCTAGGTAATCCTGGGAGCCAACATAAAAACCGTCAGATCCGAATCGCCACCGGCCATCACCCTCGTCGTCGTCGTCGTCATCGTTACCGGGAGTCAATAAACTATGCTACACAATATGCTGGACGACCTTAGGACACCAGCTGCTGCTGGCAGGGCTACCAGATAGACCAGGGTTAATACCTGGGGTCCGTTCCGGTGTGGTGTCACAGTTGCAGTAAAGTGTAATATGAACTCTATGAGAATTTAGGAGTTCAAAAATTAAATTTAAAGTATACTGCGAGGAGAGTTTCAATCTTTACAATTCTGTTTTTTGCCAAATGTTTTATTTTTATTTTTATTTTTCTAAATTACCAAATAAGTCGAAAACCATAATTTTCTAGAGAAACTTCAAATAGAGCAATCTTGGGCACCCAGAGCCGGAGAACCTTATCCAACGTGGGTCTGTTTACTTTTGGGACAGTATTTCAATCGTGGGACGTTGGGAACTTTATACCTTATCTTATTGTCAATATAGGGCAGTGGAGGTGGAAGTGTTGGATAGTTTTCCCAGCAAAAGTGCTAAAATAAACTGACGGCGGCTGCAGTAAACATGTTGGTTTTATTTCCAATTTCCTCCGGCAATCACAATCGTTGTGCAGGTGTACTTTTAAGGTCACTAACAGAGAGGGATAGCAGTAGCAATCGTGACGAACGAAAAGGTTTTTGCGATATTGATTCCGAAGGTTTAGACTCAAGTGTGTTCAACGCAGAGCAAAATATTGGCTCGAAATTTTATATTGTTATTCGGCAGCCAAATTAATGATACATCAAAATTTAGTGCTTTCACATTACAATTACTCAACCGTGCTGCTGTGTAAAGATATGAGTAAGTTTTCGCAAGGACCATTACACATCCCTTTGGAGTACACTAGTAGTAGTAGTAGTGCCCCATCACCGTTGTCCGAGGACTTGAAAGGGACCCTTTTCCGTGCTGCAGGCTGCCTGATAACACGGACAAAGAGGCAAATGTCGCCGTCGTCATGTCGTGTACCACAGACAATCCGGGGGCCCTGAATATCACATTCACACGGTACATTTCCTTCCTGAGCCGGTCGGTCGCCGACTGGGGAATCGTCACGTTTCCTGGTCCGACTTTTGATTGTCGTCGCCGTTTCTTGCTCGTCCGTAAAGGATTGTCCCCAAAGTGGATACGGGGCTGAGAGTTTTTAAATAAATGTAAGGGGGAGGTTAGTTGTGACCAGGGTGAAGGCTTATATGAAAATTTTACAAAAATGGGTTACAATTTGATTCTTTTTTTGTAATTCAGATCAAATATTGACTTATTTGATATGAAATTTAAAAAAATCTTGTTCAATTTTACAATAACTGTTTTTTATCACTTGATTTGAATAACTGTGCCGCAACTCTTTACTATACCAATTAGTGAGCTATCCATTGAAAGTGCTGTGCAAATTTTTAGAAATCTGATTTTTAAGAAGGGACGATCAGTAACGATTTGGTTTCTTCGGCAAATTTATAGGTTACTATTTAGACCTTTCAAACAAACAAAATTGTCTTTTCTTTGTATCACAAAACTTAGATTTTGATAAAATTTACTTCCTCCATTTTATTTATTAATCGAATCTTTTAGTGGACAGTGAACTATATTCGCCAAACTAAAACAATAAATAAGGTATTGAAAAGCAACTCAAAACATGTTGGGATGTATATATGAATAAGGAAAGTATTTTCTGAATTTTCTTGAAATAAAACCATTTATTTTATCAGATATTTTTTTCAAGTAGTGTCGAACCTTATACATCTCTGCAATAATAAATTAAAAAAAATGAGAAAGTTTTCTGCAATTTTCGTTTTGGAAATTGTAGATCCAACCATCCTTCTATCGGATGAGGAAGTAAAACGTCGGTCCATTTGTGTAAAAGATGTTTTGGGTGACTCACCACACATAACCTTCGGACGCCTAGAAATGAGCGGAAACTTGCAACAGAGGCCAAATATACCCGAGGGTCGTTAAAGTGGATTGCTTCGCTTTGATTTTTTTTAGATCCAATCATGGGTTTCTGAGATATAATTTTGCCAAGAATTAACTATACACAAAATATGATTTTTTCTAGGTGTTTCTCAATCGGACCTATTTGTTCATATTATTGATAAAATAGAAACTATTAATTTTTGAAGGTTTCAAGTTAAAACGGTATTAAATGTTATTGCGTCCATGCAGAGAATTACCGGAACGAAATTCCCGGTATTTTTTTTCGTAAACATACACCCAACCGGCGGTCGCATGATTGTGATACATGGCGGCATGAAAGTATATCAGAATCTGCATGAAAACTGTCCTCATGCATTTTTTGCGATATAGGGGTATGACATTTTTGCCCGTTACCGACAATTATCGACATTACCGAAAGCAGATTGATTGTATTGCAGGAAAAAAATCTTAACAGAACGAGGATTGAACCATCAACTACTAGGTTGCTGATCCGACACGCTACTACCGCGCCATGGACGCTTGATGAATGGTGAGGGACAGAGCGCGAACATAATGTTCTCTCTAGAGTGTTGCTCGGGGACGCGCCAGCATTCTATGTGTTGGTGAGAACTGCAAATCGCTGACGTGTTTACACGCGGGCAAAAATGATCTATGGGCTTGCTGCAAAAAATGTAATAAAATATAACATTTTTTGCAGCAAATCCACTGATGCAGATTTTGAGATATATTTTTCGTTTGGGTTATATAGTGGTTATGGTAATCGAAACCCCTTTGCAAGGAGTCCACAACATTGATAATCTGGCAACCCTGTCTCGAGTTATGACCACTCTGTGTACTTATTTTTCTGGATCTAAAAAAATAGCTGAAATATGTCTCCAAACCACTCATATTACCCATTGTTGGTAAAAAGTGAGGAAGGCATCAACCACATAGGTGGATTAAGTTAGTTTTTCCCTTAGTTCCAATCACATTGCGTGTTCCAGAAAAAATGTTCCCTGCTTCATTTTCCATAAGAAATGATATGAGTTGAACCACAAATCATGTCCATGTGGACTTATAACTATACTAAATTGAAAAAGGCAAAATTTCGTCCCATAGCAAATAAGTTCAAAAACTTCAAATTAGGATAATTTTAATTTTTCCCCACCAAAGATTTTTGTTTACCCCGCAAATTAACGGGGATGTTTCAAACTTTCATATGTATATGATAGTTTTCTTGCTATTTCACAAAAAATACTTCCCCCCAAAAAAGACTCTTACAAAAATATTCCTAGATCTCGGAAATTCCCGGGATTCTTAGAATATTTTCTCGTTTCCCGGGAAATCCAGAACCCCGAAAAATTGGACGCCATACACCAAGCCATAAACTGTTTTCAACTTAGAAAAAAAAATCTTAGATTTTTTAATTCACGACATACATTTCAAAAAGGCTAAAGGGTGAAATACCGGCTTTATGAAGCATGAATCATGATTTTAAAAAATCTCAAAATACTTTTAAAAATGAGAAAAATCACACACACGGTTTCACTATAAAAGTATGTTTTTCGAGTAAATTTTCAATACTTCCTTAAAATTAGTATTTTGGCGAAATCTTCGTCATACCTAAGGCGATTTTTTGACTTTATATGCGGCCAGGCCTGATTTTTGTACGGTTTTTATTTTCGTATTATTTTGAGTTGTACGGAAATAATGATGACAATGACAACTTTCTGAAATGTAAACGCTTTTATGCTTTTATAGACATTTGCTTTTTTGACATTTTTATTCAACTATCAATTTAAAGTTGATTTGTTGTGTGAAATGATTTTCTTGCAGATAAAAAGCTTGTGATAATCGGAAATTACAAATATTGTTGTGAAAACGATATAAATGCGATATTACTCGTAAAAGACAACTTGAAAAAGCCAAGCCACCACCCTGCATCATGCCCCACTGTTGCCAACCTGGTGGCAATCATGGTGACAACCGGGCGCAACACTGGAATTTTAATGAATTGTCAGTGCGCGCTCGAGTAGTGCTGACAAATGATAAGACCGGGTACTTGAGTGTTAGTGTGTGTGTGGCATGGGTGGCAATGGGTCAACAATGAAAACTTTGTAACCTAGGTAAACAGGGTGAAGGGGGTGGAACAAAACTGTTGTTCTGCTCACGTTATACTCTTCCAGGGCCCACTCTCTGTTGACACAAGGCAAAAAAACATGACGGGATACAGCGAGGTGGGCATCAACGGTTTGTGTCCGTATGAGCACGGCGATATTGTTTTCCAGCGGAACTTGTTACACGACGGGAAAAATCCAACCTAGAACTTGCCGAGACAGGACAGGTGAGCACAACATGGTTGCTGGCAGATGTTGGCAGTACGAGCGAGTGAAGTTACGTGTTTATTTTTGGTACTTGTTGACCTAGATAGTAGGATGATAGTTTAATCTAGAGCGCGGCAATAACAGCACAACATGGTTTTCATGTTCAGGTTGAAAATTTAGTTTTAGGTTATATTGTTCAAGTTTAAGGGAACCATCTTTTCGATGTTTTGGCAATATTGTCATGACATTTTTAATGAGTCGAAACTTGCGCACTCAACCCCTACGCCGTGACCCAGGTTTGGCCCACAGCCGACCACCAGGGTTGAGCAAAGTTTCTTTCAATTATAAATTCACTCATTAAATCTTTCGCCCAGTTGAGCTTCAAGCAATTTGTTCCGCTCGACAAAACTTTGCACTCCCATTCACACTCCCGGAAGGGTTGAAAAAAACACAACAACTTTGTTGGCAGGTTAGTACAGAAAAATAAAAGTGGGCCAAGTACTTGAATTGAAAAAATGTAAACAATATAAATGGTTTATTTAAAATAATAAATTTTCAAAATTGTCTCACTGTGGAGAAAAATTTCAAGCAAGGATTTCATAAAATAGCAAAATCCAGAGAGTATAGTAGGTGATATTTCTATGTTTTCATCTTTCAACCCTATGACTAGAGTGTACGGGAGGTAAAGTTGGTGGTTTAGCATATTTCTGAAGTTCTCTACCGCAGAGTCATCGTCGAGATGGAACCGGCAAGAAAGAAGGATTTTTTCTCCTCCAACCCAAAGCTCAAAAGTATCACCACCCACACTCTTCACCAAGCGAAACTCAACTCACAGTTTAACACTGATGCGATCGTCGTGGAAAACTCACTTCCATTTCTGGTCTGTGGGCCATGCAAGAGTGGATTGAAGTGGACACTCGAGCAGGGAAAACGGGAAAAGATACGAACTTTTTTCCACTTTGCAACCCAGGAAGGCGAATTATTCAACAAACTTTCACCCACTCTCAGTGAAGTACTGCGGGGTTGACTCGTTTTGCTACAGTTTGTATTGGAATGCTATTTCTGTACAGACACACTCATTGAAATAGCAATCTGTCGTAAAGTTTTGCTGGGAGGAAAAACTGTCAGTGAAAAGTTGTTGCCCATTTGATCGCATTTTAAGTAGTTCAAGGAATTCATTTCTATTTCAATCACAACCAGACATGGGAGGAACAAAAAGGCCAGATGTGCAGAAACTTCAACTGACTGAAATGATTTAGCATTTATTCATTCCTCTTAAAAGAATTCTGAGCTTTCAATTATTTTCATTTATGAACATTTTATTGCTTTAATTCATGGTATCAGCAAAATCAATTCATCTCCAACAAGGACTCAACCTTTCCTAGGCAATTAATAAGATCAAATCGTTTTACTGCTTCCCAAAGTCGTTAAATCTCGCACCTAGTCTGACTTTGGGTCGGAGCCATACCTGCCAGCAGCCCAAGTTAAATTGATTGCATATCTAGCCCGAAACAATCACACAACAACTCCCCGCTTCAACAACTTATCCTGAAATACAATCAATAATTTGGAAACAACTTTCTCCACGCGCGTGGCAAACCCCCGTCAGCAGGTAGAGGACGACGTTACATTCACCCCAACTCAAAAAACAATCGAACAATTTAGTGGGAGCGTCAAATTTGCAAGTTCAAACTCGAGGACCTTTCACCGTCCGGAACACGGAACCGATCCTTAAGGGGCACAACGTTTTCAACGCAAATTGGCCGATACCTAAACTTTCGTTTTGCGCTTCGGAACAACTTTTAACCACCCCCTCTCTCCAGGTGAAAAAGGTGAAACTTTTTCCCGTGGACAAAACATTCTCGGTTTTATTTTTCGTACTCTTGCCAAACCATTATATTCCAGCCCCAACTGACTTTTGGTTGAAGTGGTTTTGTGTCGAACTTTTGTGCGCTCCACAGAATGTCGACGACGCCGCAAGTTTTGTCGTGTACCATTAGCGGAAGCCCCGATTTTTGCCGGGCGGGTTCGGGTGGTGGAGGAAAAAAATAAGGTAATTTTTTGTGGGACGAACGCCGCTTCACCACCCTGGAATAAGTTGCCACAGTTTGGTGGATGTTCATTATTCATGTTTTGCTTGACCTTGATTTGGAAGGTGCTCGATTTGAAATCGGGACAAAGTTTGAAAATTATCGCAATATTATACAATGAAATTGGCAACCCATCACCATAGTTTTTTCGCTGTGTAATTCAAAGTACAAATCAATTTTGAAACCTGTATGGCTTGTTCCATGAAATGTATTTTCAAAACATGTTCTGGGTTAATTCAAAACAAATTTGAATTATTGAATTATCGATGAACAGTAGTACCGCAGATCATGTTTTAACGCTGAAATGTTTTTCATTTCATCAAAACTTTTTTTTTATGATAATAATTAATATTTTTTTGACATCAACTGTAGTAGGTGTATAAAACATTTTCTAACATTTTGTTCTTGAAATGTTGAAACTGTGGCTAAATTTTTGAATACTTTTTTTTTATTTTTTTTCCTCCCCTCGACCGTGGGCAGAGTGGAGGGACAATTGCCATTGGCCTAACTGTTGGAAAATATTTTCGCAACGATTTGTCAAAATAAAAAAAAATCAAAATAAAAAAACGCTGACACATAAACTTTTCATATTTCATGTCATAATTTTCAAAATTAAAAAATCAAAATTTCTATGGAAAAAAACAATAAAATCAACAAAAAAAAAACAAAAAACAAAGTTGACTTTATAGCTGTCGGCCACCATTGCTAGTACCAACCACTAGTGTCTTCCTTTTATCTACAAGGACTTCGCCGCCCTGGGCTCCTTAGTTTATGAAAGTATGGCACGGAGCGACGGCGTCGAATACCCATATTCACACAAAGAATTTTAGAGCACCCGCCGCGGGATTCGAACCGGCGACCTCTGGATTGTGAGTCCAGCGCGCGGTCCGATTGATCCACACGGGCGGGACGATAAAATCAACAAATCTGATGGAAAACTGTCATTTTCTATTATTTTAAAACAACGAAAATGTTCAAAAAATAACAAAAATTTCAAAAACAAAAACTAGAAAAAACATCTATTTTATATCTCTTAAAAAAAATACATATATGGGTAATTCTCCGCCAACTCACACGAAATCGGGAAAAGTTGCCCCGACCCCTCTTCGATTTGCGTGAAACTTTGTACTAAGGAGTAACTTTTGTCCCTGATCACGAATCTGAGATCCGTTTTTTGATATCTCCTGACGGAGGGGCGGTACGACCCCTTTCATTTTTGAACATGCGAAAAAAGAGGTGTTTTTCAATAATTTGTAGCTCGCAACCGTGAAGAGATAGAAAATTGTATGTAAAAATAGACGCCTAATTTGATGGCGTACTCAGAATTCTGAAAAAAAATGTATTTTTCATCGAAAAAACACTGAATTTTTTTTTAAATTATCCCATTTTTCGTAACTTGACTGTAAACAAATTTGGAACATGTCATTTTATGGGAAATTTAATGTACTTTTTGAATCTACATTGACCCAGAAGGGTCATTTTTTATTTAGAACATTTTTTTCATTTTAAAATTTCGTGTTTTTTCTAACTTTGCAGGGTTATTTTTAAGAGTGCAACAATGTTCTACAAAGTTATAGAATAGACAATTACAAAACCAATGTTCAATTTTAATATATAGACATAAGGGGTTTGCTTATAACCATCACGAGTTGTCGCGATTTTACGAAAAAAAGTTTTGAAATTGTCCATTTTCCAATGTCGATGTATCAGAAACTAATGGTCCGATTTTCAATGTTAAACTATGAAACATTCATGAAATTTTACAATCATTTCAAAAACAATCTTTTTTGAAAAAAATCAAATCAGGACTAACATTTGAAT
Organism: Culex pipiens pallens; assembly: GCF_016801865.2. NCBI lineage: Eukaryota > Metazoa > Arthropoda > Insecta > Diptera > Culicidae > Culex > Culex pipiens. The sequence continues at coordinate 87,206,540 of NC_068938.1, forward strand.
ATTTGGCCTTTTGATATGCAAGTCTTGATTTGAATTTTTTAAAAATATTGTTTTCGAAAAGATCGGAAAATTTCACGAAAGTTTCATATTTTAACTATGTAAAACGGACCATTAGTTGCTGAGATATCGACGTTAGAAAATGGTGGGTTGTTTGGGTGAATATTTGGGCTTTTGATCTTGATATGAATATTTGAGTCTTGATTTGAAAATTTTTAAAATATTGTTTTCGAAAAGATCGGAAAATTTCACAAAAAAAATAATAACAAGCCATGGTTTCAACATTTGAAGGAAAACAGTGTTTCATAGTGTATTTTACAGCAGCCTAGATGTTTCATTAGTTTTCAAAATAAACAAGTTTTAAAGAAATTTTTTTTTCGCGAAAAAAGCTTTTTGCGTTGCTGTACATTGAAATTCCACAAAAATTGAAAATATGTTTTGATCGATTCAAGACATGCTAAATATGTTTTAAAACGCAGGAAAATGCATTTCTAATTGTTTTCAGTTGGTTAGACTTCTGTTTCCTTTAATATTTTTATGTTTTTTTGTAAAAAATTTTTTTTTTGCCCCCTGATTTTTCGATAATTAGTGGGGGGGGGGGGAGGGATGTTTAAATTGAAAATCACCATTTTTTTTACCGTGTATCATTTTTTTCAGCATAGTCCTTGCCTACAACTTTACCGAAGACACCAAATAGATCAAAAACTTCCTTCAAAAGATACAAATATTTGAATTTTCGTAGGGTAGAGTAGTCATCAATGAGACACGGGGAACAATGATAAAATGGCTCTCACAAGTCGTAGTTTCAACCAATCAGGCTCATATTTGGGGGAAAGGTGTGTCTACTGGATACACGTCTGCCATATTAGTGGCTTTGGTTATGGACGCTTCCTTGAAAAGTTATTCATAAATGTTTGATTCTGGGATGTAAAAGTAAATTATGGACAAAAATTACTTTTTCGCTCGTAGGCTGCCATTATCACCAAAACTAATATTTCTTCAAATTTCTTTCGACGTTCCATAGGAATTGAGTTGGGCTACAATGTCCTTTCATTAGGTTTGGCCAAAATTTAGAATATACCCAGTATCCAGGACTGTCTCATTGTTCCCCACTCATTTCAGCTCATGGGTAACAATGAGACACTTTGATTTTTCTTCATTAAACATTTCAAAATCTATGGAAATCTTTCAAAACATGAATTAAAAGTGATTTTTGTCATATTTATTGAGTTTTAACTTCATTTAACCAAAAATACAAAGTTATTTGGTATAAATATACGGATTTTACAAAATTTGAATACTTTTTAGTATAACTTTTGTTAATTCAAGTTTCATGTTGGCAAAATTGATCTAAAATGTTCAAGGTAAGTTACCTGCAATGGAACAATACAAAAACATGATGTTTTACTAGAAAAATCTTGATTTTCGTAGTGTGTCTCATTGTTCCCCAGCTGTCTCATTGTTCCTGCCAAGTGCGTATACAATGAGACAGTTGAATAACTCTGGCTGTAGATGTCGGATCGTTCTCATATTTTGGTCAATGTTAGAACACATTAAAAGAAAGAAAATGCAACAAAAAGCTCATTAAAACATGCTGATGAAAAAATGAGAAAAATCTTTGAAAGTTGAAAACCAAAAGTGTCTCATTGATGACTACCCTACCCTACAACATTTTTGGATGGAAAGCTGCCAAATTTGGACAAACTAAAAATACAAAAAGGCTTCTTTGGGCTTACCGAAGGCACCAATAAAGTTTCAGCCAGATTAAAAAATACAAAAAAATCGAATGATCAAAATCTGAATGCATTGCTCATGTTAAATTTCCCTTAAAATTACTTTTTTTTACAGTCGTCCTTAAAATTACTTGTTTATTTTTTTACATTCGAATTACGAAAATCGCAGGTATTAAAACTTTGTTTGTATTGTTTTGATGAAAAATGCGTTTTTTCGGAATCAGGCGTTCAATTTTATATAAAAGTCCCTTTGACACCAACATTTTATATCATCACCATTGCATGCTGAAACACGCGTTTTTTTTTGCAATGTTGAAAATAAAATGGGTTTTGTATGGACAATTGTTAAAAAAAAAGTGTTCACGTGGTTTATGGATAATCCCTTGGAAGAATTCATCTAATTTCATGTACCTTTGACTATATTTATCATTCTTTTTAATCCTCTACTGCTAAATTTTTTGTTGATGTTTTTTCCTGCGCTTAGGAGGTCATTTCGAGCAACTAATGTTGAACGAAAAACTTTACTTCTCTTGTTTCTTGTTTTTCTTCTTTTATTTTTAGTTATTTAATTTTAAATTATCTTGTTTAGTTTATCCCAAGTAACATATTTCCAAGAGTTCTACAAAAGCTCTACAAGATAGCTACTGCATAGCAGTTTGGACCGCGGTAGGATAAAACTCTCTTCAAGTACTCTTCCAAACTCCTGAAGAAGTTTTGAAGAGAATTTTATCCTACCGCGGTCCAAACTGCTATGCTGTAGCTATCTTGAAGAGCTCTTGTAGAACTCCTAGAAAAAAATGTTACTTGGGTATGTTTGATTTCTAAAATTTTAAGAGTTCTTCTTTCCAATGCAATTTAAAGATCAAAAATTTGTTAAAAATTTATTTTTGCGACTTTTGAGATCGCAACCCGTCTAGAGTCGAAATTGGGTTGTAGAGGGTTAATTTTATGATTTTTATTCTATGAGAATAAAAATTACATGAAGTCTAGTTTTTAAAAATATTTTTTTTTCCAATTTTTAATTCAACAATTCGTTTTAACCTCACTCACTAAACAACCCCGTCAACAGTTTCATACCGTCGCGGAGTAGCAAAAACGAGTACAGCTCAGCATTCCCAGCCGTATCGGGTAGACCTTCCTCCTTGAGTATTTTCTGCTGCTCCAGCACGGCCCCAATCGGACTCCGGGCGCCAGCGGCCTCAACGGAGCGGTCCCAATTTCCTTCCTGCGCCGGATCATCGTCGCAGTACTCTACGGCTGACGGTGGATACACCGTGGGACGTACTGGGGCTACCTTCCCGCATGGCTGGGAAGCGGCTTGAAGGTCGTTGTTGCAACTGGACGTGCAACTTGACATGCAGCAGCCAGCAGCCGGAGCCCCGGTGGTGAGATTTGGCAGGACAGTTGAGAGGATTGTGATCGTGATCAGCTGTACGGTTGGGGTTGGCATGTTGACTTGGGAAGGGCAAGATTGAAACTGCAAGTTTTGAAGCTTGTTGGAAAGTATATCGTTGGGGCAAACTTTTAAAACAGCTGTTGTAGATTCATCAACTAAGGCAATGAGTGCCTCATTTGAGCAAGATTTGTATTGAAATAGAACAGCTGTTTGCTAAACGATGTTTTTGTAAAAGGGCTTACTCTTAATCATTGAAAAAAAGGGCCCACCAGGGTAGAGGTTCAACGATTTATACTGTTTGATTTATTATAATTTACCTTAACTTAACTTGATGATCTGACAATAAAAATAAATACATGTTCAAATTTTTAACTAACCAAATCTCTTGATTTACTGTATTTTCAAACTATAAGAAGAAGAAAAAAACTTGTCCATCATCACCAGAAACCGGCTTAAAGGATAACAGCAGGAAAACTTTGCCCGTTCAAACGGGTTCAGCTTTGCTTTTGGGTTCATTCTCAGTATCACCGTTGCTGGGTAGAAAAAAGTGGCCGTTTAACCCCGGGAGCAAAAGGTAAATCAACTTTCGAAGCGGAAAAAAAGGTAAATCGGGGAGCATGGCAAAGTTTCATCCCATTTCGAGTGATAGTAATTTTCCAATGTTTCCAGCCCAATAATCATATTTCCCGGATCGTACAAGCCACTTTGTATTGGAAATGCCCCGGGGGATAATTCGTTTCCAATAATCAGCTGCAGGGAAAATGAACTCTGGTGAGCAACCAAAGTGGGTAGCAAAATAAAACGAATTATAAATTACGGACAAGGGTTATGGGAAACGTGCCCTGTTAGGAAAATTGGGCATCATGTTATTATGATTGAAAAATTGGAAAATACATTTTGTTAGCTTACGGCCATGACTGGTTGCCACATCAGAAGGTCCAACTACCTGAAAGTAGACAAAAAAAAATTATTAAAAATTCTCTTTAAACAAAATATTCCAACTAGTTACAAAACCCCAGGAAAATCAATAATAAAAAAATAATGTTCATTCCAATCAACTAGTAGCAGCAGCGAAATAACGCACGCCGTCCAAGAAGGATATTTCCGTCCTCTGGTCAATGCTACCGCATTCACTCCGAGAAGAAGGATTGCTTTTTGACCATCGAGATTACGGCTTAAGGGGGCGGACCAATACAAGGGAGGGGAAAACATTAATCATTTGTTGAATGTGCACCACACCCCGGCGAGGTTCAGGGACCCTGCCGACAGGGGCAAGGTCGTTTTGCTAAGAGAGACGTTGAAAGTGCCTGGGAAATGGTTTAGATTTCGAAATCAGTATTTCCGATAAGGGCTAATTAGGTAGGCAAATGGAGATGGAGTGGGAAATTCGCCCGCCAAATTAATTATCCCAAATGCAACGCAATGCTGAAAAGATATTGAATGTTGGCGAACAAAACATTTCCCGGAACTCATTAAATGTGACGCAGTTCATAGAAATGTGTTTGATTCCATGTGCTTGAACGAGAATAATTGAGGAAATAACAGAAAAAAAAACAATTAATTGCTCCCCAGCAGCACGTCTTATCACATATTTTGCCTTATTTCGGTACCAGTGCGATATCGAGGCAAAGCCGTTCAACGATCAACGCCAAGTCACTTGTACTAATCGTTTCACATCATTTACACCGACCGGCTGAACGACCAGAGCGAACGGTGGTGTGCTTAATGGTTCATATTACTGCGCCGCGAATCAGCATTGAGGCAGGGGTTCTTGAAATAATTGAAATAATTGTCGAAAAAATCCAAATTTTAGCGTCAAGCTATCTTTAAAGGATATTTTTTTTTGCTGTACTAAACATCGAAATTTCACTTAAATTAAAAACTAGTTCAAATTGCATCAAACATGCTTAAAATCATCGTCAATGCAGAAAAATACTTTTTTAATATTTTTTTCATCTGTTTTTTTCCACAATTTTGTTTTGAAGAAATATATTACTTTGACCCTTGATTTATCGGGCCATTTTTTTAAAAGAGCAGTGAAATTTGCATTTCCATTTGCATTGGCCTAAAAACTGACCCCAAGCAGCGATTTTTTTTTGTAAATTTGATAAAGTTATCTTGTTCATGATGTAATTTAAGAGCGAGTCCACGAGCAAAGCATACCCATCTCGCATTGACCTCACCAATCTGCCTGAAATTTTTAGGGGTTGTTTTTACATATAAAACTAGCATCTGGCCAAAATATGAGCACTCTAGGTCAACGGAAAGTGGTGCAAATCGGGACACAAAGTTTGGTGGTTAAAAAACGTCAAAAATCTTAAAAAGGCTATAACTTAGGTAAAATTCAATTTAATTTCAAAATTCAAAATGCATCTGAAAGGGCTTAGAAATGCAACAAAATGCAGGAAAAAGCATCCCAATTGGTTGAATCTGAAGGGAGTTATTGGCTTTTTAGTGGAAAAATAGCATAATTTTCAAACTCAAATAATAAAATGTTCCATCCAGATATCAACTCGCTTTGACCTGCAGCTTGTAGGGGACATCTGGGACCACCATCTGAGACTGAGAACGCTTTGGGTAAGGCAGTTTAACGTGTTAAATAAACACTTTTTCTTTATGTGAATTTTTGGTTGTAAATTTTTGCTTGGAGGACTCCTTAGATCCCATTTTCTGGTGATTATTTTATCATATTCGTGTTTCTGAGACACATAAAAATTGTTATTTTCATCAATTTTAACCATTTAAAAAATGAAAGTAAAAAAAATCTTCGATTTACATTTATTGAAAATCAAGTTCGTTTCCAAGGATACTAGATGACACCAGAATAAAAGGCAGATTCTTATTTTTTTAACTTTTATTTTTTAAAGGGTTAAAATGGATGAATATAAACATTTTTGTGCATGTTTCTATCGTGAAATTGTCTCAGAAACACGAATATCATGAAATTATCACCGGAAAATTTGATCTAAGGGGTCCCCCGTGCAAAAATTTACAACCAAAAAAATCACTTAATGAAAAAGTGTTTATTTAATACGTTAAACTGCCTTATCCAAAGCGTTCTCAGTCTCAGATGGTAGTATCAGATGTTCTCTACAAGCTGCAGGTCGAAGCGAGTTGATATCTGGATGGAACATTTTTTTATTTGAGTTTGAAAATTATGCTATTTTTCCACTAAAAAGCCAATAACTCCCTTCAGATTCATCCAATTGGGATGCTTTTTCCTGCATTTTGTTGCATTTCTAAGCCCTTTCAGATGCATTTTGAATTTTGAAATTAAATTGAATTTTACCTAAGATATAGCCTTTTTAAGATTTTTGACGTTTTTGAACCACCAAACTTTGTGTCCCGATTTGCACCACTTCCCGTTGACCTAGAGTGCTCATATTTTGGCCAGATGCTAGTTTTATATGTAAAAACAACCCCTGAAAATTTCAGGCAGATTGGTAAGGTCCAAACGACGTCCCATACAAAGGGGTATGCCTTGTTCGTGGACTCGCTCTTAAACTCAATTCAGGTTGAAAAAGTAGATTTCCACTGGCTCAGAGGTTTACACATTTTGGTGCTAGAATAGGGGAAAGTGGGGCAAGTGTAACAAGCTAAGGAAATGCTCGTTTAACCCATTAAAAACGTTAACACATTTTTTTTAGAATGAAAGGTTGCACAGTGGTCTAGATCGCAAAATTAAGTGGAAAATGGATTTTCCGAAAAATGGTGAAGTTTTGGAGCTGTGGTGTCTTCAGAAGAGTTGTTGCAAATGGAAAGGGGAAACTTTTGGTTTGGTTTAAAATTAGAGTGGTTCACGATTAGAGTGATTTTGAAAATCTTAGATTTCAGGAATATTTTTGGGATATTTTGGTCTTAAAGAAAGTTGTTGAACTTGGCAATCCAAGCAACTTTGTCGAAGACACCATAATTTTATCCGTAATCTACGCCTTCTACGACCAAATTTATACAAAGCATCTGAGAAAAATTTCAAAAATTTGTTTTTTGAACGTGGCAATTTAGGGTTAACTCTTAGAGATAAGTGATATTGAGGACATTTTTAAAACTCTACAAATCCAACATTTTCATATTTTGACAAGTCAATTTGGACTAAAAGGTCAACAGTTACAGCCATTTTAAGGTAAAAAAGATGCAAATTTAAATCTTGAATATCTAGAAAATGCGCAAGCACTACACCCGCTGGAAAAATCTCAAGGTTGTTTTTCTTCAAACTTGAGATACATATCTTCATTTGAAAAAGTATAATTTTCAAGGGAAAACCGTATGGGACCACCCTAACGAAATTCAAAAATTGTCAAATTTACGTTTTTCCATGTAATTTTTCCCGCTGTATCTGAATCTGCCCTCACAATTGAGCCAAAATGTCAACAAATCGTATTGGGTTAATTTTGGGTTTCTATGTAAAATTATCATTTAAACCCAAAATATGACCAAAAATATTTGTATTTTATAAAAAAAAAGAAAAAAAATTCAAAATCGGGCTTTGTCTTGCACACGTGATATATCTTGTAAATTATTGGGCTGATAAAAATGGTATTTCAAGTTTTTGTCACCTGCTTTCAATTTCTGTCTCAAAAACTAGGGCATAAAAAAAAAACTTTCGATGTCCAGTACCGAAAAAGTTTTTTTGGCATTTTTTTTGTTTCGTCAAATCTTAATTTTTTTTTTTGAAAACTTATGATTGCAAAACAACTGAACCAGTGTAAAATGCTCTTTTAAACACATTGTTTTATTCAAATATTGAGACCATAGGGGAAATTTTCGTATGTTTGGCAGGTTAAGCACTCGCTCCTAACTCCATCCAATTTGCTGATTTTCACTATTAAAACAACTAATTTTGCAAAACTTTTGATAAAAACTTGCTTGCTCACTTCTTGTTGAGCTATTTATCACTCGATTTCAGTTGAAAACGCTTTTAATTAGCTTTAATTGAATGTCAAAGTTCTGACCTGCCAACATTAGAGGCACGCTGGAATTAGATGCTGTTCCCCTACCTTGTTATTTTTTATAAGAAAATCCTTTATGTTTGTAAATTAAAATTTTTGTATTTGTCTACTCTACAACTTTGTAGAACATTAATAAACTCAAAAAAAAAACAACCCAGAAATGTTACAAAAAACATAAAATTTTAAATGTTGCTCCAAATTGAAAAATTATCTTTCTGGGTTATTGCAGAATCAAAATGAACATTAAATTTCCTATTAAATAACATGTCCTAATTTTTTTATAGTCGACAAACAAAAAATGGCAGAATTATTAAACAATTTTTGTATTTGAATTCTGAGTACGCCACCAAACTGGTCTGTTTTCATACAAGAATATCATATTTTGCTCTAAAACCCTGAAAAATGCGTTCAAATTGCCCGTCACTTTTAATTCACAGCATGTTAAATTTGGAAAATGAAAATTTTTCGCTAAAATTTTTACGTTTATCTCGCAAAAATTAATCTAAAAAAATAGACGCCAAAACCCATCCCATCATCTTATAGGTAACAATTTTCTGACCAATTTTGCTTTTAACGCCATTAGTTTTTGTCTCTTCAGCGCCAAGATACAGCCATTTTGGTAAATTAAAAACGTTTTCATACTATTTTGTCTACTAAGTGTTTGTGTGCTTTGTAGGTGGATAAACATCATCAAATCAAACCTTTATAAATTGTATGCACTTTTCAATGGAAAATGTTTCAACACCCCTGGAAAACCCTCACAACAAGACGCTGGCAACGCAGACCACCACCTTCTCGCACATTCACGATAAACGTGCAAGGTCATCCATGTCCTGAAGAAGACGGAACCCGAGTACCGTGGATGGTGGCGGAAGCATTCCAGGGACCGGGATTGCGTGAAAAGATTCCATTTCCATCAAAAACCATGACACAGTCCAAAACCGTCGACGACGATGATGGCGGCCATTGACTTGAGTCTGGCTTTGAGGTTATGTGTGCGGGGGTAAATTATCTTATTCTGTTCCTGTTTTCTTGGGTGGTTTTTTTTTCACACGTGTGCGCTTTCCAGATTTTTGGGAGTGGAACAAAGAATGTCTTATTTAAGCGAGCTGAAAAAAAAACAAACAAAAGGAATTAGTCGTGGGAGGGAGTTGCTCGTACGAGCCCGTGGGAGTTTTTCCTTTTTTTCGACAAAAAACAAGCAAGTGTACGAACGTGCCAAAGATAAGCCAAAGCATGGCGTTCGACAATAAGATAAAGCCATAAAGAAGCGCTAAACTATTAAAACAAACTTTGTCGACCTCTTTTCGCTTCGCGTGTGGTGCTAACTTGGGCCGGCCTCCGAACAAGATAAGACTCGACTGTCCGCCGGGGTTCCGGTGGCACTTTTTAAGGTTATGGCACTCTTTTGTACTCGCTTGGTCTTCCTTCCCTTCTCCCGAAAGAAGAGGCCGAAAATTTATTCCTTGTTCTGGCCCGGAAACGAACAACTTTTGGCCGGGGAAGCCCACGACGATAAACTACCCCCGCCAGCTAGATTTAGGGGTGTTCTAATGTTAGTCAAAGTGATTAAGTGACTGACACCAGGTTAGGTATGGGAAAAGGGGGAAGGGAGGAGAAAGACATCGATGATCGTCTCTATCAAAGTTTAGGTCGAATAGCTTGAACCGGAAGTAGGGACTGGGTAGGTTGAAGAAAATTGCTGATTCACCTGCCGGAAAATTAGTGAGAGCTTTTTTATCGAGAGAAAAAGAGAAAACTTTTAATTTGTCTTTCTGACAAAGGAAATAGTTTCAACTACGGAACATAATTGTTGACAAATTTTGGTCGAAATATTTAGATTTGAAACGGGAAAAGCTTGAGCATTTCCTTTCTAATTATATCATTGTTCTAATTATTCATTATTCATTGTTCATTGTTCATTGTTCATTGTCCATTGTTCATTGTTCATTGTTCATTGTTCATTGTTCATTGTTCATTGTTCATTGTTCATTGTTCATTGTTCATTGTTCATTGTTCATTGTTCATTGTTCATTGTTCATTGTTCATTGTTCATTGTTCATTGTTCATTGTTCATTGTTCATTGTTCATTGTTCATTGTTCATTGTTCATTGTTCATTGTTCATTGTTCATTGTTCAATGTTCATTGTTCATTGTTCATTGTTCATTGTTCATTGTTCTTTGTTCATTTCTGGTTTCTGTTTATTTTTGTTTCGTAATTTCTCATAATTTCTTATGAAACCAGCACATTCTTTCTCCCTCAAACTTCTCTACAACGCAATTCTTGAATTGCTCCTCGCTTCTTATCATCACTTGAGCAGTAAACCTTTTTGCCGAGGTTTGACCTTCACTCGAAGCGGTTCCGACCCGGTCCCCACTAGGGTAGAGGACCCAGTTTTCGCCCTGCTCCAGTTTTCGCCCACCTACTGGATTTAATCTGTATTTAGCAAACTTATACCATTTTTTGGTTGAATTTACTATGCAGGTTTACATATTCATTCATTTCTAGTACTAATTGAAACTTTTCTTATGAATTTCTATTGTTTATTAAGTTTTTATAAGCTTTTCAAAAAAAGCCTTACTGCAGCCGCCATATTTTTGTCAATTTAGACTACAGCGGGTAATAATGTTAATGAGGGAAAACAACTCATTTTGTCCGAAAATTATGTAAATGAATAATTCATTAGTTCACTGTATGTGTGAATTTCATGAAAATCTAGTGATTTACCTGTTTTAAACGTTTTCCAAAGGTTATTTCAATAAAATAAAGAGGGCGATTTCTGGGGTCATGAAAAAACATGCGATCCAATTTTCGTCCAGGGCGAAATCTTTTATTGTGTTTTCAGATTTTATCTAGAACCAGTTTTCGTTTACCATAAAAACTTATCTAATCGCAGCGAAATGTGCTTGAAAATATATTTGGAACATTCTAGATTATTTTTATAGGTTAAATAATCATTTTAATTAGTTTCATTCATTAGGGGGTTTTGGTATAAACATCAGTTCAAAAATTGACCTAAGCTAAGATATGGGACACCTAGTTCAAATGTAGTAAAAGTTTACTGGTACAGAGGAAAACAAATTAAGCAGAGGATGGGAAAGTAGTTACACATGTGCTTTAATATTTTTATTAAGAGGTACTCGAAGTTTTATATTGAGTCAATTCGGGAGCGAATGGCCCATAGGGTTAAAGCTCCCCTAACAAAATCAACAACAACATGGAGCTAATTGTAACTGTGTGCTCTTATCTAGGGTGAATAGGGACACATGAGTTCTATCACAAATTTTGATTTAGTCATATTTTTTTTAGTGAGAGTGAGAACATGTTTTGGTTTTAGTTAGAATATACAAAGAACCTAAAAAATATTAGGACATCTGTATAGAAAGCTCCTAGGGTTTTTTGAACTTCAATTTATTTTACGACAAAATATGTGCAAATCAATGAAATTGAGCTTCGGGAACATGTTGTGTATCAATAGGAGACCATATTTGCTTAGCTTTGTGTCATAACTTCATATGGTATCTTGATTTTTGTCGTGGGCGAAAACTGGTTCCAAGGATGGGCGAAAATTGGATTTAGGGGGGCGAAAATAGGCTCTTCAGAGCACTTTATTAAAACGCAAAATTTCATCAAAGATGAACATGTAAATGATGAAAACTTTGTGGAAACTTAAAATCAAATAGTTTATCAACGTTCTACAACATATAGAACCAAATACCATAAATTGTCATTAAATACTCATTAAATTTCCTAGATTGCCACTATAAAGTGGGCGATTTCTGGGTCCTCTACCCTATAAACATCTTAAGAAGAGCAGAAACAACCCAAAATTAGGTCAATCGGTTCCAACCCGTCATCGTCAACCATCCCGGTGGCGGTCGGCCCTCTTAAACATCACTTCCAAGTCCTTGGCCGACCGATAACGGCAATTTAGCTTGTGAGGGTGCCCTTTTTTGGATTTTTACTAAGAACCATCGTGACAGGACGAACCGGAGATTCCCTCCCAGGGGGCCACATCAACTGCAGAACAACGATGACTTGAGCCTTAAACATAGCTTGGCGCACATCTTCCTCCCATCGTCTGGAGAGTGGAATATCACATACACAACACACATGGTGTCCTTTTTCAAGTATGTTGGGTAGAAGAAAGGATTTTTGTTTTGGCTAGATGTTATGATGCGGATCCAAAAAAGGTTCCTGATGTTTTGTTTTGGGTCCATGTAATCGTGAAAAAGAAAGTATAAACTTTGTTGTAAGGAAAAGAAAGTACAAATTTTATACTTTTTAGGAATCATTTTATCAAATCTTCTCAAGCAGTATTCAAAAAAAAGTAAAGATTGAAGCACTTAAATGCAAACAAAATAACTTTGACATCTAATCTGCCTATAATTGAAGATTCGGCTATCATGCCAAATAAACTACATATTCCGAGAAAAACACGTTTTTGTGCTCGTGACCAAATCTTTTCGCCTCGGTAATTTTAAACAGTGGATAATGGCCGTTTTTTCAATGATGAGCAGTAATTCAAAGATAAGCAAAATAGGGGTTTAATTTTATACACACTCATTTTAAGCGATTTGAACGATTGTTACATTTTTTAGAATTAAAAATTGAACTTTTAGTTTCTTAGACATCGGCATTTGACAGTTTTTTTTTGTTTTGGAGTAATTTTCTAGTATTAGTCATACAGAAAGTATGTTACGCTGTAGGGGGAGGGGGGTTCTGAGCAAGTGTTACATTTCATGTTATAAGCGTAACAAAAGGGAGAGGGTGGGTAAATTTTGCGCTTATTTTAGCGTGACGTACTTTATGGATGAAGCCTTATGTGAATGTGAATATTTGAAAATCTTTATCTGTGAAGTAATTCTCCGATCGATTTGGTGTCTTCGGTGAAATTGTAGGAAAAGTTTTCAAGATCAAAAAAAAAAGAAATACAGAAAAATAAAAAATCGCCCTTGAGCAATTCTCTGAGATTTCGGTCATTCGATTTTTTCTGTATTTTTTAATCCGGCTGAAACTTTTTTGGTGCCTTCGATATGCCCAAAGAAGCAATTTTGCATCATTAGTTTGTCCATATAATTTTCCATACAAATTTGGCAGCTGTCCACACAAAAATGATATGTGAAAATTCAAAAATCTGTACCTTTTGAAGGAATTTTTTGATCGATTTGGTGTCTTCGGCAAAGTTGTAGGTATGAATATGGATTACACTGAAAAAAAATGATACACGGTAAAAAAAATTTGGTGATTTTTCATTTAATTTTTTGTCACTAAAATTTGATTTGCAAAAAAAAAACTATTTTTATTTTTTATTATTTTTGGATATGTTTTAGTGGACATCAAATGCCAACTTTTCATGAATTTCCAGAATGGGCAAAAATTCTTTGACCGAGTTATGATTTTTTTAATCAATACATTTTTTTTCAAAAAATCGAAATATTGATCGCAAAAATTTTTCAATTTAATTTTTTGATGTAAAATTGAATTTGCAATCAAAAAGTACCAAAGTGAAATTTTGATAAATAGCACCGTTTTCAAGTTATAGCCATTTTTATGTAACTTTTTTTCAAAATAGTCGCAGTTATTGATATTTTAAAAATAGTGCCCATGTTTGCCTACTTTTGAAAAAAATATTTTTGAAAAGCTGAGAAAATTCTCTATATTTTGCTTTTTCGGACTTTGTTGATACGACCCTTAGTTGCTGAGATATTGCCATGCAAAGGTTAAAATATGAAACATTCGTGAAATTTTCCGATCTTTTCGAAAAAAATATTTTCAAAAATTTTAAATCAAGACTAACATTTTAAAAAGACCAAAAATTCAATATAACGCCCTTTTGATATGTTAGTCTTGATTTAAAATTTTTGAAAATATTTTTTTCGAAGAGATCGGAAAATTTCACGAATGTTCTATATTTTAACATTGAAAATCGGACCATTAGTGGCTGAGATATCGACATTAGAAACTGGTGGGTTGTTTGGGTGAGACTTAGAAAACATCAATTTTCTTGTTTTTAAACCTTTGCATGGCAATATCTCAGCAACTAAGGGTCGTATCAACAAAGTCCGAAAAAGCAAAATATAGAGAATTTTCTCAGCTTTTCCAAATTATTTTTTTCAAAGGTGGGCAAACATGGGCACTATTTTTAAAATATCAATAACTGCGACTATTTTGAAAAAAGTTACATAAAATGGATATAACTTGAAAACGGTGCACTTTATCAAAAATTCACTAAAGAACTTTTTGATTGCAAATTCAATTTTACATCAAAAATGAAATTGAAAAATTTTTGCGATCAATATTTCGATTTTATGAAAAAAAAATGTATTGATTAAAAAAATTATAACTCGGTCAAAGATTTTTTGCCCATTTGTAGTCATCAATGAGACACGGAAAGCAATGATAAAATGGTTCTAACAAATCGTAGTTTCAACCTATCAGGCTCATATTTGGGGGAAAGGTGTGTCTACTGGATACCCTTCTGCCATAAGAGTTGCTGCGAATATTGACGCGCTCTTGTTAAGGTATCATCCATACAGTACGTCACGCTCTAGGGGGGGCGGTACGTGAGACTGTGACGTCACGCTGAACAGATTTACGAAAAAAAACATTGATGGTGATTTCTATCAATTCATCATTCAACAAAATAAAAAATCCAAACACATCCTGTAAAACTTTTTACACTGAACTTCAAATTTAAAAGTAATCCTTTTTTTTAAATCATGCTATAATTGTACAAAACCAGATGGTGGGGGGCTCAGAGCCAGCGTGACAAAGTGCGACATAGCGAGGAGGGGGTTAATTTTGGCCGATTTTAGCGAAACATACTTTATGGATGACGCCTAAGTTATTCATAAATGTTTGATTTTGGGGTGTAAAAGTAAATTATGACAAAAAAATCATTTTCGCTCATATGCTGCCACAAACACAAAAACTAATATTTCTCCAAATTTCATTCGTCATTTAATAGGGCATGAGTTGGGCTACAATGTCCTTTCATTAGGTTTTATCAAATTTGAGAATACATCCAGAATCCGAAGCTGTCTCATTATTCCCCTCTTTTTCAGACCATGGGTAACAATGAGACACTTTTAATTTGTCTTCATTATTTTTCTCAAAATTCATGGCAATTATACAATACAATGAGTTTTAACATTATTCAACCAAAGATATAAAATTATTTATTTTAAATATAAGGTCGTTATATATTTTAATTACTTTTTAATATAACTTCTGTAAATTGAAGATTTCTGTTGTCAAATTGCCTTCAGCTATTCAGTTTTTATAGTTCAGTGTGTTGTGTTGTTTTTCTTGAATGCCCAAGTAGAACTTTGTTTTATTGATCTAATAAATGTTAAATGTAAAAAAAAATAACGTAATGCTTGTAACTAACTCGCAAATATATATGCAAAAAAGTTAAAACCGAGGTAGAAACTAACAAAAAACATAATTTGAGAAAATAATTTTGTATTTATTTCATACGACCTTTTCAAAAACCATACGTAAACAATATTGACAGCGCCTCTGGTGGGAACTTCAGGAAACTGCATGCGTGTCAGATCCCTGAGAGTGTCACATTGTACCCCATCACGGCTAGGTCACGACTGTCATCCACATATAAAGCGAATGAAGGTAAAACCGAACCAAAATCGAACCAAGTTTTTGGCGCGAGGCTTTTGAAAATGTCGTATGCGCATCAGACATTAATGACAGAAATAAAAAAAAAAATTTTGTTTTTTTTTTTGGATTTTACATTTAATCTCAGCGGACAACTAGGGGAACAATATTTAATTCCGACAAGCTCCTAATGTTGGCACATCAGCACTGTGGTGTTCAGTGACAGCTAGTATAAAGCATTTTCGACTGAAATTTAGTGAGTATTCTTAAAGCACAATTAATTTTAAAGCAAAGGTCAGGAAGAATCAAACTAATTTCATTTCATTTCAAGGAAACTGAAGCTAATAAGTTTTTTAGTTTAGTTTATTGTGTTTTGTTGTATTATTTGAATCGTCTAGCAGATTGTTGTTTTATTGACCTAATAAATGTTAAATGTGGGAAAATTAACGTTATAATTGTAATTATCTCGCAAATATATGCAATATGCAATATATATACCTTTTCAAAAAGCACACGTAAACAATATTGACAGCACCTCTGGCGGGGACTTCAGGACACTGCATGCGTGTTAGATCCTTGTACCCCACCTGTCTCACTGTTCCTGCCAAGTGTGACAATGAGACAGTTGAATAAATCTGGCTATAGAGGTCGGATCGATCTCATATTTTTTTTCAATGTTAGAACGATTTAATAAAAGAAAATGCAACAAAATGCTCATTAAAGCTATGGGATTCCCTATGTCTTTTCAAATAAAACTCTACACATAAATAGTGGTCGTATAGTTGTGCTACAAACTGCGTGGAAGTATATCAGAATCTGCATGATATCTGACAATTTTGCCCGTTACCGAATGTTATTCACATTACCGACTGCTGTCTGATTGTATTGAAGAAAAAAACTTCTTGCAGCGAAGACCAAGCCAGCAACTTCTTGGTTGGTAATTCAACACGTTACCATCGCGCCAGAGAGTGCTTGATGGTTTGAAAGAGATAAACATATTCTTCTCTTCGAACAGTTGCTCGTTGCTATACATAAAAGTCCCTTTGACACCAAATTTCCAGACTGCAAATTATGGCCTATCTACAATCACTTAACTTAGAAAATTTCACTTAGCTTAGGAGTTTGAATCAATGGAAATGAATCTGATCTTCTACAATGAAAAGGAATAAAATTAGAAACTTGACGTATGGTTTGGAAAATTTCAAAATCTACGGTAAGTTGACGTTTCCATATCAAAGGTAAACAAACAACTGCATAGCAACGTATATCAGCCCAGCAAATTTTCTAAGTTGATTGTGGATGACGGCCGTAAGTTGTGTACATTTTCTAAGTTTTACTTTACTTAACTATTCTAAGCTAAGTGATTGTAGATAGGCCATTATTGAAAAAACACGTGTATTTTCGAATGTTCTAAATTGAAAGGGGTCGTACCACCTCTCCGTGCCAAGATATATAAAAATAGAGCTCGGTCGTCATCAGGGACAAAAGTTACTTCCTGGGACAAAATTTCACGCAATACGAAGAGGAGTCGGGGTAACTGCTGTGTAATTGGCGGAGAATTACCCACTAGAATTGCTTCTATATATACTAATGATAGAGAACAAAGAAAATGAGTGTGAATCATTTGGAAATAACCAAGTGAGCTAACTGATTAATTATTCAATTTCATCGATGACGTTTTTCGTGAGAAACGTACAAATGTCTGTTCTACGATTAAAAATATCTTTTTACACCAACAAAGATAAACAACAAACTTATCTCCAGCTCCATTTCATCAGCAAAACCCCCGCTGCAAGACTCACTCGCACGTTAGACGATAAAAACATCCACAGCTTAACTGATACCGTTCGATCTTATCACTTATTTCCTATAAATCAAACCGCACCGTTCCACCTCGGCTCAAAGTCAGTTCCATCGCGCCATCCAACCCGTCAAGATGTCGCACTACCCACCGTATCAGCCCCACGGAACCCCGCTGCCGCACAACCCGCACGAGGGACCGATTTCGCACACCGTTTTTCCACCGGAGATGAACCCCAACTATCCGCATCGGCCCCTGCAGGATCCACCGCACCATCACTATCCGGGCCAGGTTCAGTACCCGCCGCCC